>NC_142211.1:584600-884600 GCF_049639895.1 Pseudopodoces humilis | reverse complement strand
AATTGTCCAATTACAGCTTCAGGTTATGAAGTCCCATCCTCTTTGACTGCTTTCCTCAATTTGCCGTTGTTTATGCTTTTGGGCCTGAGGCTGTAACGGTGTCCTTGGTTCTTGAGCTGGAAAAAGATTGTTTTGTCTAACTATGTGTCCTGGGTTGATTATGATGTTAAATTGTATCCCCATTCGTCCACCTAACCCAGACACAGGTTTTGTATTCTTAAAATTTCATCTAAGAGAAAAAGTGAGTGGAAAAGAAGCACCGAGTCTGTTATCAGAGACTGTACTTGCTCCCCCCGCATCCCAGATGGGGTTTTGACTACAGCACAGACAGACAACAAGACACAGATCACCTTGGCTTTTCAGCTAGCCGGAGCAGGGAGGTCTTCCTGGACTGTTTTCTTTCCCTTTTTTTGAAACAAATAGAACCTGCTCTGGACTGGGGACTCAGGGGAGAACTGGGAGCTTGCACCCGTGGACTACCGGGAGCCCAGCCTGGGCAGCAGCATTTTCCAGCACCAGAGGGACTGATAACAGAGCAAATACCCACAGGAAAGAGACCCTCTGAAGTTTGTCATCTCTTCGGAACGGCGAGAGGTTTTGTAATTTGATATCGTTCATTCTTGTGCTGGGTAGTGCTGTGCCTGTCAAATAAACAGGTTTTTTCCACTTCTCTCAGAGAAATCTCTTCCTGAACTGGTTGGGGGGCGGGAGAAGAGGGCCACATAAGTTTGCTTCCCGGGGGGGGGGCATTGGAGGTTTTCTCCCAAATTTGCCCTAAACCAGGACGCTATGCTGCACTATATTAGGAACAACGAAGCATGACACAGACTCTAGCTGGGTTGCACAAGAGAGGAAGTTTTATTATTCCAGATTTTCTTTTATAGACATGTTTGAGAAGGTCCGAGAGGTAAAACTCTCACTGGTCATTAAACCAACACATCACCATCATTGGACAGTTTGGAATACCACCCCTTGACTGTTTCTTACAAGTAAACAAGGATCCAAACAACACCTGCAAAGGTTGCTTTCCTTCTCCAAGGAATGTTTGGATTCCTCCTTATGCTTACTCAGGCCAGAGTGAGAACCCTGTATGACTTAGTTTCACACAGGCTCAAGCTAATGCCTGAAGCCTAAAAATTTCTTACTTTACTGTTGTCAGTTCCCATATGACTACACAGTGAAAAGAACTTGCTAACACTTTATATGAAGTTCAGAGTTATATACTACTGCAGCACAGAATCTGGAAAATATGAAAGCTAAAACTTAAGGCATCACTTTGTAGGCTGGTTCAGCATTTTCTGCTGACAATGGGTTTTGTTTTTCTTACCTTGACAAGGCTAAGACACATCCTGCTTCTTAGGCTTGTGATTAATATTTGCTGACTCTTAATAGTTAACTCATTGTAGTAGTTTAGATTTGCCAATTTCGTTTCCCAGCCAATGCACCAAATAAATGTCGTGGTTTTAAAGCAATAGCAAAAAAAAATCACTAGAAAACTTACTTATTTCTTGCTGTGAGATATGGATTAGAACAAGAGCAAAACAGGCTTAAAACTTAAAAGGAACAAAGAAAGTTTATTAACAAAAACTACAAGACTAAGAAACCACAATAAAACTTCCAGAAACCCTTTTTTCCCCCAACTAACCAACCATTCCCTTGTTCACATGACAACATAGAGACAAAAAAAAACTTTGGTGGTTAAAACAGTCCTAATTCTTGCTATAGTCCTTTCATCAGTCTTTGTAGAGAAACAGAAGTCTTCTTCTGTTAATCTATGGAGTTTTTCACAAGAAAACTATTTCTGTTATAGCTTTCTATTTCTCTGATGCCAGCTGCCTGAAAATTCAGCCGTCAGTTCTCCCATTTCACATCACTCTGAGGTGTGTTATGGGTCAAATGAGTCTAGGGATGTAATTTTTAAGGATGAGTTATTCAAAGGCAAAAGTTCTCTTCATCTGTCTTTGTGAGCCCCTCTGGAAACAGAAGTTTTCTCTTTGCCTCTTAAAGGCCACAAATCTTCAACTATTACTTCTCCCCCTCTGTTCTAGCATCTCACAGTATCACAAACACTTTACCATTTGCTCAAAATCCACACTTTGAAACACTCCATTCCTCCCAATATACTCTGTCATGAATTAAAGGAGTTTTTTTTTTCAGAACAATACTGTCCATCTCCATAGCTTTAACAGAAAAATATTTCAGCTTATTAAAGCATCTCGTTATTTCTCTTCCCCCTCTAAACTTAATTCTTTTCTTCGCTGTCTTTGATGGGTTTATGGTGTCTCCTTACATGTTGATCACTCCCTCTCTCTCTTCCTCTCTGGGAAAAAAAAAGATTAATCTGCAAGTCTCATCCGGGTAGTAAAAGAGTCTTGCTCAAGCTGCAGATGTTCATGGTGTCAGGTTTCAGTTCAGCAGCAGAAACAGCAAACTGAGTCAGGTTGGCTGGCTCCGTTTCTCCCCCCCCCCCACCTTCCACGGCCTTGTCCGGCCTGGAGGGGCAGGGAAGGAGGCCGAGCCGGAGCCTGTTGCCTCATCAGAAGCCAGAAACCAAAGAGAACAAGAAATTCCCAGACTTACATCTTAAGGTAGGTGTTCACAGGTTGATCTCACTTTTCAATGGTCAAAATCACTGTCAAGTCTCAGAAATGGCCAGTTATTGCTCAGGAGAAAAAACTCCCATCAGCCTCCAGCAGTTTCAACTTCCTTAGCTCCCAAAGCTAATTTTAAAGGTGCAGAACTTAATATATATAAAGCAGGTGATTGGGAATACCAGTATCATAGTCACCCCAGGACACTCATGTAAGCATGAGTTAACTATTGATCAACTCCTTTCCCTCTTTTTCTCTTGATGATTCCTTATAAATCTTGCATGTCTTGAAAGTAAGTACCTTTCTCTCTCTTGTTTCTAAGTTTGTGCATTTGCCACTGTCGTGGTTTTAAACCAGTAACTAAAAAAATTACTTATTTCCTGCTGTGAGATATGGATTAGAGCAAGAGCAAAACAGGCTTAGAACTTAAAAAGGAATAAAGAAAGTTTATTAACACACTACAAGAATAAGAACACCAGAATAAACTTCCAGAAAACCCTTTTTATCCCCTACTACCCACCATTCCCTTTTTCACATGACAACAGAGACAAAAACTTTGGAACTTTGATGGTCAAAACAGTCCCAATTCCTGCTACAGTCTTTTCATCAGTCTTTGTAGAGAAACAGAAGTCTCTTTCTGTTAATCTATGGAGTGTCTCACAAGAAAACTATTTCTGTTATAGTTTTCTATTTCCCTGATGTCAGCTGCCCAGAAATCCTGTCATCAGAGCTCACTCCTCCCATCTCACATCACTCTGAGGTGTGTACGGGCCAATGAGTCTAGGGATGTCATTTTAAGGATGAGTTATTCAAAGTTAAAAGTCTTCTTCATCTGTCTCTGTGAGCTCCACTGGAAAACAGTTTTCTCATTGCCCCCCAAGGCTTCAAATTTTCGCTTTACTCTGTTCCAGCACTTCACTATATCACAATTACTCTACTTTTTACTCAAAATCTACACTTTGAACACTCTATTCCTCCCTATATACTCTCATGAATTAAAGGAGCTTTTTCAAGACCTTATTGTCCATTTCCATAGCTTTAACAGAAAAATATTTCAGCTTAATTAAAGCATCTCCTTATTCTCTACCTTTTCTGAAGCTTCTTTACTGTTTCTGATAGTTTATAAAGTCTCTTTACATGTTGATCACTCTCTTTTTCTCTCTGTGGATAAAAAGATTAATCTTCAAGTCTCATCTGTGTAATGAAAGTGTTAAAATCTTGCCTAGGCTTTTGTAGATGGTTCTGTGATCTCTGCCGGAGCAGCGGCTGGAGCTGTCTGCAATGGAAGATTCTTCATGGCTGCTCTGGAGAGTGTGGTTGTCTCAGCCTGCCGCAGGTCCAGAGCTTTTTTCCTTTCTTTACTCGGCAGTCTCTGGTGAATTCTGTCACGGCAAAAAACTGCAGCCGAGCCAGGAACTGTCCTGGCCCGGCCAGAGCCCAGGGCAAGCCCCCGCAGGCCCCCCTCTCCTGGCTGGGAGCTGCTGGGCCCAGCCCAGCCCCCGCCCGGGCCGCATGGCCGGGCAGGGAACGGGAGGCCAGCCGGAGCTCTGTTACCTTTCACAGCCAGGAAACAAAGAGAACAA
Organism: Pseudopodoces humilis; assembly: GCF_049639895.1. Lineage (NCBI taxonomy): Eukaryota > Metazoa > Chordata > Aves > Passeriformes > Paridae > Pseudopodoces > Pseudopodoces humilis. Next base: position 880,426 of record NC_142211.1, on the reverse strand, counting down.
AAGTGTCCTGACTTTACATCTTAAGTAGGTGTTTACAAGTTGACTTAACTTTTTAATGGTTAAAACTGCTGTCAATTCTTAGAAATGACTGATAATTGGTCAGGAGGAAAGACTCCCATCAGCCACCAGCAGTTTCAACTTCCCTAGCTCCCAAAGCTATCTTAAAGGTAAAGCCACCTCATGACAGCCACTGAGCATGAGTCGTAATTCTAAGTACATAAAATCAAACAACAATAACTACTAAGAAAAAGTGTAAATAACAATGTAATAACACAAATAACTATTATAAACCATTGTTTAAGTCAGGATAAGTTTGGTAACCATGCTGTAGGCTTATCTGATATCTCTTTAAACCCTCCAGAAGTGTTATCTAAGGCAATCTGATGCAATGTTTGTGTTTTGTCTCTTCTTGTATCTAATTTAAATCATCAGTGTTGTACGGTGGGAAATTTTCACTCATAAGGGTGCTAGAAGGGATTAGGGCTAGGGCTTGAATTTGGACTCCATTAGTCACTGCTTTTGCTGTTTTGTCTGCCAAAGCGTTTTCCAGTTCAGGAATGGTGTTACCCTGGAAGTGTCTTTTACAATGCATTATAGCAAATTTTGAAGGTTTTAACACTGCTTCCATCAACTGTAATATTTTAGTAGCATGCTTGATTTCTTTCTTCTGTGAGGTTAATAAACACCTTTCTTTTCAAATAGCCCCATGAGCATGAACCATCCCAAAAGCATACCTTGAATCAGTCTAAATGTTGATAGATTTTCCTTCAGCTAATGCCAAGGCTCTAGTCAGGGCTATTATTTCAGCCTTTTGACCTGATGTCCTCAAGGGGAGTGGATTTGCTCCAATGATGGCATTTGTGTGTCGCCCTGGAAATTGAAGCCTTCTGATAATGTTTTCATAGTTATAGTTACTTTCCCATGAAAGTAACATAAACATAAGTTGTTTATCACATTCCTTCTAAAAAACGTCTTTTGATGGACGTTTCTCATGACCAGTGTGCTTGGGAAGGTGGTAACTTGGTTATCCAATCCCTGGTCATTGTCGAGAATCTATAAATACTGGAGTCAGAGAATAAAGGGATGGGTTTTTGTTCTGACAATGAGAGGTGTTCATGTGACTAATTTTGTGTCCTCTAGTGACATCTGGTGACCTCGACATGCACTGCAGGTAACAGTGTGGAGTAGGCTGGGTGAGTTTTTTTTTTCTTTGAGGTGGCCTCTCTTAGGTTCTTGCAGGCAGATGTGTTAGTGCTGGAATTTTGGCAGGGTTTACTGGATAGGAGGCAGATTGCCATTTCAGAGAAGGCTTTTCAGCGCTTATATTATTATGGTCGACGTGAAGGTTTTTTTCCAATGGCTGAGAAAGCTTTTTCAAGCAAGCTTGGGATTTGTTAGGAGATTCCCTAATTCAAGTTGTGCCTCCAGGGTGTTCTGCGGAAATGGCGGAACTCCTGGTGACCTGGCAGCAAAGTGACCGAGCTCTGGGGAGCTGTGGGTCCTCTTGTGACGACTCCGTGGGAAATTTCTCGGAGTTGGGCAAAGGGGACAGGATGAATTCCATCTTCGGGAGTGGGGCGGAGTTCTCTCTCTCCCTCTGTGCCACTGTGCTTGGGGAACGCTGTATTTCGGACTGGGAGGTCGGCTCCTCCGGGGCGGCTGGGGCCCCCAGCGAGCTGGCCCCTCTTGACCGGCAGGTGGGCAGGGGCCAGGGGGCTCTCAGGAGTCCAACAGAGCTGGTGGGAGGGCCCCCGCCTCGCCCAGCGCCCAGGAGGTAGAAGAGAGAGGCGGAGTCGCCTTCCCTGTGTGTTTTTCAGGAGCTGGGAGGTGAAGAACAGCTTGGATGTGCGCCTGCGACGTTCCTGGAAATGGAGTCAGTGAAGATTCCGTGTCCTCATTGCGGCAAGGCTGTGCTGTATCCCCCGGAGGTTGAAGGGGCTGGACCGGGCTTCGCGCCGGCTGCTGCGCATGCACATGCTGGGGAAGTCCCGGAGGGCGGGGATTTGATCGATCTTCCCTTGGACCCTGTCCCAGTGGGTGGGGTGCCTGTGCGGCTCCGCACAGAGTGGCCGGTGCTGGCCATTTGGTTTCACATCACCGGTGGGACCCTGCTGGAGACGGTGCCAGACATCCCCTCCTGTGCCGGCTTCACTGGGTGGGGGGGGGGGAGGGCGCTGGGTGTGACGCGGGGGCCGGGCTGGATTCCACTGGTTCCGAGCGGCAGTGTTGCCCCCGCCGCGAGCCCAGGACGGCCCTTGGCAGTGGGGCAGGGCCGTGCCGCGGCTCCACCGGCAGCGCCCCTCCCTGCACCTCGTTCTGCCCCCGTGCTGGGGGAGGGCCGCGCTGGGCTGGCTCTACCCGGTCCCGCCGGTCCCGGTTGGGGACTCTGGGGGTGCCCTGCCCAGACCCGTGGCTGGGGTGGGGGTGCCGCTGCCCTCTCCCACGGCTGCGTCGGCCGCGACAGATACAGGTCCTGCCTTGTTTACTCTTGGCACGGGCAGAGACACGGCCATCAAGAAGCCAATGACCCCCAGGGGCAAAGGGCCCCGGGCTGGTGGGGCTTCTTCAGCTGGTCTATGGACTTTACCCCCCTGCCAGATGATGGTGAGGCAGAGAAATCAGGCGCGATTTTGGGGGGCTGTGAAAGGCAAGGTTGATGAGGTGGTTGGTTGTGATTCCGAGAATAGCTCCCTGGAGGGCGGAGATGAATTCTCTGACACTACTGGTGCTGCGGGGACTGTGATGCTGAGAGCTGTTGCAGTGGCTCCCAGCCAGGTGCCTGCCCCTGTCTCTGGGGAGTCCATGGGACAGAATATAGCAGGTACGGAAGTTCTTCCAGATGGTTATCAGGCGTTCTTTGTGATTCAGGGAGCAATTCAAAGAACCCATCAGCTGTTGTCATGGAAGGCCCTGATGAATCTCCGGGAGAAGGCTGAAAAACATGGGTTAGGGTCAAGTCAAGTCATGCAAGCACTGCAAGTTCTTCTTGGTGATGTACTGTTGCCTTATGACATCCGGAGTCTGGCCCATGTTCTTTTTAAGCCTGTTGAATACGATATTTTTGAATCACAATGGGCGCAGTTGGCATGCCTCATAGTGCAGCAGAATACTGCCTTGGGTCAGCAAGATCCCAGGCATGTGATTGGATCTGATGCTCTGCTGGGTACGGATGGCTTTGCTGATGTTAAAAGGCAGGCTGGCCTTGACCATCTTGTGCTTGATCAATGCAAGGAGATGGGCATGGCAGCATTAGTGCAGACCATAGAAATGGCTGCCCCAAAGGACCCCTTTGCGACTGTTGTCCAGGGGGCTGAGGAATCTTTTCTGCGACTTGCAGATAGGCTGACTGCTTCTGTGGAGAGGCAGGTGCAGGATTGTGAGGCGAGACGGCTCTTGCTCAAACACCTCGCGAGAAGTAACTAATGCCGAATGTAGGAAGATCATTGGGATGCTCCCTGGTGATCCTTCGCTATCCCAAATGGCACAGGCTTGTGTCAAGGTAGGTATCGCTGATGATAAGATGGCTGCTGTGGCTGCTGTTCTGCAGCCAGCCTGGATGTGGCCGTAGGGCGGGTGGCAAAAGCAGGGAAATGCTCAGGCCAGCAGAAAGAGGGGAAAAAAAGTACAGGGGGTGACAACTCCCTTGTTTTTCTGTGCTCAGTGTGAAAAGCTGAATCATGCTGGGAACGTCTGCAAAGCGACAGTTCATGCCAATAGCCAGCGTTTGTCATGCTCGAGAAATGGGAAGCAGATTTTCTGCGATTTGAAAATTGGCTGACTGCTTCTGTGGAGAGGCAGGTGCAGGATTGCGAGGTGAGATGTATTGTGCTCAAAAACCTCGAGACGGTCTAACTGTAATGCCATGTGTCAAAGGATCATTGGGATGCTTCCTGGTGATCCCTTCCTGCCGCAGATGGCACAGGCTTGTGTAGAGGCAGGTGTCACTGCTGAGAAGCCTCCTACCGTGGCTGCCGTTCTGCTGCCTTACTTGGGTGAAGCCACAGGGTGGGCAGCAGCAACAGGGGACTGCTCAGGCCAGCAAGAAGCAGAAAAAAAAGCACAGGGGATCTCGACTTCCTTGTTTCTCTGTGCCCAGTGTGGTAGGCCAAATTATGGGGCGAATATGTGCAAGGCAAAGGTCCATGCCAATGGTCAGCCTCTGCTGGGCTCGGGAAAAGGGAAGTTGAGCGCAACTAAGAGACACACACAAGCCTCTCTTCACACCCTGGAGCCAATGGAGGTTTGCTTGGCCAGCTCATAGCCAGCACCTCAAACTCAGCAGGCCTAGATGTCTGCACAGCGGACACAGTTGTCTTAGACTCTTGCAGGATATACAGGGTTCCTTTGGATGCTTTTGATCCGGTGGGTCAGGGTATGAGTGCTCTTCTTGTGGGGAGATCTAGTACCACTGCTCAGGGCATAGTTGTGCACCTGGGAGTCATCGACTCGGATTTCACGGGGTGGATTTACGCCATGGTTTCCACTCTCATACCCCCGTCACTACCCCTGTGGGAACTAGACTTGCTCAACTTGTACCTTTTAAGTCTTGTGTTCGCAGAGCTAAGAACTGGCTGCGAGGGGATGGCAGCTTTGGGTCCACTGGGACACCTCAGGTTCACTGGACTGCTGTCCTGATGGCCAAGGATTGTCCTGAACAGGTCTGCACCCTGACCATCCCTGGTGAGACGCCGGCAGATGTTAGCCTCCGCAGGCTTCTTGACACTGGCGCGGACATCACGATTGTCAGGTTTGCCAACTGGCCCCTGGAGCAGCCCTTGGAACCGGTGCAGACATCAGTCGCAAGGTTGGCAGGAGCAGCACAATGCTATGTGAGCCAGAGGCCCATGTTCATCACAAACCCAGAGGGAGACACGGCCATGGTTTGGCCGTACATTATGAAGGACTCACGGATAACTCTCTGGGGGAGGGATGTTCTGGCTGCATGGGGAGTGCGTATCGAGACGGATTTTTGATGGGGGCCACTGTGCTGGAGGGTGCAGACTGTCCAAAGCCTCTTATACGGTGGCCGGTGTATAAACCCGTTTGGGAGAACCAGTTACCCCTCCCTCATGATAAACTAACCGCCCTGCATGATTTGGTGCAAGAACAGTTGGACCAGGGTCATCTGGAGCCTTCTACCAGTCCCTGGAACTCTCCTGTTTTCTGTATCAAGAAGTCTGGGAAGTGGAGGTTGCTGCAAGACCTCCATAAAGTTAACACTGTGATGGAAAGCATGGGGAAGTTGTAGGTTAGTATGCTGTTACCCACCATGCTTCCCACTGGTTGGCCAGTCCTCATCATGGATCTGAAGGATTGCTTCTTTACAATTCCTTTGCATCCCCATGACAGACTGAAATTTGCCTTCTCGGTGCCAGCTGTCAACAATGCTAAGCTCGCACAGAGATATCAATGGAGGGTTTTGCCACAGGGCATGCGAAATTCACCTGCCATTTGTCAATGGTATGTGGCTCAAGCCCAGTCTGGAGTTCGCCAGCAGTTTCCTGATGCTCATCTTTATCATTATATGGATGACATATTGGTGGCTCTGCCCACCCAGGAATAACTGCTGAGGATACAGCCTCAGCTGATCAGTGCCCTGCATTCTCATGGGCTGCAGGTAGCTCCAGAAAAGGTTCAGCGCCAACCTCCTTGGAAGTATTTGGGGATCAAAATTTTGGAACGAACAGTCCAACATCAAGAGGTGCAATTTTTGCATTTGGTGAAGACACTGAATGATGTCCAAAAGTTGGTGGGTGTCGTTACTTGGTTGCATCCCTATTTGGGACTGACCACGTCACAGCTGTCTCCCTTGTTTGATCTGTTGAAGGGAGACTCTGATTTGAAGTAACCTTGGACGCTGACCCCAGAGGCACAACAGGTGCCAGAGGAGGTTCAGCAAACAGTTTCTGCTTGTCAGGTTTATCGCATTGATCCTTCCATCGATGTTGCTGTTTTCATTACCACTCCAGATTTGCATCCCACAGGTATCAGTGGCCAATGGAATGATGAGTGGTCCGATCCCTTGGATGTCCTGGAATGGGTCTTCCTGCCCCATCAGCTGCAGAAGACGACAACTGCATTATTTGAGCTGATAGCTCGCTTGATAGTCAAATGCCGGCAAGGGTGTTTGCAATTGATGGGTGGGGATACCACAAAGATTGTGCTCCCGGTACCGCAGGAGGACTTTGACTGAGGGTTTGCGAACAATATTTTCATGCAAAGTGCTCTGGAAAACTTTTCTGGGCAGATCACTTATCATTTAACCAGCCACCAGCTATTGCAAGTGGCAAAATTCACTGAAATATCTTTGCCACCCAAAAACAGTCAGGAGCCTGTGCAAGGACCCATTGACTTAACTGATAGTTCGGGGAGGACTGGGAAGGCTGTTGCTACCTGGAGCGACCGATCTGAGTGGCAGGTTTTGGAAGATCAGGAGGATGGGTCAGCCCAATTGGTGGAATTTCAGGCTGTTGTCATGGCGTTTCAGAAATTTTCCCAGGAACTTTTCAATTTGGTCACGGATTCTGCCTATGTGACTGACATAGCCCAGCAGTTGGGTCACTCAGTTTTGCAGGAAGTCAGCAATCCTGCCTTGTTTCATTTACTGAAGACCCTGTGGAGTGCCATTCAGGCCTGGGTGCATCCATACTATGTTCTGCATGTGAGGAGTCATACCAGTTTGCCAGGGTTCATTGCAGAAGGTAACACGAGGGCTGACAAGTTGGCTAAGTCTGTGTGGGTTGCACCTCAGCCTGACACGCTTGAGCAGGCCAAGGCCTCACATGGGTTTTTCCACCAGAACGCACATACTTTGCAGAAGCAGTTCCAGCTGACATCAGCTGAAGCCCATGACATTGTCGAGTCTTGTGATGACTGTCATGCGCTTGCTGTGCCTTTGCCAGCAGGGGTAAACCCCAGAGGTCGTAGGGCCTTGGAGCTTTGGCAGACGGATGTCACACAAATTGCCAAGTTCGGTCAGCTCTGGTATGTGCACGTCAGTGTGGACACTTTCTCCTCTGCAATGTGGGCTTCTGCTCACACAGGAGAAAAGACACGTGATGTCATTGCCCACTGGAGGCAGGCCTTTGTCGTTTTAGGCATATCTTCTGCTGTGAAGACCAATAATGATCCTGCTTATACCTCTCAGAAGGTGCGGCAGTTCCTGCAGTTGTGGGCTGTGTCACACAAATTTGGTATCCCTCATTCTCCGACAGGTCAGGCTATTGTGGAATGTGCTCATGGTACGCTAAAACGAGCTCAAAAGCAAAAACGGGGAATGCAGGGTGAGACCCCCCACAGTCGGTTGGAAAAACCTTTATATACCCTCAATCACCTCACAGTGCCGCAGAACTCCAATAATCCGGTCATGTTGAACCATCACCTTTCCTTGCGGGCTTTGGATGAGATGCATCAACCTTGAGCGAAGGTTCGAATGAGGAATTTAGTCACCAAACAGTGGGAAGGTCCCTATGACCTTATCACTTCAGGGCGTGGGTATGCGTGTGTATCCACAGATACTGGGGTACGCTGGGTACCTTTCCCATGAAAGTAACATAAACATAAGTTGTTTATCACATTCCTTCTAAGAAACGTCTTTTGATGGACATTTCTCATGACCAGTGTGCTTGGGATGGTGGCAACTTGATTATCCAATCCCTGGTCATTGTCGAGAATCTATAAATACTGGAGTCAGAGAATAAAGGGATGGGTTTTTGTTCTGACACTGAGAGGTGTTTGTGTGAATCATTTTGTGTCCTCTAGCGACATTTGTGGTTGTCGTTGCATACCCAGAGAGCTTCTTACTCTACTGGAGTAACTTTATTATGCTTGTATCCCAAATCACCTGTTCTGTTTGTTACATATTAAGTTCTGCACCTTTAAGACTTGTTCCGAAAGTGAAGGGGGGGGGGAAGAAGAAGTGCGCAGTTTGTTTTCAGAAACAGCACTCACTCCCCTGCATGCTTCTCCAGACTGTGTTGTCTGCAGCATGGACAGACAGTGGGACAGAGCTCCTTTGATTTTAGTTCGTTTTTAGCTAGCTGAGGCAGAGAAGTTCCCTGGACTGTTTCTTTCCTTTTTCCTTGGATCTGTTCAAACCTGCTCTGGACTGAAAACCCAGACAAACCCTGGGAGCTTATGCCTGTGGCCCACCAGCGTCTGGGCCTCGGCACTTTCCAGCACCGGAGGGACTGATAAGAACCTGAGTGAGCAGAACTACAGCCCATGAAAAAGACTCTTTTGGATTTGCCATCTCTTCAAACAGGGAGTGTCGAGATGAAAAATAAGGGATGGGACCACCATGCTATTTAAGATGATTTATTGTTCAAGTATGCCAGATAAAGTATCAGTCTCAAAGGCGTGAGATTTGGAGAGAAGCAACAAGTCAGCCGTAGCTCAAGGTAGTCATGGGTTTCTTCTTCACATCGCAATATATAACATTTTTGGTCCAATAGACAGTTAACATGAAACTTGTTTCTATATAATAACCTATCACCTTTGCCTAATTCTACCGCACTGCATCTGTCCTTCAGCCAATAAACTGATAGGTCACATACCCACACACACCTCTATTATAGCTTCTAGATCATTAGCCTAACCTATAAGTCACATTATTACAGCTTAAACCACTCACTATTTTACCTAATATTTCTTACTCAAGGCATATTCTTACTTAGAATTAAAGGAACATAAGTTTATAATTTTTCTACTTAATGTTAGTGTACCTTTATGATTACATTAACTCAAGCTCTTTCTAAGGCTGCAGATTGAACCCTTCAGCATCTGTGGAAGTTTTGATTTTTCCATTTCCCACAAATGAGAGGTTTTATTGTTTAATATTATTCAATTTCTGTTAAATAAACAGTTTTTTCCACTTTTCTCCAAGGAAATCTTTTCCCGAACCAGTTGGGGGAGGGGCCACTTGAATTTGCTTTCTGGACGGACTCCATTCAGATGTTGTCTCACAAATTTGCCCTAAACCAGGACATTGACATAGCTGCTTCCATCAGTGAACTAGTTTTCTGCATTTTCTAGTGGAGAGTCCTTTAGGTCTGGGCAGCTGGCGTAAACTGCCTCCATGGTTTCAATGCAGTCATGCTGTACGGGCTCCTCAGTAACTTTGCCTTGGAGGTAAGCTTCTGGATTCAAGATGTTAGTTACTTGGACACTCACATCTTCCAATTCTGCTAGGACAGATTGATATTTGAAAAAGCAAGATGGAGTTAACCAATGATTTCTTTTTTTGTGTGACCACTACTGACACTGTATGAGAAACAAAAACAGTTGTCTGTTGGCTCACTGTGAACTTGCGGATTTCTTCTATGTTCAGGATCACAGCTGCCACTGCACGCAGACAAGGAAGCCATTCTGGACTGATCACATCCAGCTGCTTGGAGAAGTAAGCCACTGGCCTTTCCTATGGCCCCAGTTTCTGTGCTATAAGTCCCAATGCCCATCCTTGTCCCTCGTGTGAAAACAACAGAAAAGGTTTAGTGACATCTGGTACACCCAATGCTGGGGCTCACATTAACTCATGTTTCAGAGTTACATATGCATTATTAGTCTCTGGTGTCCAGCATAGGTGGGTCACCTCAGTTTCTTTTAGGAGCTGGTACAAGTGTTTCACAATTAGTCCATAGTTGTAGATCTGTGACTTACACAGTCTTGTCATTCCCTGAAAAGTTCTCAGTTCTTTGGTTGTAGGTGGCTGGCTCATTTGACAAATTTTCTTTTCCCTGTTATTTCCCAAGGCTCTTTCTCTTCTTTCCAGTTCATATCCCATATATGTAACTTTCTGGAAGACTAGCTGAGCCTTTTCAGTGGGACCCTAAAGCCACTCAGTCACAGAAAATTTAAGACTTACAGTCCAGTCCTTGCAGTCTTCACAGGTTTTTGTTGCTATTAGTAGGTCAACAATGTACTGCAGAAGTGTACCTTCCCCAAGTGGCAGCATCCAGGCTTCCAGTTCTTTAACTAATTCATGTCCATATATTGTGGGGTGTCATGGAGTTACTTTACCTTTAAGAAAGTTTAAGTTGCTGGGAACTGCCTGGAGTCTTCTCCTGACCAATTATCGGTCATTGCTGAGAATTGACAGCAGTTTAGGCCATTGAAAAGTGGGATCAACTTGTGAACCCTACCTTAAAGTGTAAAACCAGAGCTCTCTTGGTTCTCTTTGTTTCCTGGCTGGGAAGGGTGGCAGAGCTCCAGGCCTCCTGTTCCCTGCCCAGGCCATGCGGCCGGGCGGGGACTGGGCTGGGCCCAGCGTCTCCCGGCCGGGAGATGCGGGCCCTGCGGAAGGTTTTCTCCGGGCTCCGGCCGGGCCGGGCCGAGCCGATCTCTGGCTCGGCTGCAGGTTTTTTTTTTGCTGTAACTAAATTCAGAAAAGAAACTGCTGAGTGAAGAAGGAGAGAGGCTCTGGACCTGCAGCGGGCTGGGCGTGGCGCCTACACTCTCCAGAGCAGCCATGAGGAACTTTCCATCGCAGACGGCTCCAGCTCCTGCACCGGCCGAGGCCACAGAACTACCTACAACAGCCTGGGCAAGATTTTAACTCTTTCATTTCCCAGATGAGACGTGCGGATTAATCTTTTTATCCAGACAGAGAAAAAGAGATTGATCAACTTGAAAAGAGACTTTCTAAACTACCAGTGACAGGAAAGAAAAGAAGCTTCAGAAAAGGTAGAGAATTAAGAAGATGCTTTAATTAAGCTGAAATATCTTTCTGTTAAAACTATGGAAATGGACAATAAGGTCTTGAAAACACTCCTTTAATTCATGACAGTAAATAGGGAGGAATAGAGTGTTCAAAGTGTAAATTTTGAGTAAAAAAGTAGAGTAATTATGGTACAGTGAAGTGCTGGAAGATTTGAAGCCTTGAGAGGCAATGAGAAAACTGTTTTCTGGTGATGCTCACAGAAACAGATGAAGAAGACTTTTTGCCTTTGAATAACTTATCCTTAAAAATCCCATCCCTAGACTCATGGCCCATACACATTTGAGAGTGATGTGAAAATGGGAGGAGTGGGCTCTAATAACAGCAGCTCTGGGCAGCTAACATTAGAGCAATGGAAAACTATAAGAAAAATAGTTTTTCTTGTGAGAAACTCCATAAATTAACAGGAAGAAACTTCTGTTTCTCTATAAAGACTGGTGAAAAGACTGTAGCAAGAATTGTGACTGTTTTAACCATCAAAGTTCCAAAGTTTTTGTCTCTTTTGTCATGTGAACAAGGGAATAGTGGGTAGACAGGGGATGAAAAGGTTTTTCTGGAAGTTTATTCTGGTGTTCTTATTGTAGTTTGTCAATAAACTTTTCTTTTTTTTTCCTTTTAAGTTTTATGCCTGTTTTGCTCTTGTTCTAATCCATATCTCACAGCAAGAAATAAGTAATTTTCTTAGTTATTGGTTTAAAACCACGACATGGGGCTATTTTTGAATTCTTGTGGCAATACAGTCCATGTGAGTTGTTTTTTTCTCCCTGTTTTGGGGCTTTCTCATTCAAAGGCAAAAATTTCCTGACTGCTTTCTGTTGCTAGAGGACATGACATATTGGGTGTGAGTCCAAGTCATAACACGGTATCTCGTTCTCCATGCGGCTGAAGAGCCTTTTATTGCAAGGTTTTCTAACCTTATATAGCTTTTCCAACCAGGTTACCCTGATTGGTAGAAGGAACAACACCCCCTTTGGTCCCATTGGTGGGACCAGAGAAAACACACCAAGGACATCTGCTCAGTATTGTTTTGAGAAATATTATCTCTTTACAATAACACAATTCTGGAGAGAAACTGTTCCCAGGAACTGTTCCCTGGGAACAGATGAGCCCCTGACAGCCCAAAATTTCTCTCAGACTCAGAAATCCTGTCCACACCTTTCAGCTAATGGCAGACAAAAGAAAGCATCTTTTAGATCTAAAACTGAAAACCACACCCAGTCACTCTGTAATTTTGTAAGTCAATCAGCTGAGTTTTAAGAGGATTCCCAGCTCTTGTAGTATAATTGATTAATTTTGCACCCTGGAAGAAATGTGAATGGATTTGTCAAGGATGTGTGCTTTCTTCTTGACTGCATTCACATATAGTTAGAATGCTGCACATAGGGGACATTTCTACTCCACTGGATAATTGTATACATTATGAAGGATTAGTTTTTATGATGCAAAATTAACACACAAAAAATGATCATACAAAATGTTCTCATGCAAACATATCCTTACATCAGGGCTATGCTCTGTTTTCCAGGAGCCAGATTATAGAACTGCTGTAATTTAATCTTGACACAAACCAGAAACTGTGGCTTTATTATTAGTGGAATTAAAAATTAAATTAATTTCCTTTCAGACTTAATTTTATTATCCCAAGTAGCTTCTTCTTTTGGATTTTAGAGGGTAAATTGCCTTTATCACATTCTGTACCCACAACCAAGGAGCATGTGTATTGCAGAATGTGCAAAAGTCACTATACTGATTGGCATAAATAGGAGAACTGAGACAAAGTTAAAATACTCTCCTAAAACATATGGCATGAAATTCAACACTAAAGTGTATCTTTATTGAAGGCCTTCAGGGACAGTTATAGAAAGATATCTACAAAAGCTCATCCCCCCACAGAGGTGCATATAGTTTTATAGTTTTAGTAAATTATCATAACTGACAAAAAAGCACCTATTAGGAGCACAAGTGGTAAGGCAAGTTCCTCCCTGGGTCAAGCCCCTTCTAAATCTTCCTCTTCTTTTTGCTAGCTTTACCTTGTTTATCTTGAAGAGTTGTTCTCAGCCTTGGTAGCCAGGAAGAACCAAGATGGCATAGGGGCCTTATACCCCCCGAGGCTTGGTGTCCTAGTTTAGGGCAAATTAGGGAGGAAAAGTCCAAAAGGGAATTTCCCCAGGGAAATGCCCTCTCCCCACCAACTGGTCCAGGAAAAAAAAAAAAAAATTCCTTGGAGAGAAGTGGAAAAAGCTGTTTATTTAACAGAAATTGAATAATATTAAATAATAAAACCCCTCACTGTTCGATGGGATGGCAAATCTAGGAAGAAGAGTCCTTGCCGTGGGGTGTAGCTCGGCTCGCTCAGTCCCTTATCAGTCCTTTCGGCGCTGGAAAGTGCCGAGGCCCAGGCCCCGGTGGGCCATAGGTGTGAGCTCCCGGGGTTTGGCTGGGTGTTCAGTCCAGAGCAGGTTTGCACAGATCCAAGGAAAAAAAAACAAAGGTCCAGGGAACTCCTCTGTCTCAGCTAGCTAAAACTAACTAAAAGCCAGAGAGAAGCTCTGTCCCGCTGTCTGTCCGTGCTGCAGACACCACAGTCCAGGAGCGGGATGTGGGGGAGTGATGTTTTTCTTTAACACAAACTGCGCGCTTCTTCTTCCCCCTCTCTTGCTCTCAAAGCCAGTCTTAAAGGTGCAGAACTTAATATATATAACATAAACCAGATGATTGGGGATACCAGTATCATAAAGTCACCCCAGGATATTCCACCCCTTATCCCCATATCGTCAACTTATTATCAAAATTAATATATATATATTTTAACTCTACAACACACACATTATATACAGACATGGGCATTCATTCACGATCTTCACCCAACCATCAGATCTCCCTGAGGTACGCATTGTGTTGTTCCATCTTTCTGCATTATCCACCATGTGCAACCCGGTCCCTGAGCAAAAACAACCCCACGAATGTGTTTGTCTGCACTCGAAGTAGAATTGATCTAAACTGTCTTTCCTAACAAACCTCTGAGATGTGCCGCTGGGACTTTGTCTCCATCTACTTTGTGCAGGGGCTCGGATTGGGCTGGGCCTGCTCGGTTGGTGGAACCTCGGGTGTTAACGATCCAGGTGGCCTTTGCTAGATGCTGCTCCCAACTTTTGAAAGATCCCCCACCCAGCGCTTTCAATGTAGTCTTTAACAGTCCATTGTACCTCTCCAATTTCCCCGCAGCAGGTGCATGGTAGGGGATATGGTACACCCACTCAGTGCCATGTTCCCTAGCCCAGGTGTTTATAAGGCTGTTCTTGAAATGAGTCTCATTGTCTGACTCAATCCTCTCAGGGGTGCCATGCCTCCAAAGGACCTGTTTTTCAAGTCCCAGGATGGTGTTCTGGGCAGTGGCATGAGGAACAGGGTAGGTTTCCAACCATCCTGTGGTGGCTTCTACCATCGTGAGCACGCAGCGCTTGACTTGGCGGGTTTGGGCCAGTGTGATGTAGTCAATCTGCCAGGCCTCCCCATACTTGTATCTGGACCACCGCCCACCGTACCATAGCGGCTTCAACCGCTTGGCCTGCTTGATCGTGGCACACGTCTTACAGTCATGGATAACCTGAGAAATACTGTCCATGGATAGGTCCACCCCTCGGTCTTGTGCCCACTTATAGGTGGCATCTCTACCCTGATGACCTGAGGCGTCATGGGCCCATCGAGCTAGGAACAGCTCTCCCTTGTGTTGCCAATCTAAGTCTGTCTTTGACACCTCTATCTTTGCAGCCTGATCCACCTGCTCATTGTTTCGGTGCTCTTCATTAGCCCTACTCTTGGGGACATGGGCATCTACATGATGGACCCTCACAGACAGTTTCTCTACCCTGGTAGTGATGTCTTTCCACTCATCAGCAGCCCAGATTGGCTTTCCTCTTCGTTGCCAGTTGGCCCTTTTCCACCTTTCCAGCCATCCCCACAGAGCATTGGCTACCATCCATGAATCAGTGTAGAGGTAGAGTTTTGGCCACTTCTCTCTTTCAGCAATGTCCAGGGCCAGTTGAACAGCTTTGAGTTCAGCAAGTTGGCTTGATCCACCTTCTCCTTCAGTGGCCTCTGCGACCTGTCGTGTGGGGCTCCATATGGCTGCTTTCCACTTCCGGTTCATCCCTACGATGCGACAGGAACCATCAGTGAACAGAGCATAGCATGTTTCTTCTGCTGGCAGTTGGTTGTACGGTGGAGCTTCTTCAGCCCGTGTCACTTGTTCCTGTTCCTCTTCATCAGTGAGACCAAAGTTTTCAGCTTCCGGCCAGTTTGTAATTATCTCCAAAATCCCAGGGCGATTTGGGTTTCCAATATGGGCGCGCTGCGTGATGAGGGCGATCCACTTGCTCCATGTGGCATTGGTGGCATGGTGGATAGAGGGAACCTTTGCTTTGAACATCCACCCCAGCACTGGTAGTCGGGGTGCCAGGAGGAGTTGTGCTTCTGTGCCAATCACTTCTGAGACAGCTTGAACTCCTTCATAGGCGGCTAAAATTTCCTTCTCTGTGGGAGTATAGTTGGCTTCGGACCCTCTGTAGCTTCAGCTCCAGAATCCCAGTGGTCGGCCTCGAGTCTCCCCAGGCACTTTCTGCCAAAGGCTCCAGGACAGACCATGGCTCCCAGCTGCAGAGTAGAGCACGTTCTTCACATCTGGTCCTGTCCTGACTGGGCCAAGGGCTACTGCATGAGTGATCTCCTGCTTGATCTGAGCAAAGGCTTGTTGTTCAGGGCCCCACTGGAAAGTGTTCTTTTTGCGGGTGACCAGGTAGAGAGGTCTCACAATCTGACTGTACTCAGGAATGTGCATTCTCCAAAAACCCTATGGCACCTAGGAAAGCTTGCGTTTCCTTCTTGTTGGCTGGCGGAGACATCGCTGTGATCTTGTTGATGACGTCAGTAGGAATCTGACGCTGTCCATCTTGCCACTTTACTCCCAGGAACTGGATCTCTCGAGCAGGTCCCTTAACTTTGCTCTTCTTGATGGCAAAACCAGCTTTCAGGAGAACCTGGATGATTTTCTCTCCTTTCTCAAAGACCTCTTCAGCCGTCTTTCCCCACACAATGATGTCATCAATGTACTGCAGATGTTCTGGAGCCTCACCCTTTTCCAGGGCAGCCTGGATCAGTCCATGGCAGACGGTGGGGCTGTGCTTCCACCCCTGGGGCAGTCGGTTCCAGGTATACTGCACTCCCCTCCACGTGAAGGCAAATTGAGGCCTGCATTCTGCTGCCAGGGGAATGGAGAAAAATGCACTAGCAATGTCAATAGTGGCGTACCACTTCGCTGCTTTGGACTCCAGCTCGTACTGGAGCTCCAGCATGTCCGGCACAGCAGCGCTCAGAGGTGGAGTCACTTCATTCAATGCACGATAGTCCACAGTCAATCTCCATTCTCCTTCAGATTTACGCACAGGCCAAATGGGGCTGTTGAAGGGTGAGTGGGTTTTGCTGACCACCCCTTGTCTGTCCAGCTCTTGGATCATCTTGTGCATGGGAATCACAGCATCTCGATTTGTCCTATACTGTCGGCAGTGCACTGTTAAGGTGGCAATTGGTACTTGCTGTTCTTCTACTTTTAGGAGTCCTGCTGCAGATGGGTTCTCTGATAGTCCAGGAAAGGTGTTTAATTGCTTGATGCCCTCTGTCTCTACAGCTGCTATCCCAAATGCCCACCTAAGCCCCTTTGGGTCCTTAAAATACCCACTTCAGAGGTAGTCTATGCCCAAAATGCATGGGGCCTCTGGGCCAGTCACAATGGGGTGTTTCTTCCACTCATTTCCAGTCAGGCTCACATCTGCTTCCACCAAGGTAAAGTCCTGTGATCCCCCTGTCACACCAGCAATAGAAACAGATTCTGCCCCTACATGTCTTGATGGAATTAGCGTGCACTGTGCACCAGTGTCAAATAAGGCCTCATATTTTTGTGGTTCTGATGTGCCAGGCCAACGAATCCACACAGTCCAAAAGACACGGTTTTCCCTAGCCTCTACTTGGCTAGAGGCAGGGCCCCTCTAAGCCTGGTTATCCTTCTTTCCTTGGGTATTTGTCTTGGAGGTTCCTTCAAGGGAATCAGACATGTCATCATCATCATCATCATCATACTTGTCAGTTTGACTGCAGGCTACTGGAGCGGCTTTCTTTTTGGTGGAGTATCCCCCCTGAGTCTTGCTGTCTTCCAATTCATGTACCCGTTTTGCCAGAGCAGCAGTAGATTTTCCATCCCATCTTTTCATGTTTTCTCCACAGTCATGTAGGAAAAACCACAGCTCAGCTCGTAGCTTTTTCTCCCTATCTGGAGAACTTCTGCGTTGAGTACCAGGGTTCCTGGTCTGTACTGTCGAGACTGGAAGAAGGTCCTCCTTGAGTTTCTTGAAATTCTCCTCCATTTTGTCTTGGAAGTTTTGCATATCTGTTCTCACAGTTGCAATTGTTGCCTGCATGGGGCCATGCACGGTATCTGCATATGCTCAAAGCTTCTTCGCCATATCCAGCACAGTCTCCTCCCGGTCATCCCACTTCATTGTTGCTAAAGCAGAAGCGTATTCTTGCGGCCCAAGTCGAACAAGTTTTCGCCACATCACAGATGTACATGGCACCAAGTCTGGATTTCTAGTACCTAAGTCACCCACAAAGACAATCTCTACTATTGCCATTTCTCTTAAGCGCTGAATCCCTTGTTCTATGGTTTTCCAACGAGTTTGCTGTATATAGAGATCATCTGCACACAGATATCTTTGTGCCACACTTCTTAGGACCTGTTCCCAGAGACTATAAGGGTCAGGCCCCCTCATCATTCCTTGGTCAATAACTGGATCATGTGACAGGGATCCCAGATGCCTCGCTTCAGTGCCATCCAGAACTGTAGCCTCACCTGCAGCATCCCACAGATGGACTAACCAACTAATTATAGATTCATCAGGTTGTCGAGTGTAATCTTTTCTCAGGCCACGAAGGTCCTTCAGGGAGAAAGGTTCACCAGTGCCTTCTGATTTTTGATCAGTTGCTGGTCTTGAGGGTCCTTCCCCCACATCACCCTTATCATCATCTACTGGCCGATCGGTTTTGGTTTTGAATTTCATGCCTCTCGTGGTAGGAGCAACAGACACTGGCTTAGGCTCACTGTCTGGTTTGACCGCTGGCTTGGCTGCAGCCTGAGTGACTGGGGTAGCTGCTGATTTATCTCCCTGCCCTACAGTATCTAGCACCATGCGATAAGCATACGCTAGGGCCCAGCTTCTTGCAATGATATTTTTCTCCTTAGAATCATCACAGCAATTCTCTTCCAAATATTTCCCTACTTCATCTGGGTTCTGAATTTGTTCACGTGAAAATTCCCAGGCTGGGGGAATCAGAAAATTTCTTCAGAGTTCGGCCAATTCTCTCCCATTCTCTAAACCACTCAGGATTTCCCACACCTGAGTCTACTTCTGGGGCAGGGGTCTCATTGGCTCCTCTGGATATCTCAGCCCTCATTCTAGAGAAGTTGCAGACCATATAGAGGAAGCTTAACAGCTGAACTACCAGGAAAGTGACCAGGAAAGTGGTATCCTTAACACTCAGGGGAAACTAGATATTCTCAAAGAGGGACATAACAGATTCAAAGGAGAAGAAGGAAAGAAAAGGCTGAAAAGCCTCATCCCCTGGTCTTCCTCTAACAAACTGGGTGCAATTACCAATAAACTCCCAAAATGTGCTACTGGGACTGGGAGGCAGGGTCCTGCGAAGAAACCATAAGCCAAACATACCTGACAGAAACTTCAGTAGTTCTATAAACTTCCTATAAATCATTATCACCGAGCCCAGCACAACCATTCTAATCTGTGCCCCTCTACTGTGAAAGAGGGCAAAGACAGGTATTAAAACCTCAAAAACTTTTATGGACCAGGTCCACATGAAGGCCTCCACCCCGAGAGACATTATGTATCCAAACAACATGGCTACTGACTGCTTTATCCCAATAGAGAATAAATACAACCAACAATCAGTACAGGTTTTTCCACTTTCTCTTGCCCCACGTTGGGTGCCAAAAACTGTAATTGTCCTAGTTTAGGGCAAATTAGGGAGGAAAACTCCAAATGGGGATTTCCTCAGGGAAATGCCCCCTCCCCACCCCTGGTCCGGAAAAGGGAAGAAAAAAAAACCAAAAAAAAAAAAAAAAAATTCTTGGAGAGAAGTGGAAAAAGCTGTTTATTTAACAGAAATTGAATAATATTAAATAATAAAACCTCTCGCTGTTCGATGGGATGGCAAGTCTAGGAAGAAAAGTCCTTTTCATGTGGTGTAGCTCAGCTCGCTCAGTCCCTTATCAGTCCTTTCGGCGCTGGAAAGTGCCGAGGCCCAGGCCCCGGTGGGCCACAGGCGTGAGCTCCCGGGGTTTGGCTGGGTGTTCAGTCCAGAGCAGGTTTGTACAGATCCAAAAGGAAAAAAAGGAGGGAAAAAAACAAAGGTCCAGGGAACTCCTCTACCTCAGCTGTCTAAAACTAACTAAAAGCCAGAGAGAAGCTCTGTCCCGCTGTCTGTCCGTGCTGCAGACACCACAGTCCAGGAGCGGGATGTGTGGGAGTGACGTTTTTCCTTAACACACTGCGCGCTTCTTCTTCCCCCTCTCTTGCTCTCAAAGCCAGTCTTAAAGGTGCAGAACTTAATATATAATATAAACCAGACGATTTGGGATACCAGTATCATAAAATCACCCCAGGACTCTTAATTATCCCTCTGTCACCCAGTCTGCGTCTTTTTTCCTGCAGGTTAACCCATGAGTTCTCTGTGATTATGAAGAGTTGATTTCCTTTCTCTCAGTAGCCATATTTTATGATTTACTATGTCCCCTTATTGTCTTCTCTAGACTCAACAACCCCAGGTCCTTCAAGCTTACTTTTTGGGATATCTTTTTATTTTCTAAGCACTTTACACACCATCCTCCAGACTCCCTCTACTGCTTGTTCACCACCTTTATTACTAAATTATCCAGCATTTATTAACCATCACTTCTTCAGGTAAATGCTATTTATTATATCTTTATTCTTTTCATTATTACAGAATATAATAGCTGTTGTCCAATCGTCTGCCAGCTTTTTATGACTTTGCAGAAATGAGGGATGGGTGTGTTAAGAGCAGGTATTCTCAGCACCAAATTGCAATAGAATCATAGGGAGCTTGGATTTAATGAGAACCACCTCAGTGGTTCCCAGACTTCACAGCTATTGCTAAGGCATGCTTGAGGACACCATTCCCAAAGAGGTGTGACACACACAGTGAAAATTTGTGGTTCCTCTGAGGTCTACATGGTTTTGGGAAGTCTCTAGACTGGTCCAGTTCCAACTTGCAGGGTCTTATAGAAAATCAGGGTGAAGTCTCCAGGTATGTGCTGAGTGGGGAGAAGCACAACAGCCTGGACAGGCATTAACAGAAAACAGGGACAAAACCGCCATGGTTTTATCCATTTTGAAATGATGCTTTTTTCCACAAAGACATTTTGATGAGAAAATATACTTTGTGTTATTTATTGCAATTAGCTCTGAGTATACAGCTGACTCCCCTGAAGACAAGGACCCTGGAACTTCAGAAACAGCATCACCAGTGAGATAAGCAAGAGCCATCAGTGCACAGTGGGTTTCCATTTCAGATGGAGGATGTCAGACCCTGCCACAAGAATAAAAATGTGCAGCTCTGCCCAAACACATGCAGCTAGAAATATTTTTTCTAGTTGAAGACCTAGCCTGGGATCTGTACCATAAAGCAGCAAACTGCTGTGCATGCACTGCATGTCTGCTTAAGGATGTTTTGAATGCAAAAACAACACAATGCATTTTTTTCCTCTGCTTGAAAAATATGTTTTTGGTGGAGATGTCTCCATATATTTCAGAGATTTTGGTCAAAGAGCTCCATTTACTCTCCTGCAGATTTTAATTCAGGTCATTTGAGACTAATACATACTAAAATACATCTAACTGTCTTCACTACCCTTTAATGTCAGCTCCATCAAGGGTGATGATCATGGAATCACAGAATGGTTTAGATTGGAAGGGACCTTAAAAATCATCTAGTTCCAACCCCTCTGTCATGGGCAGGGACACCTTCCACTAAACCAGGTTGCTTAGATCCCCATCCAACTTGTCCTGGAACACTTCCAGGGATGGGGCAGCCACAGCTTCTCTGGACAACCCATGCCAACACCTCACCACCCTCACAAGAAAGAACTTCTTCCTAATATCTAAATTCTAAATGATCCTTAATCCAGCTTTCTGAGGGTCAATTTAAAGGCAACAGTTGCTTAAAGAGGTGGGAGGAGGTGAGGTGTCCATGCAGTGGACATAATTCTGGAGTTGAGACACCCTCACTAATGATGGGCAGAGCAGTGCATTTCCTTCAAAGTCCTGCTCTCATGGTCAGACATGTTGGATCTGGGAAGGGGTGGCTCCCTGGGGAGTTTGGACATCTGAGATGCTTAGTTGTGTCCTGTGAGGCCATTACTTGAGAGGGAGAAGATGCTATGGCATTAAGGAAATGGGAAGGGAATATGGGGAGCAATGGGCTGGGAAGGAGGCATGAATTTCCCTGTGGGATTCTGGTGCCTTTGTTACTCTTTCCTTCACCTCCCATCTCTTTCCCCCCCTGTTTCTCCCTCCCTCAGACCAAGACATGTCAGGAGGCGACACTGGTAGTTGGGTTTTTTGCCCCAGGACTGAGACTGACGAGAGGCAGTTTTCTTGTGTTCGGACTTGGTTGTTTATTCTTTCCTTATCTATATTACATGTATACAGGGTACAAGGAGCTATATACACTAAGAGAGGTGCAAAATTGCTAACGAAGCACCTCTTCAAGGTCCTTTAAATGTCTATTTGTCCAATTAACAAATGCCAAGTAAATTTTTCTTTGTGACCCAATGACCCATCACCTGTGTGCTGCACTGCAGAATTTTCTATCCAATCACTTATTAGTACCCAAAAACCCTTAGAAGAAGATGAAGAAGGAAGAAGGAGAAAGGGACAATGCCCTATGTCCTCCATCTTGCCTCTTATTTTCTAAACTAGCTTAAACCTTAAACTCTAACTTTCTTACCCAGTGACTTAAGAAAACTCTATCTAACCCACACACTCACATTCCCAGTTTCTCTACTTAACAGCTGTGTCCATGGTGTTATGTGAAACTCAGTGCTCTATTGGGTGTCAGAGCCAGGCATCACAGATAAGGGCACATAGTCTGTGCCTCTGACCCCAACATCGATGTCATGAATAAAATCTCTCAAGAAATCCACCCCAGTTAAAATACTGTGTTTAGTTATGTACAGTTAATGTTCTTATACCATTTGTAAGCCTTGTTTGTTGTACCCCTTGTTTACTCCGATGGTTATTAGTAATGTTAATTACTTACCAGTTTTTGAAGTGTTTTAAGAGTTCTTATGAGACATTCTTCTATTCCTTTCCCTGACTTCCCTGCCCCACTGTAGCAAAGTAACCCCTTAAGGAGCTATGCCATGGAACAAAGCAACTCCCATGGGAGCTGTGCCACACTGGAACCAAGCAACTCCCGGGGAGCTGTGCAACCGAGTAATATGCAAACTAAGGCATGCAAGACACCAAAACAATGAGCTAACAGAGGAATAAAAGGACATGGAAACATATTCTAGCAAGCTATGATGAAAGATCATCTTCCTGCATCACCTAAGCCTTCTTAGAAAGATCACCTTCCTGCATCCCCATGACCTAAAGAGGACTGGAAAGGACTGACACCCCTAGACAGCGAACCAGAACAACAGGCCTCCAGGTTACTTCCACGAGGATGGGAGCCCCAGCTCTACAGTGTGTGCAGCAAAGCTGAATTGTGCCTCCTCCTTGAAGCTGCCAGTGTGGGAATGGCCATGGTGACTTTGAGAGACCGCCAGCTTATTCACCAGCCTTCACAGAAGTAAACGTGAACACCATTTATTTCTATCTTTAGCACACCTTTTATAGGGTTCTACAGGGTCTGCAGGCAGAGCAAGCTACTATTGGCTAACACACACAGTTTACATTTTTTCTCCTACACACAAGGATATCGTTTTACTTTACTCTCTCTTCTGCAGGAAGGTTTCAAGGACTTTAGCCTTTAATATCACAACTTATTTCAAAGGCTGGTTTGTGCATACAGGCCTTTACTAATATATAAAATATATCAACAATTCCCCCTTTCTCTTTTTGCACAAACCAGGCTTTGGATGTGACTCTTTCTATACTCTTATGAAGACAAGATAACATACAACTTAGACTGTCATCCCGATTAACATTATAAGTAAAGTCCGTCCCCCTTCTAGCACAAGAGACCTCAACCATCCAGTGATGCCCCAGCTGGCGAACCAACTTCCAATGGGGTCACTATCTTCTTTCAGGGCATGTAACCCATCCTGTAGCTGTTGTAGTTGCTTATGGATGGAAGCTGAATGCTCAGTAAGATCCAAGCAGCACATGCCTTCAAACTCCTCACAACCATGTCCTTGTGCTAAGAGCAAAAAGTCAATTGCAGCTCGATTTTATAATACTGCATGATGTACGCTACTCACATCGGCTGAAAGCTCACTTAACAATGTGGATGTTAAATTCAATCCTTCCTTAGTCTAGCAAGCGAGCCTTTTTAGAGTTGCTAGGCCTTAATTCATTCAGGCTTCGCTTTGACTGTTTGATGTTTTTCATTTTGCTAGCTACATTCAGCAATTGGTGTAAGCTTGGATGGAACAAAGTAAGTTTCCCAAGATAACAGGGTCTCCTATGTGGACTAGCAGGAATCTAATTCCATGCTCTATCTCCACAGATTAGGAAGATGGAACTAGGTAATCGCTTTGGTAATTGTCCTGTGAGATTGCACCGCGAATAAAGGCTTTACTTTCAATGGTAGTAACGAGATCAGCTATAGTGTTGACTGCAGCCCAGTGCTGCTTTACTTAGTTGGAATGTCTTTTTGTTGGGGTTCAAACATTATCCATCCACCTGAGGTATTGGTGGAACTTAACAAATCTGATTCTTCTGAGGGCTGTATGGTAACATTGAGAACTTTGGTAATTTTTGCTTGCCAACAGGCTTCAAGTTGTCTTAATGTGAAGCCAACAGTGCGATTGCACTCTTGCAACACTGCCAATCGATTCAGTCGAGTCTCATTACTAATTAAACCTTTAAATGCTTGAGGATCCCACTCAGGGACTCCTATGAGACAGGTGCGAAAGGATCTCCAGGTGTGGCTAGGCTCAAACACATTGACCTTTGGCCAGTTCAATGTGCCAGAGTGACCCATATGTTCTGTCGCTTTTGGATGTTAGTCAGCAGACAGTTGGTTGGGACAATTACCATAAGCAGTTTGTTCCATGCAAATGACACCATACTTGCAAACTCACAGCTAAAACTTTAACATTAAATGAACTTTCAAAGATGCTTACACTACCTCTTGAAGGGGGAATACTTATACTTTATACTAACATAACAATTACTACACAGGCTAAACTCTTTATCTTAAACTATTATCTAATTACTTTTAACACACGTGCTCTGGTATATATGTAGTCTAAGCATGAAAGCAATTTGCTGAAAGGGTAAGCACACAACTATAATTTGCTTTATATACAGTTAGATGGAGTCTCTACACTTTTCTTAGATCTTCTACAGAATTTCTCTAACACGATTCAGTCCTGGAACGTTCACTGCTCCCGTGATGTCAGCTGGCAGTTGATCTGTGACTGAGGGCTTTGATGTTCAAGTTGTTCTTCAGATCCTTCTAAATCTTAAAACAAAGGATACCTGAAAAATTGGTAGAGACACAACATCATAATAACAACATAAAGTTTCTGTTGGTAAACTGTCTGTGTAGTGTTCAGACACAACTGTGTCCTGACAGTTCCACTTCTGATCCATGTCTGGAGTACCAAGGCTGTGTGGTGACTTCTCTGTTCACTGGATCTCGTGTGTTCAGAGGCACACAGTCTGGTCAGATGACCTTTTTGAACCTGCCAACAAAACACAGACACTTCTCTCCTTGAAGTTAATGAATTACACTAATTAAATGCTTTTAGGGCATAAATTTCCCCCGTTTTCTTAAAAAAAAATAAAATGAGATGTACTTCTGTTATAAACATCAACATCAACACAAAACCATATACACAAGGATTAAGAACCTATAACAGTTAAAAATCAATTAAATCATAAACATTATTAATAACATATGTAATATAAAACTACTATTAATTACTAAAACACTGCACCAGCATCCCATAGTTAGCAAGCAAACAGAAACAAAAAAAATCAGTGAAGGATTGGATAATCACCTCCGGAAATGATTCTCCAAGCCCACTTCAAAATTGATCCAGCTGTCATATTAATAGGGTCAAATTGCTGAGTCAAAAACTGACTCAAATACTTATTTGGTACAGAAAACATCTGGATCTGTTGGCAAACATTCCGTCCAGGTAAAGTCAAGGCCTGGCCAGGGCCTAGGCTTTAAACTGGAAAGATGCCGCTTAACTCATTTCTAAAACAAAGTTCTCAATAGTAGCAGCTATGAGATGCTTACAGCACAGCAAACTGTTAAAATGCATTTGTACAAAGCAAATGATCAGAAGCCTTAGGTACCAGACCAATTAAACTATTCAGCAGTTGGTTTAATCTGAAGCCTCCCCCTTGGCAGCTGATCCTCAGCAATGGTACATCTTAAAATTCTGGAAACCCTGAAAAATAAGAAACCTATAAAAAACAAAAACTGCAGAGATTGCAACAAACAATAGAGCTCCCAGTGAAGTCAAGGGTGTCACAGACTGCATTCACTTCTATCCACAAGCAGGTGTTCATCAGTGTTCCATCACAGCTGTTTCAGTTGTAGTTATCTTCCTCTTCTCTAGGAAAATAACTATACTTTGCAGTTTAGACAAGTGTCTCCAATAAAACATAAAAGAATTTAAATTAGACAATATTTAAACCTGACAATAATTATTAATAACAAACTTAACCTTAAAAGAATATCCAAGTTATAAAACTTAACTTAAAAACATTCAAGCCTAAACATTATAAAACTTGACTATCCTTAATTCTATTAACACTTAATCTATATTAAATAAAAACATAACTTATTCTGTTACTACAAAAAGCAGCTAAAAGTTTGATATATACTTTTTAAATACAGTATAACAATAACATGGATTCACTATAAAGATTATAAAAATGCAACAAATACATCATGTCATCTAGCTTTGAGAATAACCCACAATAACTGCAAATGTTACTAAAAGTACTTATTCATAACAGGAATTTGCCTAGTATATGCTTAAATTGGTTAGGATTTTAAAGTGCAGTTTTTCTAGAGAAAAATCACAACAACACAGGATTTGGCAAGTTACCATTCAGCTTTTGTAGCACTTTTCAGAAGCATTAAGTCAAATTTTTAAACTAAAACCCAAAATCCAAATTGGTATATATGCAGTTATATATGTTTTATATAACAAAAGGACTCACATTGAAATTACCTTATTAAAATTGTGGAAAAAACAAGCAAATAGATAATATATGCTCTAAATTAACTTTGTCTTGTACAGTAAAGTTCTCTTAACTAATTATTTTTTAAACCACAAACCTCTTCTGTAGATAATATTAATTGGAAGGTTTTCTTAGAAGCTGTAAATCACACCATGTTTTAACCTTAGGTTTTAAAACTAATTATTGCAAGGCAACTTCTGTTAATATTCACCTTAAACCCCCTTTTTTTTTTTCAACTTTCAAAGAACCACAATAATTTCTCTAGTAAAACTCTAAAAACTGCAATTGCATAAACTCATAATTACTTAAAACACAAAATTAACTCTAAAAGGATATATAAAAACATTTTGAAAACCCAATAAATCATGACTTTTTAACAAACTGGGTATTATCCCGGTGCTTTTTCTTAGAGAGGGAGCAGGGGGGTGGACTGCCCGCTTCTGCTGCTGCTCTCTGCTGCTGTTATCTCTCTTCAAATTCTCCACATGCTCTCGCAGAGAGGAAAGACGGAGAGAAAGAAAAAAACCTCACAAAGTTAACTTTAACAAATGCAGTTTTTTTTCTCAATTTCTCTCTCGCTGTTTGCAGATAGAAGAAAAAGGGCACGATTTTTACAAAAGCAGGTGATGTTACACGAAAAGTCTCTCACGGCCAGGTGCTAACAACGGCGATCATTGCAGCTTATCAGCGTGGCCTTGGAACTTTTCTTGCACTGTTTCTACCCCGAGGGTGCCCCCGCTCTCTGCGCACACCTCAGTGCTCCCCCATGTCCCCCCGGTTCGGGTGGAAACTAGTCTAAATTTGGCTTCTTTTCTTCCAGGGTAGTAAAGATGGAACTTAAATAAGATTGTAGTGTCAAAAGTGACTCCAAAAATGAAGCAAATATTTCCGAATGTATCACATCCTGCCATAACTGAACAGATTCTGTTCGTTGTTTCAGCGTTCGCTGTGGAATTTCTTTCTCATTATTTTCTTCTCTTTGACTCTCCCTCCCTCTCAGGGCAGCATAGATAGGAGTGCTTGCCCAGCAGTGGGAGGTAAAGGCATCTGCCGCTGTGATGCAGGTAGAATTACGGGGCTCACAGCCTCAGCATATCTTGCTTTTCTGTTTTTTAAGGTATTAATTACAATCTGCCAAGTTCAACAGAGAGACACAGTGTCCTTGCTCTTTTTCGTGATTGCCGTTTCCCATATCAGAGCCCTTAAAGAGGCACTGCAATGAGCAGTGGTGGCACTACTAAATGCCCGTGATAATTAGCCCATATAATGAGCATATCCAGGTCTTTTTCCCGGGCTGCTTCGCCTCGTTTAACGAGGATGCTAAGAAGCAGTTTTTTCGCCGCCGCACATTCCACTTCCATGCTAGCGGCAAACTGCGGGAGGGAAGGTTGCGACCCTTCTACTACGCCCCCGCCCCTCGGTCTCCCCCAGCAACCTGAATTTCCACGTCTCACCGCGCTCAGGCTGCCTATCCAGTGCCGATCCGCGCCCGCGGCTTCCCGCGCCCAGATCCGCTCCACTGGCTCCAAAGCCCCTCAGCCCACAGGAGGTCCCTGGTCGGAGTGCCAGACTTTGAGAGACCGCCAGCTTATTCACCAGCCTTCACAGAAGTAAATGTGAACACCATTTATTTCTATCTTTAGCACACCTTTTATAGGGTTCTACAGGGTCTGTGAGCAGAGCAAGCTACTATTGGCTAACACACACAGGTTTACATTTTTTCTCCTACACACAAGGATATTGTTTTACTTTACTCTCTCTTCTGCAGGAAGGTTTCAAGGACTTTAGCCTTTAATATCACAACTTATTTCAAAGGCTGGTTTGCGCATACAGGCCTTTACTAATATATAAAATATATCAACAGTGGTGCAAGCAACCCCTCGGGCCCCCCACCCCAAGAGCTGGTTCCTAATAAAGGCATCAAACTGGAGTCTTGTCTCCTGGCCAATTTCTTTCAGTTGGGGGCTCACTCCGGGATAGCCACACCCACTGAAGACCACTGAGTGACCACTGGCCATTGGACCTTCATGGGGACATCGGCTGTCACGGACCAAGGATTCAGCCTGAGACGTCAACTTCAAGGAGCGTTGGTCAGAGACTGGTGAATGACCGGCGGTGGGAGTAGGGAGACAAGTGAGTGTGAGAGTGAGTGAAACGGGGGCTGGCAGCTCAGACACCCGGAGCAAGTGAGGACCCTCTACTACCGTGGTTCCAGACTCCCACGAGGGGCTGGCTGGGAACAAGGGGAAGTGATTGGATAAAGAGAGTTTGAGGCGTCTCCCTTAGGAAAACTCCGGGTGGGTGGAGGACATAATTTGGTGTGATGACCCACAGACCCCAAGTAGGCCTGGGTGCGTCGGGACTTGGGGGGGTGTGAGTCACGCGCAGGGGAGTGCCGGGAGGGGGAGTGCTACCCCGTTGGGACTAGACTCTCAGAAGGGCCTTGCTACCCCGGATCGAGGGTGGGCAGGGGGCCAGGGAGAGCCCCATCAGACCCATCCCTCGAAGGAAAATTGAGGGAACTATAGGCAGCTGGATTGAGGAGCTAGGCCTCAAGATCATCCAGGCTATAGAACCCTGTTAGAGTAAGATCCGAGTTTGTGTTGATTAGAGATTAATTTGCCTCTCTTTAATTCTTTCATTGGGGTAGAGGCACAAGGATGGGGAAGTGTATAAGTAAGGAAGTAAAACCCCAGAAAAAGAGTAAAACACAAAAGAACATCCCTCTCGACAGTCCACTGGGGCAATTGTTAGACAAATGGGAGACATATAATACCACAAAGGGCCTCGATAAAGTTAAAATTATTTACTATTGCATAGAGGTTTGGCCCAATCTAGAATTGCAAGCAGAGTGGCCGTGGTATGGGTCCAATGATCCCTGGGTTTGTTCCCAACTTAAC
Source organism: Pseudopodoces humilis (assembly GCF_049639895.1). NCBI lineage: Eukaryota > Metazoa > Chordata > Aves > Passeriformes > Paridae > Pseudopodoces > Pseudopodoces humilis. The sequence goes on along the minus strand of NC_142211.1, from coordinate 851,294 downwards.
TGCTATTTAAGGGATCAAGGTACCTCTAATTTAGAACAAATATCCTATGCAGCCTGTTGGGAAAGAGATCTCACTAAAGAAGAGACTGTTAAGATGTGTAAACTTAAGAAGCAAGAACAAGAAAGAGGGGATAAAGAAGGAAAGGAGTCAGAGAAAGAAGTTCAGAGCAAATGGGATCCCCTAGACTATCTTCCTCCTCTCCCTGTTTACCCAGTAATGCCCCAAATCCCTTTCCTAGACCCCCCTTCAATTCTGCCTTCAAACCCCTCCCCAATTACCCAAATAAAAACCTTGAGTCCTTCCCCAGCTTCTCCTTCCACTGAAACCCCATCCCCTCATTCCTTGAAAACTGCAACTTCTATTTTTCCAGCAGAGGTGACCCCACTACCACCTCCACCTAATACTCTAAGCCCAAACCTTCCACCAGCCCTAGTTATCCCTTCACCATCTCCTGCCTCAAATGTAAACATCTGTGCCCAAAATCCAAAGCCCTTACCTGTCACACCTTCAGCCCCCTCTTCAACCCCTCGACCAACTTCCTCAATTCCCTTCCCTGTGACTCCAGCTGTGGGCTCATCTTCCTCTCCTGCTCCTGCTCATCTCCCACTACCTCCTCCTAATTGGGGACTAAGTTTATCCACCTCCTCTTCAAGTTCTCCCTCTAGTATAAATCTGGCAGAGGCGCCATATTGCAATACCTGATCTAAAATCTCAAAAGTAGAAAAGCTTTTTCCCCTTAGGGAAGTTCCTATGGGAGGAGTAGCTAGGGGAGTGTAAGAGACGGTCTGAAGATTCTCTCATCTGTCTCACAACTGTCTGAAGGACATAAATTGGTGTCACGGACAGGATTCTGAGAGACAGAAGGGGTTGCAGGTTGTTGTGCAGTCTGTATCAGGGGCAGGACGTTTTGCTTCAGCCGCCCCTAGCCTGCCACGCTGGTGAGCAGTGTCTAGAAAGCAAGGGAGGCAACTTGAATTTCTCGCAAACTGCACACACCCAGTTGAAAAGCATCCCTACACTCATTTGAGGGCTCTGTCTTCAGAATTTTACAAGGGATCTTTGAGTACAAAAGGTGGGACTTACTGATTTTTTATATGCTGACTGCTTGGTGTAGTGGAGAGACAACCTGAATTTTGAACTCAAGGAGTGCCTCCCAAGCAGATTTGGTCTCTTCACCCATACAGGGACGCGAAGGGTGACGTGGCAAAGACTGCGTTTGTGCGTAACTTAAGTCTTACCTCCCTGTAGTGGTACTGGACCCTTCACACACAAAGATGAGTGAACACTCTGAAAACTCTAGTATAAAAGATAAAGCTGCATTCTTTGCGTTGTTAGCAAAGCACAATGCTAAGCCCTCCCCAGCTGGGGAAGAATGGGCTCAAAATAATTGCTTCAGCCTGGAAAATATAACTGATTGAATTTGCTCCTTTCAACATGAGGCAAAGTTAAAATTTGGCCGAAATAAAACCATAATTTGTTCTGTATTGGGAGCTTGCCTTACGTCAGCAGTAGAGGCTAGCATGAGATGAAGGCAGGAAGAAAATGCAATTATTGAATCCCTACAAAATTTAGTTGAAAGTTTGAAAAACGAAATTAATTTCTTACGAACTGCTCTGAGTGAGGAGTGTGCCAAAAATTCACGGTATGCTGACTCCTTTAAGGAGTTGTTGGAAAAAGAAACTCCTCAGATAAATCACATATATTCTCAAGCAGAATTACATTTAGTAAAAAATTGTGGTGAAAATTGTTGCTCACAAATGAGACCTTTGATTAAAACAGAATATAATTATATCAATGATGAAGATCTTGATCTGCATATAACCACTAAAGAAATCCTGTACACTGCTAGTGAATTGGCTAAGTTGAAAAAGGAATATGGGCGTCTCCCTCACGAGTCAGAGACAGAATACGTATTCCGAGTGTCTCTCACAGGGGGAGATCAAATTCGATTAACAGAACAAGAAGCAAGTGGTTATTGGGGACATGGTGTATTCTTAACAACAGAAGATAAATGTAACCCATGATCACTAACACAGCGAGCTGCATATTGGGCAGGGGGACTTAACCCCCTGGAAAGGGGAGATCCTGTAGCTCTGACTGGCTCCCCAGACCAAATTCTAGAAAATATGCATAAGGCAGCTTGTTTGCAACTGATTCACGAAAGAAAATTAATTGTTGGTTCTGAATCACCAATGTTGTTACCTGTGGAAGCTAAAATTATGACCCCTTTAATTTGTGGTCTTCAAGAATCACTGAAACCTACAGCAGTTCTCCTCCAAACAACCATAGATGATATCCTTGTGGGAGGAGATGAAAAAGAAGTAATAAAAAATAAAGATGCTGAAAAGAGGTACACTGCCTGGGAAAAAGGATTGTTTGTAGTTAGTCTCTAAAAATTACACAACAACAACCAATTGCATTAAAAGGCCCTTTTGAAGTTATAAAGACAGTCACTACTGGGACTCCCCACTTTGACGGGGTGGCCCAGAGGGCCTCAGTGATAAAGTGGTATGCCCAGATTGAACATTACTCTAACATCTTCTCAATAACAGAAGGAGGTGTAAAAAATCAGGTGATACAAAAAACTGAGAGCTTAAGTAGCAGCCATGACAAACTTGACTTGGTAATTAAAGAAACCCCTCCTAACATAAAAACAGAAAAGGGTAGGCTGATTTCTAGCCTACAGTATTGGTGGAACTTGGTGAAGAAAGAGGTACCGAAGGGTTTAATGGTTAACCTGCCGCTTGAAAAATTAAGTAAACTGGTCTCTCAGTGGCAGGATTCCAGCCCCATTTTACAAAGCGCTCCACCTCACCTTCAACTGATTCTGGGCAGTGGGCCAAAGCAACACCACTGATAGGTTCTGGACAGTGAGCAAAACCAATCAGCAAATTCTTGGTTCACTGGTACCTCTGCCAAAAAAGAGGGAGAGCTGTGGAGGTGCAGGGCAGTAGCCCTCCACCTTTCTTCTGCTGAACGAATTATTACTGAGGGAGAAAGCAGTGCTCAGGCTGCAAAGCTGATAGCTGTTTGGAATGTTTTCCAACATGAGGTACAGAATACCTCTTCTGTCTGTATCTACACTAATTCCTATGCTATGTTCAAGGGATGTACTGAGTGGCTTCCTTTTTGGCAACAAAAGGATTGGGAAGTAAACAGAATTCCAGTATGGCAAAAGGAAAAGTGACAAGAAATTCTATGTTTTCTGCTGGTAAGAGTGGGGATTATATCTTGGTTAGTCCAAGCTGAAGCTTTTAAAAGAACTACAGGAGAATATGCATGGGTAGCCTCCGATGCCTCGGGGAAAGAGCATTGGATAAACACCCGCTGGATAATTCCATCGTTTTAATCTCCTGCCCCTATGTGGCAGACTCTGTTTTGTTTATTTTCTACAGAAGAACACCGAGGGACATGAAGATCAGATAAACCATGAACTTACAGATTTAAAAGAAATGCTGTAGCAAGGCCTATATTAAGTATAATAATCACATACCATGGTATGAATACTCCTTTTTGTGCTAAATGACAAAACTAATGTTTTCCCTTCTTTTATGTTAAGATGATGATGTTTCAACACGCTGCAAACTGAGTACCGGATCCCACACTGAACCTGTACAAAGTCATGTCACCGGATCTCATGGCCAGGTTATATCTTGTGAAACTCAGAATCAAGATTGTTGGCTGAATTTAATGGCTGTACAATTGTCCTCTAAAGTTGTGTATACTGAACCCAAACTTTTTTGAAATTGGACCCTAAGACTAGCCAACAACAAATGCTATTTAATCCAGCATGGTTTATCAAACAAGTCAAATTACTAATGCAAAACAATGTCTCAGAGATTCGGCCAGCTTGTTCAGCTTTTTTGCAAACTTCTTTTGAGGGGTGGACAACCTGGTTGCGAAAGCGCAATTCTTTTCACAAATGGATGACAAGAGATATAACTGGTGTTGTGGGATCAAGACTAGAAATTTTGAATAGTATTGATTCAGAAGTGTTAATGAATAAATTGGCTGTTGCAACTAAAGATTTGACCAAAATACAACAACCACTGAGGTCATCTTTAACAGCTTTGGGAACCCAACAGTGGTTGCTATCAAACATATTACCAAATTGGGAAATGGTAAATGTAGATGATCAAAAATTAATAATTGATGCACTCAGTGCTACCCAAAATAGTGTTTCTCTGGCTCTTAGCTGTTTTCAAGCCCAATTGTGGATGCAGTCAGTTGCTGCATCAATTATCAGAGAGGGTGAAGAAGGCACCTTTCCCACTGAAATTCGGAAAATAGTTTGGGACAATGCCAATGATTTTGAAAAAGAATTTCAATCTTAGTGGAATTTGGTGAATTTCACCTACGACCCCACCACAAACACAGCCACAGCTTTTGTATTGACAATACGTAATGCTTCAGTACATTCAATTTTTCCTATCATCACATTGGGGCTGAATCATGACGGAGCTATTCTCTATCCTTTAGAGCATAGGGAATGGGCCCATCAAACTGGTGGGAAATGGCAAACTGTTGGTTTAGAAAATTGTATTGTCCAGGAACAGCAAGGGTTTATCTGTGAAAGTAATGCAACCAAAACTCAAGACATTTGTTTAGTCACAGAACAGAATATGTGTTATTATGAAATCCATCCTAATGAGACATCTGAAACAGTGCTTGTGTATGTAGGCAATGGATGTGTATGCTTGAGAAGTGCTTGTGATAGTATGCTTGTAGAAAACATAGTGGTGGATACTAAGAACCATTCAAATTTTTGTGTATGCAATTTTACTGAGATTGTAGGATGTGACTTTTCTTATTTAGCTCCAGTTACTTCCTATTATCTTTTGCAGTATAATTACACTTTGATTCATCATTTAGTGCCTGCTCCAATTGGAATGAACTTTACTCTGGTGAGGCAATTGTTGCTTCACCAGGATTTAATCGAAATTTTGGAAAAGATCAAAAAGGATGGACAAAAGACCTTAGTTACGGTTCACCACAATGTGAAAGGAATACATCGTGTTTTGGAAAGAGTAAAGAAAGATGCTGAGCACGAGTGGTGGGACACTTTTTGGGTGGTCGCCAACTGCTACAGGTGTTTTGAACAAATTGTGTCATCCCATCATCGTCCTCTAGGTTTTAGTTTTACTTGGTTTTGTTTTATCAGCAATCTTGTACATCCCGAACTGGAGAATGATGAAGTGGTTGACACAATTGAGTTCCATAATGGATGCACAAAATATGATTGGTACTTTACATGCTGCTGATACCCCTAAGGTTATTGATACTCGATGAATTATGCAGGCACTAGAATAAATAATTTGCCATTGTGACTATGAGGTTAATCATTTTATCATGTTGTATTTTAGAATGAAATGGATTGTTTAATGATAAAAAACCAATATGCAAGCCTTAATTGAAATTATATATAGGGATTAGTTTTTCTTTGAAATCAATATATTGATTTTATTGTTGTTTTGTTTCTCTTTTTCCTTTTTCTGTCCCTTATCTTTTCCCTAATACCTGTCTCTGTTTATTTCTGGGATATACTACCAACTGTAACGAGTCCTGAAGACTTGAAAGAAGAACTTCGCAGCAGCACTAAGACATCATGCAGAAAGACCTCGTTTAACAATGATTGTGAGCCACGGGGTGGTGTAAGAGGCGGTCCGAAGATTCTCTCATCTGTCTCACAACTGTCTGAAGGACAGAGACTGAGACCCTGAATATCACAAGGGACTTGGTTTGGGGGATTTGGGTCTAGCTGAGGTGGGTGTTTGCTAAGTGATTCTTTGCAGGTGGTTGCACGGTACACTGCCCTCGTTCCTGCTGGTGAGCAGAGGCTTGTGCATGGTACCCTGTGCAATGGGTTTTCCACGACACCTTGCCCTCGTTCCTCGTGGTGAGCAAAAACTTGCAAGACGTGGTTTGCTCCGTACCCTACACCTGCCCCCCGCGCAATGGAATTCATCACAATGTTCATCAATCTCCTCTGGTTTTGGCCCTGTGCCCCTCTCTTTGTAAAAGACTATAAAATCACACCCCAAATTTACCTTCCTTTGAGATCTCCCCAACAGACAGAAGACTCTGCGTCACTGGATGGCTGAGTGGGCTTTGATGTTGGTAGCTATAATCCCCTTATTCTCTTTTCCTTATGCTTTGCTTTCTCCGCTTTTCTCTCTATCGCATATTAGTGCTAATGAGCAGTCAATAAAATGTGTTTTGCTGTTTAAGTCCTTGGTTTGCTCCTAATCTTTTGTACTCTAAGACCAACTAAAAGAACCACATCATGGATCCCACCTTGCGGATTGTGATAGGGAGTCGGCTTTGTAAATGTCCCCTTGGCAGCTTCTGAAGTGAGAGGTTTTAAGAAAGAACTGGGAAATTTGATAGAAGACCCAGTAGGAATATCTATTCAAATAGACCAGTTCTTGGGTCCAAATATCTATACCTGGGGGGAACTAAATTCAATCCTGACCATGCTCTTTAACCCAGAGGAGGTTAGGTTAATCAGAGCTGCAGGCATGAGAATTTGGGAAAGGGAGAACCGGCTGGGGCCTCCAGGGGATTGTAAACTACCTCTAATGAACCCCGGGTGGGACCCAAACAAAGAGGAGGGGAGGAGAAACATGGAAGACATCGATCCCTGATAGTTAGAGGGATAAAAGAATCTGTACCTCGTGGAAACAACACCAAATTGCCATTTGATGGGACTCAAGAGAAAGATGAAACACCAGCCTCTTGGCTTAACTGACTAAGGTGAAATTTTCAATTATATTCTAACATTGACCCTGACAGTCCTGAGGGCCAAGTGTTATTAAAAGTGCAATTTGTCACCAAATCTTGGCCAGACATTAGGAGGAAGTTAGAGAAATTGGAAGATTGTCAAGAGAAAGGAATGAACAAATTATTGAAGGAAGCTTTAAGAGTGTATCTGAGAAGAGAGGAGGAGACTAAACTAAAGCGAGAATAATGGTGGCTGTGGCTAGGAAGGTGGATAAAAACCACTCAAGTGGAAATGAGACAAGACTTCCACCAAAGGAAGGTAGGAATGCACCTAGACCACCTTGGGTTACCCCCAAAAGGGTCAGGGAGGACCAAAAGTGCTACTACTGTGAAGAAGTAGGGCATTTCAGAAGAGACTGTAGGAAACTGGCAATGGACCAAGCTACTGAAAAAGAACAAGACACCCTAGAGAAAATCCTAAAGGGAGAGAGAGATAGAGATTAGGGGTGTCAAGGACTCTACCTAATGGGGGACCCAATGGACCATCAAGAAGAGCCCTTGGTAAACTTTGAAGTGGGTCCCCAGAGTGAAGAATGAGTTTTTAGTAGATAAAGGAGCAGAGCGATCAAGTATTAATAAGCTTCCAGTAGGGATAAAAGTTGGGGAAAGAACTTGTGACGTATTACGGGCAAAAGGAAGGCCTTTCAAAGCCTTCATAGCAGAAGGCATCGAAATAAAGGGGAATTCAAGGCAGTGCTTTGCAGACTTCATTTATCTACCTCATTTAGAAATCCACTTATTAGGCAGGGACTTACAAGTCCAATTAGGCGTAGGAGTGTCTTGGTTCTAGAAGACAGGCGTCTGCTAGGGAGAGCAGGAGCCTCCCTTGGGATGAAAAAATGTAGACCCCCTCCCTCCGAATTATTATAATTTTGAAATCAAGGGGCCTTTAGGCAGAGATCTGGGGATAGGAATAACAGTTCTTTACTAGTATAACCAGGCAAACAAACAACAATAACTACAGCAATAACAAGAACACAGAACCAGGGACCCCGTGACAGCTTTCTTGGCTGAGACGGGATGGAGGAGAGGCTTTGTTTTCACAAACCCCCTCGGCAGTCAGTCCCGGTGCTCCTGCGGGGCTCCGAGTCTTAAAAACGAGATTCACTTAATAAATTATAAAAAGAATTTAATATAAATAAAAGACAATTAGGAGACATAAGAAATAAAGCAAAGGGTTAAAACGGCTGGGTGCCTTGGCACGCTGCCAAGAGCACACCTGGTATCTCAGGGATCTCCTTCTTATCCCCTCCTTGCTGTGAGGGGTTAATGCATATTCAAGCATGTCCCCTCCCTGGTTCCGCCTTCTTGGATCATGCTTTTCACAGTTTTATTTTCTGCTGGTCAGCATATATTTTTTGCTGGTCATCATTATTCTTGCTGGTCAGCATTTTTCTGGAGTTTGGTTTCCTTTCTTTTTGCAAATGGTCAGGGCAGATAACAGTCCGGGGCCATCATCCTTCCCCTGCGGACAGATGGGTTTCATATCTTCCGCTGATAACAGTTTGGCCTCTATTGTTCTCTTGATAAGAGCTTGGGCCCCACTGTCCTTGCCCTCTGGGGTTTCCTTGCCTTGTACCTAGGAAATTCTTTTAAGCTTAAGACTTGTTAGCAAGAAAAAAGTACATACATAGCTAAAAAGTATTTAACATATAATATTCATCTGCGAAAGCCAATATCACAATACAAATTTATAACAAACCCCTCCTCTTCTTTTTTTTATAAATCATTTGGCTTGAGCAATAATTCTTGTTTTCTAGCTTCTAGCACTCGTTCATTTATTCACAAATCAATTTAGCTTCTTCCAACAGATTTTTCACATTATTTTGTTTTCTTAATACTATGATTTTTTTTGTTTGTTTGTTTTTGTTTTTGCCATTCTAGATGTAGCTAATTTCAGGTCTATAGGCATTTGCTATGCTTTGAACTATATTGGTGATCAGCCAAATTAAACAGGGGATTAAACAAAGAAGAACTAATAAACCAGCTGTAGCACTGCTACAAGGGGAAGAAGCTTAGCTTCTACTACTCTATCCCCAATACATTATCCCATCAATTAGTGGTCATTACTGATTTTCATTTTTGAACCGGCACATGGGCCATTTTTCTGATATCTTTGGCGATATCTAGAATGGCATTTTTATTGTCATTGAAAACAACAATCTTATGTATTAATTTTTTCACAGAACACCCCTTCTTTTAGCTAATAAATAGTCTAAAGCCACCTTACTCTGATATATTGCATCTCTGGCTTTTCATCTCTGACTGGCTATTAGTTCCATAGCCCCAGCTGTTTTATTGGTTATGATTTCTACAACAGCTTGGAGTTTCATAATGCAAAAATTGGGGTTCGATATCCCCAACTTCCATCTTGTGCCCAAGAATGTTTCCAATATGCGTTCAGGGGCCATTTCTCATCTCCCCATTTTTGAGGTGCTCAAAACCATTCTCTTTTATTTCTTTTTAGGACCTCCAAAACTAACACCCCAACTGATTTCTGTCTCGTCAGAGTACAACTCCCCTTCCATTGCGAAGGGAGCTTTGGGTATGCACTTTTCTCACATATCCAAAATAAGCCATCTGGTGCCTTCCAATAGTCATTTTTCTGTTGATTTATATTTCCCCCAAATTTAGATATTTCTGGGATTCCAGAGTAAGGATTTTTCCCTTTACCATTACATCTGAAGAGTCTGGTTCGATTATTATACACACAATTCTTTTCTTTTACTTTTCCTTGGGTCCAATATAAAGTTGGTTCCTCTGGGATCCACCATGTAGAAGTTCCATTGCTTACCTTATACCTTTTACAGGGAGTTTTCCCTATTTCTTTAATAAATTCCTTACCAGTTCGCCATAAACATTCTTCCCCTATCACTGTTGAACTCAGAATCCATCTTTCTGGTTGAGTCCCCCCTCTTATATTGGTCCGGTTCCACTTAAGGAGTTCCACCGGGCCTATGCTACTACCTTTCCATGGCCATTCCTCCGTCATCAAGGCTCCTCCACAGACCCAGCAGTTCGTTATGTTAAGTTCTTTACTTATCCTCTCCCCTAAATCCACAAACAGGTTTTTCCCTAGTCTTGAGATATCTATTTCCCCTTTTAATTGCTGTTTGAGCCTTGCATACAGGTCCTGACGTGAGGTTAAGTTAGGTTTAGGTTTCTGTGTTGGTTTTATCTTTTTTCTTATCACTTGCTCTTTTATCAAATCTTGGGTCTTTCCCTTGACCGCCCCCGTGAAGCAAATCCATTTTTCCCCTTTTGGGCAAGTGCTTCCCAATCTAGTACCACTGACTCCTAAGTTTTCTGTGATCCAATATTTTTCCCATTTATGTATACAGGCACTTAACTTGGATGGGTTATAGCAGTGACTATTGATATTGGTGTGGGTAATAAGAAAGAAAACCCGGAGTCATTCCATGTAGAGCTTTTGATAGCATTTGTAACATGGCTTTGCTGGTGTCCCAAAAGGGAAAAGGATAAGTGACAGAAGAAGGAATAATAGGGGTCCAGTATGACTTACACCCCCACCAATCCTGCCTATGAGGTTGCAGCTCACAGCAGGTGTTTTATATTCTTCTCGGTGGCGAGTTGTAGTGGTCAGTCTGGTCTTGCCCCCTATTTCCTTGTCACTTCTTCTTTTGTAATTTCCAAGCAAATTTCTTTTGACACCTTTTAACAGCAGTTTCCCACCGTTCCTCAGGTACTTCCCACTCAACACGCACTAGTAATTTCCCATCTGTAAAAAAGTTATCATTTAAGTTATTCTTAATAGATTGTGCACACAACACTTCCTGTATTGAGAGGCTTAGCTTTGTGAACTACAATACCTATTTTTCTCTAATTTAAACACTTATATTTAATCCAGATAGCATGTCTCATATTGGGATGATTTAGACAAGGTATATGATGTGGCACTGATGGAAGTTGTGGTTCTCCCCCCCTCCTTTATACAAATCACAGGCAAAAGCAAAAATATACGAGGATTTCCCGACCAAAACAGCCCCAGTCCTCCTGTTTGGAGTGGGATTTTTCCTCCCCAAGGTGGATATTGAAAGTGTCCCAGAACTTGTCCAGGCAGGACTTGAAACTACTGATACAGGCTTGGTCTTACTTCTCAGTTAGGCGTAATTCTTAGCTCATTCCTTGGGTCATTTGGATTGTTTCAGTTCATTACCGCCGGCCTCTATCCAAGAGTCCAGTTTGTATTGGGTGTTACAGTCCAGTCCTCAGGTCTTTTGATCTTATTGGTGTGAATCCAACTTCACTCTTTGGTCCAGATTGCAGCTTCTCTGCCTTAATTATCAGTAGTACCTGAAAACAATTTCTTAATAACACAGGGAGAATGAAAACATCACATCAAAATTTTCCATCAGTATTCTTTAAAATTCTTGGGTTAAGCGAAATTTAACAGTTAACATAGGAGCCAATCTCTTTCTGCACGTTCAAATTAGTTAAACAAGAAAGGCTAGGTTAGTTTTGACTTCAAATAAATTACATTCATTACCTTTTTACCCTTTGGTTAATATTTACTTGTTTAGCTTCACAAACTTCTTTTATCGGTTTCTTAGAACAAACCTCTTCCTTTTAACAACAAGAGTAAAAGAAAGAAAGGGAAAAAAAATAAGAGAAAAAGAGATCTTATTTCAAGAAATTAAACACTTTGATGAGGTTTTCAGAACCTAACGAGCTAGACTACTTTTGCTTTGGTCTCATCATACACCGGTCTGTTTCTTCGTCCTTTGTTCAGTTCCTTCTTTCCCATTCACAGCAGTTTTTCAGGCTATTTCTCTCTCCCCCTCCTGCTGCTGCAGCTCTGGGCCGAGCAGGCTGTTTCAGCAGCTCGCTCTGCAGGGAGGGGCTGTCACTTGCGTGCTGACCCTGGGGCAAAGCTCGTGTCCCCTCTTTCCCTGCTGTGCCGTCCCTTCACACACAGGACTGGCATGTTCAAACACACTCAGATCTCACCACAGCCGAGGGGCAGAGCCCGGAGTCCACAGTGCTCTGGTCTGGGGCTCCTCTGCTGGGCCAGCTCGCTCCTCAGCACCAAACCTCACCCAGCTCCGCTGCCGCGCTGGCGAGCACTGCCGGCACCCCGCACCCCTCGAGACCCCGGCACAGACACGGCGGGTCCCGCTCCAGCAGCGCCCCTCACGAACCGCGCTATGCACCCTTCACATCGGGTGGGAGAGGACCGGGAGCCGCCACACCGGGCCCCGCTGTTCGCCACTCACAGGGACCGGGTCCTGCTGCAGCCGCTTTACATAAAAGCAATAAAACAACACCTAAACCTAGCAACTCCTAACCCAGCGCTCCAGATACACCTAACATTTCCTATTTTGGGCACAATTCTCACCTCTAATCGCGCTTGAAAGTTTTTTCTCCTCACAAGCCAGTGCACACTCTTCGGAGCCAACAAGACACTTCTCACTCTCTTTCTAAAAATCTTTACAACTCTAATGAAAGGCATCGCAAACCTCTCTCTCTCTCTCTGCCACTATCATCTCTCACTCTTTACACCACATCTCTCCAGAATCTCCACTACACAAATTACTTTGCTTCAGAATCAACTACAAAATCCTAACACCTCCTTTTTTGGGGATCCTCCCCACACACACAGAGACCAGTCAGCTAGCCACCTACTTTTACCAACTAAAACAAACCTGCTATTACTATTTCTACTGCCTTGAACAGATCTTCAGTCAAGCTAGAAATGAAGACACAGACATCATTCTTCTCTAAATTTTCTTCTACAAGTACAAAGGAGTCTATCCTCACACTGCTGCTTAATGTGAATAATCTCTGGTGTAACTTTTTTATGACAAGATATGATCAGGTCTTTTATTTTTACAGGAATTTAGATACATTGACAAGTTTCTGACAATACCTTTATGTTTCAACAACACTTGCAGCTTATATACTATGAACAATCTATAGCAAGAACCAGTCTTACAATTGTTTTCAAACTCTTCTTTCACAAAATAAGACTCATCTCTAAATTAACACATGTACTTATTAAAATAGCCCAAGTTTAGAGTCTCCACAATTCTCTTCTCAATTTGAAAGACTAACAGTTTTAATTCTAATCTTTTAACTGGGTCCACTTCTGCTTCTGTAATAAGCACAGCTGCAAAACAACACAAGCACTCCTAGAGACATGTGCACTTTCTTGGCAAATTCAAAAGAACAAGAAATCATGGCAGTTCTGAGCCTGATCTTCACTTAAACACACCATCACAATAACTCTTTTTAGAAATCATCAGAGAGATGATCAGCATTTCATATTGTGAAAAGAGAGACAAAATAATTTTCAGCAGCAGTAAAAAGATTTACAACAATCCATAGGATTTTGCTTTTAGGCTGGTACCGGACTCTGCTGTTAAGAACCATAGGCTGTGCCCATCAGCACGGGACACAAACAACATTAGGGTTAACCGCTCTAACACTTATTGACAACCTGATAAGTTTTCACCTTAAGAAGTGACTACTATGCAAATTACTGTAACTTGCCTTTAAAATTAAAATCAACTACAAAATTCTACGATATTCACTAAAGTAAAGAAATTGGAAGGCATACTAAGAAATGTGTTTGTTTCTCTACAAAATAAATATTGCAGTCACTCAAGAAAAAAAAACAAACAGAGCTTACTTCTTTTTCCACTTTCTCCCAGGATGCATTTCTTGGAATTCTTCTAAGCTTCTCTCCAAAACTTCTCTGCTCTTCATGAAATCTCAAATTTTCATCACCGACACAGCTTACTGCTGGAGAAGCCCACAGCACTATCATACACGGAATTCTCTCAGAACCCGGGAAAACAAAGGCTTGCAACTTGCAGCTCCCTTGGTTTGGAGCTGATACCATACGCCAGTACTGCTCCATATCTCACTCACACATCTGGCTAAGAAAAAGCTCTCTGAGACAGTTTGACACCAGTCCTTACTCTCGGAATCACAGAACTTAATGTGCCTAAGGTCTCATAAGACCCCGGCATAGAAAACCTGGGTCCCAGAGGGACTCGCCTGGCTCTCTCACCATTGGGCATGTTCCCGGCCTGTTTCACAGCTTCAGGAGGTTCCAGGAGTCACTGAGAGCTCCTCTGATCCCCCGGTGCCTGGAGCAGGGAACCCGAGCGAGCATCTGTGGTTCACTCCAGCCTGCTGGCAGCCACCTAAACACAGCTCTGCGGCTTGAGAGCTCCAAAATAAGTTTAAACAATCCAGGGGCACCAAGACTTAGACGGCCCCCTGCCCTCACTTTACTGAAAAGGGATGAGCTGAATTCATCCCCTCAGGGCACCCTCCGTGCCTGATCTTATCAGGGTTCGGCCTGACTCACCGCCGGCCGGAGCTCCAGGAGTTCCCTTGCACTCCTGAGGCTGACCCGCCCCTCCGTCCCAATAGCTCTGCAGGGAGTAGCCCTGGGAGCACCATCTCCCAGGAAAACCTTTCACCGCCGCCACAGTGGGGCAAAAAAAACTTCTAAAAAAACCTAAAAACAAACAACTTCAAACGCTGAACCACATACCAGCTCACCAAAGCGATCCCTCCCCCGCAAGCAGCTCTTGTTGCCCGGGGGGGGGGAGGAAAGGCGCGGAGGGAAGATCTCCACTAAAGATAACCTTGGCTTTGCTCTGAGACCAGACCCGCTGAGAACAGATTTGATACAGCACCCCCGCGGCTCCTGGGCTACAAGCCCCAGTTCTGGTTTGCCCCCCCCCGGGGCTCCATGACAGGAGCTCGCAGGGAGGAAGCGAATCACTCCATGTGTCCCCATCGTGATCTAGTCCCTGTGGAAACATCGACCCGTGTTCACTCTTACTCCAGCACAGCACAGGAAACCTTTCCTCTTTAGCAACACAATTCCAAAAAAAGACAAACAAACTTTAGCGCAACAATCACACCTATTTACGCATTCTCACATCTGTTCATTCAACTCCACCCAGTCACAGCAAGACAATAAGGTGCTCTTTACTTCCCAGTTACTTGTTAATATACGCCTATGGGCACTGTAATATGTCAAATATCTCAAGTTTCTTGGATTATTCCTCAATTTGGCAGTTTTAAGTCCAAATTTCTTAGATTTAATCCTCAACTTGACAAAGTTTTAGAGAATCCACATTTTACTCTGTTTTCCCAGTGGATTGTGCCAGGAAAACCTTGGGCTCCCTTTCCCGAGGGGCTAACCCCTCCCCTGAGACCCAGTCCCAGTAACCCCGGGGGTATCTTGCAACCCCCGCTTCCTGCTCCCCCAAAGATTACTTACAATCCGTCTTCTTCTTTGGGTCTTCGTGCACAAGAATTATGGAGCAAAAATACCGCGGTTTTTAGGGAGCCTTTTCCCCTTTCCTTTGCTTTATTCCTCTTCTTCTTGTCCTCGGGGTTTTGACCTGCAGCCGCTTGGCCCACGCTAGGAGAAACGGAGCGGGGTCTGCTGAACTCAGCAGGGGTGCGCCTGTTTCCCCATTCTGGATCTCCGGTGGTCCTAGAGGTGAGGTGCTTATCCCGGACGAGCCCCCAAAATTCTTAAAAACGAGATTCACTTAATAAATTATAAAAAGAATTTAATATAAATAAAAGACAATTAGGAGACATAAGAAATAAAGCAAAGGGTTAAAACGGCTGGGTGCCTTGGCATGCTGCCAAGAGCACACCTGGTATCTCAGGGATCTCCTTCTTATCCCCTCCTTGCTGTGAGGGGTTAATGCATATTCAAGCATGTCCCCTCCCTGGTTCCGCCTTCTTGGATCATGCTTTTCACAGTTTTATTTTCTGCTGGTCAGCATATATTTTTTGCTGGTCATCATTATTCTTGCTGGTCAGCATTTTTCTGGAGTTTGGTTTCCTTTCTTTTTGCAAATGGTTAGGGCAGATAACAGTCCGGGGCCATCATCCTTTCCCCTGCGGACAGCTGGGCTTCATATCTTCTGCTGATAACAGTTTGGCCTCTATTGTTCTCTTGATAAGAGTTTGGGCCCCACTGTCCTTGACCTCTGGGGTTTCCTTGCCTTGTACCTAGGAAATTCCTTTAAGCTTAAGACTTGTTAGCAAGAAAAAAGTACATACATAGCTAAAAAGTATTTAACATATAATATTCATCTGCGAAAGCCAATATCACAATACAAATTTATAACACGAGGAACAGTCGGCTGGAACAGCAGGGACGAGCTGAGATCCTGGGTTGGTGGATGAGGTGTATCAGCAGCTCCGCGGCGGTGGCTGGCACTGCCACACATCCTGGCAGGACAGGGGGTGTGAGGCCACCAACAAAGAGGGAAGAAAGAGAAGAAGCAGCAGCTCCATCTGGGTGATGGCGAAATTCCCTTCTCTCGACCGCAGCAGCTCCGCGACCCAGCAAATGAATGTCTTTCCCCGAAGCCGAAGAAAGCCAGCCAAAAACTGTCCCCACCCTCCTTTCCTGCCCCTTCCCCCCCCTGGGCCCGGCCACTCTTTGTCCTTTGTCGAGCACCCACTAAATACCCACAGTTAGGTTGTCTCTGCAGATAATGGGTAAAAATTCCACGGGCAGGCCAGAACAACAAAAAAAAAAGGACACCTAAACCTCAACACTATCCACCCCGAATTTTTTCCCATACCTGTGGATGCTAGCTTTGGAGCAGGCTGCAGGGAGCCTGCAGAAACTGCAGGCCGCATACCTTTCTCAAGTCCAGCCTGAGAAAGTAGCCTGGGAAGTTTTAGGGAGGAATCAAAACAATTCTTAGAGACAGAAAACAGCCTTGCCAGGTGCTGTTTGTCTGCCCCTTGTTTTCTTTGCAAGAGAAAGTCAAAGGGTATTGTTCACCACTGACCAATGATGGTGATGTAGCAGTTTACTAACCAAAAAGAGTTTCCTTTCTGTACTTTCCACAAACCAGTCTATAAAACAAGGCTGAATCAATAAACTAAGGAATTCTCCTGTTCTGACTCCATGAGAGTCTGTGTCGTTCTCTCCTCGCCGTTCCTAATAGAGCGACACATACCAAAATGTTACATCAAATATTCAACCTTTAAATTATACATGAACACATACTACTTTAACTATATAAATATGTACATGAAGATACAGATACAAGCACAGTGTCATGGGTAGTTCACCCTAAAACCAGGTACCCTTGGGGTATGCACCAGGTCTCTCCATCTTTTTGCATCACCCACCAAGTGCAACCCGGTCCTTGAGCAAAGACAACCCCACGGATTGGATTGTCTTTGCAGGAGGCAGAATTAACCCAGTTTTTCCCAGCATATCTCTCATATGTACCACTGGAACCTTATCTCCATCTGTCGTTCTAAAGGGCTCAGATTGGGCAGGGCCTGCTCGGTTAGTGGAACCTTGGGTGTTCACCAACCATGTGGCCTTTGCTAAATTAATCTCCCAGTTCTTGAAAGTTCCCCCACCCAGTGCCTTCAAGCTGGTTTTAAGCAGGCCATTGCACCGTTCAACTTTTCCAGCAGCGGGTGCATGGTAGGGGATATGGTACACCTACTCGATGCCATGTTCCCTAGACCAAGTGTTTATAAGGCTGTTCTTGAAATGAGTCACATTGTCTGATTCAGTCCTCTCAGGGGTGCCATGCCTCTAAAGGACCTGCTTTTCATGTCCCAGGATGGTGTTCCAGGCAGCGGCATGAGGAACAGGGTAGGTTTCCAACCATCCTGTGGTGGCTTCTACCATCGTGAGCACGTAGCGCTTGACTTGGCGGGTTTGGGCCAGTGTGATGTAGTCAATCTGCCAGGCCTCCCCATACTTGTATCTGGACCACCGCCCACCGCACCATAGCGGCTTCAACCGCTTGGCCTGCTTGATCGTGGCACACGTCTCACAGTCATGGATAACCTGAGAAATACTGTCCATGGTTAGACCCACCCCTCGGTCTCATGCCCACTTATAGGTGGCATCTCTACCCTGATGACCTGAGGCATTATGGGCCCATCGGACTAGGAACAACTCTCCCTTGTATGCCAATCTAAGTCTGTCTTTGACACCTCTATCTTTGCAGCCTGATCTACCTGCTCATTGTTTCGGTGCTCTTCATTAGCCCTACTCTTGGGGACATGGGCATCTACATGATGGACCCTCACAGACAGTTTCTCTACCCTGGTAGTGATGTCTTTCCACTCATCAGCAGCCCAGATTGGCTTTCCTCTTCGTTGCCAGTTGGCCCTTTTCCACCTTTCCAGCCATCCCCACAGAGCATTGGCTACCATCCATGAATCAGTGTAGAGGTAGAGTTTTGGCCACTTCTCTCTTTCAGCAATGTCCAGGGCCAGTTGAACAGCTTTGAGTTCAGCAAGTTGGCTTGATCCACCTTCTCCTTCAGTGGCCTCTGCGACCTGTCGTGTAGGGCTCCATATGGCTGCTTTCCACTTCCGGTTCATCCCTACGATGCGACAGGAACCATCAGTGAACAGAGCATAGCGTGTTTCTTCTGCTGGCAGTTGGTTGTACGGTGGAGCTTCTTCAGCCCGTGTCACTTGTTCCTGCTCCTCTTCATCAGTGAGACCAAAGTTTTCACCTTCTGGCCAGTTTGTAATTATCTCCAAAATCCCAGGGCGATTTGGGTTTCCAATACGGGCGCGCTGCGTGATGAGGGCGATCCACTTGCTCCATGTAGCATCGGTGGCGTGGTGGGTAGCAGGAACCTTTCCTTTAAACATCCACCCCAGCACTGGCAGTCGGGGTGCCAAGAGGAGTTGTGCTTCTGTGCCAATCACTTCTGAGACGGCTTGAACTCCTTCATAGGCAGCTAAGATTTCCTTCTCTGTGGGAGTGTAGTTGGCTTCGGACTCTCTGTAACTTCGGCTCCAGAATCCCAGTGGTTGGCCTCGAGTCTCCCCAGGCACTTTCTGCCAAAGGCTCCAGGACAAGCCATTGTTCCCGGCTGCAGAGTAGAGCACGTTCTTCACGTCTGGTCCTGTTCTGACTGGGCCAAGGGCTACTGCATGGGCGATCTCCTGTTTGATCTGAGCAAAGGCTTGTTGTAGTTCAGGGCCCCAGTGGAAATCATTCTTTTTTCGGGTAACCAGGTAGAGAGGGCTCACGATCTGGCTGTACTCAGGAATGTGCATTCTCTAAAAACCTATGGCACCTAGGAAAGCTTGCGTTTCCTTCTTGCTGGTCAGTGGAGACATTGCAGTGATCTTATTGACGAGCTCAGTGGGAATCTGACACCGTCCATCTTGCCACTTTAATCCCAGGAACTGGATCTCTCAAACAGGTCCTTTGACTTTGTTCTTCTTGATGGCAAAGCCGGCTTCTAGCAGAATCTGGATGATCTTTTCTCCTTTCTCAAATACTTCCACTGCTGTGTTCCCCCACACAATGATGTCATCAATGTACTGCAGATGTTCTGGAGCCTCACCCTTTTCCAGGGCAGCCTGGATCAGTCCATGGCAGATGGTGGGGCTGTGCTTCCACCCCTGGGGCAGACGGTTCCAGGTGTACTGCACTCCCCTCCACGTGAAGGCAAACTGAGGCCTGCATTCTGCTACCAGGGGGATGGAGAAAAATGCATTGGCAATGTCAATAGTGGCGTACCACTTTGCTGCCTTGGACTCCAGCTCGTACTGGAGCTCCAGCATGTCCGGCACGGCAGCGCTCAGAGGTGGAGTCACTTCATTCAATGCACGATAGTCCACAGTCAGTCTCCATTCTCTGTCGGACTTGCACACAGGCCAGATGGGGCTGTTGAAGGGTGAGTGGGTTTTGCTGACCACCCCTTGTCTGTCCAGCTCTCGGATCATCTTGTGGATGGGGATCACAGCATCTCGATTTGTCCTATACTGTCGGCGGTGCACCGTCGAGGTGGCAATTGGTACTCGCTGTTCTTCCACCTTCAGGAGTCCTACTGCAGATGGGTTCTCTGATAGTCCAGGCAAGGTGTTCAATTGCTTAATGTCCTCTGCCTCTACAACAGCTATTCCAAAAGCCCACCTGAGTCCCTTTGGGTCTTTGTAATAGCCATTCCGAAGGAAGTCTATGCCCAGAATACATGGGGCTTCTGGGCCAGTCACACTGGGATGTTGCTGCCACTCTTTCCCAGTCAGGCTCACCTCGGCTTCCAACAGAATCAATTGCTGCGATCCCCCCGTCACCCCAGTCTTAAAAACGAGATTCACTTAATAAATTATAAAAAGAATTTAATATAAACAAAAGACAATTAGGAGACAAAAGAAATAAAGCAAAGCGTTAAAAAGGCCGGGTGCCCTGGCTCCTTGCCAGGAACACACCTGGTATCTCAGGAATGCCCTTTTTATCCCATCCTTGCTGTGAGGGGTTAATGCATATTCAAGCATGTCCCCTCCCTGGTTCCGCCTTCTTGGATCATGCTCTTCACAATTTTATTTTCTGCTGGTCAGCATATATTTTTGCTGGTCATCATTATTCTAGCTGGTCAGCATTATTTTGGAGTTTTTGGTTTCCTTTTTTTCTGCAGATGGTCACTTGTTGATAAGAGTCCGGGCCCTTCATCCTTCCCCTGACGACAGCTGGGCTTCATATCTTCTGCTGATAACAGTTTGAGCTCTGTTGTTCTCCTGATAATAGCTTGGGCCCCACTGTCCTTGCCCTCTGGGGTTTCCTTGCCTTGTACCTAGGAAATTCTTTTAAGCTTAAGACTTGCTAGCAAGAAAAAAAGTACATACATAGCTAAAAAGTATTTAATATATAATGTTCATCTGCGAAAGCCAATATCACAATACAAATTTATAACAAACCCCTCCTCTTCTTTTTTTATAAATCATTTGGCTTGAGCAATAATTCTTGTTTTCTAGCTTCTAGCACTCATTCATTTATTCATAAATCAATTTAGCTTCTTCCAACGGATTTTTCACATTATTTTGTTTTCTTAATACCGTGATTTTTTTTTTTTTTGCCGTTGAAGATGTAGCCATTTTCAGGGCTGTAGGCATTTGCTATGCCTTGAACTATATTAGTGATCAGCCAAATTAAACGGGATTAAACAAAGAAGAAATATTAAACGAGCTGTAGCACTGCTACAAGGGGAAGAAACTTAGCTTCTTCTACTACTCTATCCCAAATACATTATCCCACCAATTAGTGGTCATTACTGATTTTCATTTTTGGGCTGGCACATGGGCCATTTTTCTGATATCCTTGGCGATATCTAGAATGGCATTTTTATTGTCATTGAAAACAACAATCTTATGTATTAATTTTCTCACAGAACACCCCTTCTTTTAGCCAATAAATAGTCTAAAGCCAGCTTATTTTGATATATTGCCACTGTGGCTTTCATCACTGACTGGCTATTGTCGTGGTTTTAAACCAATAACTAAGAAAATTACTTATTTCTTGCTGTGAGATATGGATTAGAACAAGAGCAAAACAGGCATAAAACTTAAAAAGGAAAAAAAAGTTTATTGACAAACTACAATAAGAACACCAGAATAAACTTCCAGAAAAACCTTTTCATCCCGTCTACCCACTATTCCCTTGTTCACATGACAAAAGAGACAAAAACTTTGGAACTTTGATGGTTAAAACAGTCCCAATTCTTGCTACAGTCTTTTCACCAGTCTTTATAGAGAAACAGAAGTTTCTTCCTGTTAATTTATGGAGTTTCTCACAAGAAAAACTATTTTTGTTATAGTTTTCCATTGCCCTAATGTTAGCTGCCCAGAGCTGCTGTTATTAGAGCCCACTCCTCCCATTTTCACATCACTCTGAAGTGTGTATGGGCCATGAGTCTAGGGATGGGATTTTTAAGGATAAGTTATTCAAAGGCAAAAAGTCTTCTTCATCTGTTTCTGTGAGCTTCACTAGAAAACAGTTTTCTCATTGCCTCTCAAGGCTTCAAATCTTCCAGCACTTCACTGTACCATAATTACTCTACTTTTTACTCAAAATTTACACTTTGAACACTCTATTCCTCCCTTTATACTGTCATGAATTAAAGGAGTGTTTTCAAGACCTTATTGTCCATTTCCATAGTTTTAACAGAAAGATATTTCAGCCTAATTAAAGCATCTTCTTAATTCTCTACCTTTTCTGAAGCTTCTTTTCTTTCCTGTCACTGGTAGTTTAGAAAGTCTCTTTTCAAGTTGATCAATCTCTTTTTCTCTGTCTGGATAAAAAGATTAATCCGCAAGTCTCATCTGGGTAATGAAAGTTAAAATCTTGCCCAGGCTGTTGTAGGTAGTTCTGTGGCCTCGGCCGGTGCAGGAGCTGGAGCCGTCTGCGATGGAAAGTTCCTCATGGCTGCTCTGGAGAGTGTAGTCGCCGCGCCCAGCCCGCTGCAGGTCCAGAGCCTCTCTCCTTCTTCACTCAGCAGTTTCTAGTGAATTTAGTTACAGCAAAAAACCTGCAGCCGAGCCAGAGATCGGCTCGGCCCGGCCCAGCCGGAGCCCGGAGAAAACTTTTTCCGCAGGGCCCGCATCTCCCGGCCAGGAGACGCTGGGCCCAGCCCAGTCCCCACCCGGCTGCATGGCTTGGGCAGGGAACGGGAGGCCTGGAGCTCCGCCACCCTTCCCAGCCAGGAAACAGAGAACCAAGAGAGCTCTGGTTTTACACTTTAAGGTAGGATTCACAAGTTGATCCCCACTTTTCAATGGCCTAAACTGCTGTCAATTCTCAGCAATGACTGATAATTGGTCAGGAGAAAAGACTCCAGGCAGTTCCCAGCAACTTAAACTTCCTTAAAGGTAAAGTAACTCCATGACAGCTATTAATTCCATAGCTCCAGCTGTTTCACTGGTTATGATTTCTACAACAGCTTGGAGTTTCATAATGCAAAAATTGGGGTTCGATATCCCCAACTTCCATCTTGTGCCCAAGAATGTATGCCCTTTTCTCACATATCCCAAAATAAGACATCTGGTGCTTTCTAATAGTCATTTTTCTGTTGATTTATATTTCCCCAAAATTTGGCTATTTCTGGGATTCCAGAGTAAGGATTTTTCCTTGTACTATTACACTGGGAAAATCTGGTTCTATTACCATGTACACTATTTTTTCTTTTACTTTCCTTTGGGTCTACTACAGAGTTGGTTTCTCTGGAACTTACTATGTACAAGTTTTATTACCAACTTTATACTTTTTACCAGGAGTATTTCTCACTTCATGAAGAAATTTTCTCCATTTAATTGCTGTTTCAGCATTGCTTACAGGTCCTGACATGAGGTTAATACAGGTCTAGGTTGCTGTGTTGGCTTTATCTTTTCACTTACCATTTGCTCTCTTACCAAATCTTGGTTATTTCTCCTGGCAACAACTGTGAAGCAAATCCATCTTTTTTTTCTCCTTTTGGGCAGTTGTTTTCTAATCTGTTACTACTTGTTCCTAGATTTTCTGTGGTCTAATATTTTCCCTTTATGCATACAGGTACTTAATTTGGATGGGTTATAGCAGTGATTATCGATACTGGTGTGGGTAATAAGAAAGAAACCCCGGTGTCATTCCATGTAAAGCTTTTGATAGCATTTGTAACATGGCTTTGCTGGTGTCCCAAAAGGGAAAAGGATAAGTGACAGAAGAAGGAATAATAGGGGTCCAGTATGGCTTACACCCCCACCAATCCTGCCTATGAGGTTGCAGCTCACAGCAGGTGTTTCATATTCTTCTCGGTGGCGAGTTGTAGTGGTCAGTCTGGTCTTGCCCCCTATTTCCTTGTCACTTCCTCTTTTGTAATTTCCAAGCAAATTTCTTTTGACACCTTTTAACAGCAGTTTCCCACCATTCCTCAGGTACTTCCCACTCAACACGCACTAGTAATTTCCCATCTGCAAAAAAAGTTATCATTTAAGTTATTCTTAATAGATTTGGCACACAACACTTCCTGTATTGAGAGGCTTAGCTTTGTGAACTACAATACCTATTTTTCTCTAATTTAAACACTTATATTTAATCCAGATAGCATGTCTCATATTGGGATGATTTAGACAAGGTATATGATGTGGCACTGATGGAAGTTGTGGTTCTCCCCCCCTCCTTTATACAAATCACAGGCAAAAGCAAAAATATACGAGGATTTCCCGACCAAAACAGCCCCAGTCCTCCTGTTTGGAGTGGGAGTTTTCCTCCCCAAGGTGGATATCGAAAGTGTCCCAGAACTTGTCCAGGCAGGACTTGAAACTACTGATACAGGCTTGGTCTTACTTCCCAGTTAGGCGTGATTCTTAGCTCATTCCTTGGATCATTTGGATTGTTTCAGTTCATTACCGCCGGTCTCTGCTCAAGAGTACATTTGGTATCACTGGGTTTGGGTGTTACAGTCCAGTCCTCAGGTCTTTTGATCTTATTGGTGTGAATCCAACTTCACTCTTTGGTCCAGATTGCAGCTTCTCTGCCTTAATTATCAGTAGTACCTGAAAACAATTTCTTAATAACACAGGGAGAATGAAAACATCACATCAAAATTTTCCATCAGTATTCTTTAAAATTCTTGGGTTAAGCGAAATTTAACAGTTAACATAGGAGCCAATCTCTTTCTGCGCGTTCAAATTAGTTAAACAAGAAAGGCTAGGTTAGTTTTGACTTCAAATAAATTACATTCGTTACCTTTTTACCCTTTGTTTAATATTTACTTGTTTAGCTTCACAAACTTCTTTTATCGGTTTCTTAGAACAAACCCCTTCCTTTTAACAACAAGAGTAAAAGAAAGAAAGGGAAAAAAATAAGAGAAAAAGAGATCCTATTTCAAGAAATTAAACACCTTGATGAGGTTTTCAGAACCTAACGAGCAAGACTACTTTTACTTTGGTCTCATCATACACCGGTCAGTTTCTCGGCTTTTGTTCCGTTCCTTCTTTCCCATTGACAGCAGTTTTTCAGGCCATCTCTCTCCCCCACCCCTGCTGCCGCGGCTCTGGGCCAAGCAGGCTCTATTCAGCCGCTCGCTCTGCAGGGAGGGGCCCATAGGTTGTCACTTGCGTGCAGACCCTGGGGCAAAGCTCGTGTCCCCTCTTTCCCTGATGTGCCGTCCCTTCACACACAGGACTGGCATGTTCAAACACACTCAGCTCCCACCACTGCCGAGGGGCAGAGCCCGGAGTCCACAGTGCTCTGGTCTGGGGCTCCTCTGCTGGGCCAGCTTGCTCCTCAGCAGCAAACCTCACCCAGCACCGCTGCCAGGCCGGCGAGCACTCCCGGCACCCCGCACTCCTCGAGACCCCGGCACAGACATGGCGGGTCCCGCTCCAGCAGCGCCCCTCACGAACCGCGCTCTGCCACCCTTCACATCGGGTGGGAGAGGACCGGGAGCCGCCACACCGGGCCCCGCTGTTCGCCACTCACAGGGACCGGGTCCTGCTGCAGCCGCTTTACATAAAAGCAATAAAACAACACCTAAACCTAGCATCTCCTAATCCAGGGCTCCAGATGCTCCTAACATCTCCTATTTCAGGCACAATTCTCACCTCTAATCGCGCTTGAAATTTTGTGGGGTTTTTTTTCCCACAAGCCAGTGCTCACTCTTCGGAGCCAACAAGACACTTCTCGCTCTCTTTCTAAAAATCTTTACAACTCTAATGAAAGAGATCGCAAACCTCTCTCTCTCTCTCTCTGCCACTACCATCTCACCACTCTTTACACCACATCCCTCCAGAATCTGCACTACGCTAATTACTCTGTTTCAGAATCAACTACAAATTCCAACACCTCCTTTTGGGGACCCTCCTGCTATAAATGCAATGGCAAAATAGGGTTAATATAAAAAGCGATTTATTATAAAACAATTTCAATCGCAAACAACGAGAGAAAAAAAAACCACAATAAAATAAATCAGCGCAGCGCTGGGTGGACAGGGGTCTATACCCAGAGATACAGATTTACCCAAATCCACGAAGTAGGTACTGCAGTCCGGGGTTCTTATAGGGGTTTTCGTATCCTGGGGCAAAATACGGAATAAGCACCGTCCAACAAAAGAGTTTGAATAGACTTCCCGGATCTGTTGAGCTGAGTCAATGGTCGGTGGAACAGAGTCCTTTCACATGTGAGAGGCTCTGAGTGTCCTCCGATTGCATTTCCCGGAATGGAGTGGCCAGCTTGGGTGCGGAGGAGATGGGTATCTCGACGGAGCCACTCTCATTGTCTGGTTTGATTGCTTGTGTCCTGCTTTTTATTTTGTGTTGATAAGCGTTGCTGCCGGTCGTTACTGCCCGACTCGGGAAGGTATCTCTGGATTATTTTACATTTTGCATCTTTACAGTATTACAAATATAACATATAATTCTTTATTCTCTTTCACGAATTTTTATCCAATGTTATATTTATCACAGATGGATATTCTGAATGGTAAGGATATGTTTCATCCGGACAAGGCAAGACAATGGGAGGTTCAAGCTGTGGAAAACAGGCTATTATCAGCAGCAGGAAATGGAGAGCAAACTGTTATCAAAAAGCCGGTACCAGGACGTGGGCAGGGGGGAAAGATAAGCTCAGCTGCCCTCAGAAGAAGGATGAGGGGCCCAGACCCTTATCAACAACTGACCATCTGCAGAAAAAAGGAAACCAGACTCCAAAAGAATGCTGACCAGCTAGAATAATGATGACCAGCAAAAAAATTATGCTGACCAGCAGAAAATGAGACTGTGCAAGAGCATGATCCAAGAAGGCGGAACCAGGGAGGGGACATGCTTGAATATGCATTAACCCCTCACAGCAAGGATGGGATAAAAGGGGTATCCCTAAGACACCAGGTGTGTTCCTGGCAAGGCGCCAGGGCACCCGGCCGTTTTAACCCTTTGCTTTATTTATTTTGTCCCTAATTGTCTTTTATTTATATTAAATTCTTTTTATAATTTATTAAGTGAATCTCGTTTTTAAGACAGCTATCAGTGAGAGACAACAGAAACAATAGGATAGATTCCACTGAAAGATGAAAGAAGCACTGAAAGAGCACCATGAATTCCACAAGAGTCTAAGAATTAAGAAAGGATTATGCATTGGGGGGGAGGAGGTATCCCAGATATGAGGCGTTCCGGGAAGTCTCTACCTCTCAGGTACCTCTTGTTGTGAATTCATGTTGTAAATATTGGCTTTTCACAATTATTCTGATAAATATATATTATATGCTTTCACTATATTCTTTTCTCTCTTAGCAAGTTATAGGCTTAGATAGGAATTCTGAATGGTAAGGATATGTTTCATCCAGACAAGGCAAGACAATGGGAGGATCAAGCTGTGGAAAACAGGCTATTATCAGCAGCAGGAAATGGAGAGCAAACTGTTATCAAAAAGCCGGTACCAGGACGTGGGCAGGGGGGAAAGATAAGCTCAGCTGCCCTCAGAAGAAGGATGAGGGGCCCAGACCCTTATCAACAACTGACCATCTGCAGAAAAAAGGAAACCAGACTCCAAAAGAATGCTGACCAGCTAGAATAATGATGACCAGCAAAAAAATTATGCTGACCAGCAGAAAATGAGACTGTGCAAGAGCATGATCCAAGAAGGCGGAACCAGGGAAGGGACATGCTTGAATATGCATTAACCCCTCACAGCAAGGATGGGATAAAAGGGGTATCCCTAAGATACCAGGTGTGCTCTTGCCAAGGCACCCGGCCGTAACTCTTTGCTTTACTTTATGTCTCTTATTGTCTTTATTAAACTTTTTTAAAATTTTACAGGAGTGAACTTCGTTTTTCACAGAAATTGGGGGCTCGTCTGGGATGAAGCACCTCGCCCCGGGGAAACCAGGAGATTCCAGGCGGGGGAAGGCGCCTCCCTGCCAGCTTTGGTAATCCGCTTTGGCTCTTCTGGTGTCATCGGTGGTAGCAGGGCAACACCCGGAGGACAAGAGAGAGACAAGTAAAGCAAAGAAAAATAAAAAAAAATCAAAGTAATAAAGCGCTCCTTCAAAACCCCATAATCTTTCAGGACCTGAACAGGAATTGGTAAGTACTGATCAGGGGGGTGGAAACGGGGGGGATGAATGTGTGTGAATGAGACGCAAGCTGGTTACCCCAGACCTGCGGAGCAAGAGCGGAGTCCATACTACCGCGGTTCCTATCTTTCGCGAGAAAATAGGCCAGGAATTGGACGAAGCGAATGAAAAAGGAGTGAAAGAATCCCCCCGGGGTTACTGGGACTGGGGTCTCAGGGAGGGGTTGGACCCCTGGAAAGGAAGGAGTCGGGAGTTCTCCTAAGTTCAGTGTACTAGGAGACGGGACAAAAAGGGGATAAAAAAAATAATAAATCCCTGGGAATATTGCCAGGTTGAGGGTGCAAACCACGGGAAGTGTGGGATACAGTACCCAAGAAAATCTGGGGGGTTGGCCAACAACATTGAAGGTACCTTATTATTGTATTGTCTTGGTGTGAGTGAAAGTGAGTGTGGAAAGCCTATTAAAGAAATGAGAATGCATGTGTGAATGAGAGATCGTGTATAACTGTATCTTGAAGGGGGGAAGGTGGACTGTAACAAGAACATTGAGAGAGGGATTTGGGGTTTGTTGGTTTTGTTGGTGGTGCTGTGAAGGGTGATTAGTGCTTTAAAGAAGTGAACTCGTGTTTTTTTTAAGGGAGTTAACATAAGTATTTTAAAGAAGTGAACTGGTGTTTTAAAGGAGTGGAACTGGTATTCTAAAATAGTACAATTGGTGTTCTAAATAGTGGTACTTAAAAGGAGTAGAGTGAAACAGAGAAGACTTGGAAAAATGGGACAGAGAACCAGTAAGCTGGCCTTAAGAGAAAAAAGAATTAATAAAATACCAGAGGATATACCTCAAGATAGTCCCCTCAGGGTCATACTAGCAAATTGGGATACAGATCCCGATACAAAGGGGAAAGACAAAGTAAAAATGATCCAATTCTGCATGAAGGAGTGGGTAAAAAAGGAAATTAGACCTGATCATGTTCACTGGCCAAAATACGGGTCCTCGGAGGCTTGGATCTGCCAGGCTCTAAATATATTTGTGAATTCAAAAGAGCCATACAATCCAGAAGAAAGAGAATATGCCTCTTGCTGGTTAGGAAACACAGAACCTCTGGGAGCCAGAGTTTTTAAAGTATCTAAAACTCCAGAGGTTGAGCAAACAGAAAATAAAAAAAAATGGGACCCCCTGGATGTCTTACCTCCACCACTAACACAGGGAGCCCTCCCGCTGCAGCCAGCCGCAGGGGTTCCCCAGCCTTCGGGAATTCCTCTGCCTCCAATGGCGCTGGGAATCCTCCCACCCCCGCTGATGCTGGGAATTCCACCCATCCCTGGAACTCCTGACCCCCCTTCGAACCGGGGAGAGCGCTGGGTGTCCCGACTCTGGCTTCTGCTCCACCCGCCCTGCCGGCCCCGGCTTCACTGCCGGACATCAGCACTCCGGCTGCAGCAGCTCCGGCTTCAATGCCGGACCCCAGCAGCTCTGCACAGGCGGCCCTGGCTTCACTGCCAGGCCCCGCCCTCACTCCTTCTGCACTAGGGATCCCAGCTTCCCTGCCGGACTCTGCTTCTGCCTCTTTTCCTTTGGAGAGTTCAGCGCCTGCCGCCCAGATAACATCTCTTCTTAACGAAGGGGCACCATATCAGAACACAAGGGGAGCAATTAAAGCTCAAAAGCAGCCTGATAACCTCTCTGTTACCAACACTAATACAAAACAAGGGAAGGGGGCTGTAAAAACAGATAGACAGGGAGAGTGGAACCAAGAAATCAATTTATTCCCATTACGAGAAGTACCTATGGGAGGAGTCCAGGGGGGAATGGGATTTGTGAATGCTCCTTTAACTTCTACAGAAGTTAGGAATTTCAAAAAGGAGATTAAAGGGCTATTAGAAGACCCTATAGGTACGGCTGAACAATTAGATCAATTCCTAGGGCCCAATATTTTCACTTGGGAAGAAATGCAATCAATAATGAAAATAATATTTTCCCAAGAGGAAAGAGATATGATTAGAACTGCTGGGATAAAAATATGGGAAAGAGAAAACCAACAAGGCCCACCGGGAGAACAGAAATTGCCAACTGCACCTCCTGATTGGAACCAGAATGATGAAGTTGGGAGGGGAAGTATGAATGATTATCGTAATTTGATAATCAAAGGGATAAAGGAGGGAGCGCCCCGAGGGCAAAATGTTAGAAAAGCCTTTGAGGGACAACAGGGAAAAGAGGAAACCCCAACTGAATGGCTGGAAAGGCTCCGAAAAAATATGAAACAATACTCTGGAATAGACCCTGAGTCCCTAGCAGGACAAGCCCTGCTAAGGGTCAATTTTGTCACCCGGGCATGGCCAGATATTAGAAAAAAACTAGAAAAATTGGAAGACTGGCACGACAAACCCTTAAATGACTTATTAAGAGAAGCTCAAAGGGTTTATGTACGGAGAGATGAAGAAAAAGCTAAAGTAGAAGCAAAAATCATGATAGCCACTATGAGGGAAAACACTTTCCAGAAAAATCTGAATCAAAAACCCTCAGGAATTCCTCCTAAACACTCAGGGGCTAGAAGTGGGGAAAAGGGAAGAAATAAAAATCCAGCACAATCAAAATTCCTGGGACAACCCAGGAATACCTGTTTTTATTGCAAAAAGGAAGGGCATTTTAAACGAGAATGCCCTCACTTAAGGAGGGATCTAAAGATATTTCAAGAGACACCCCCAGAGGAAGAATAGGGGAGTCACTGGCTCTATTTTTTGGGGGACAAATACCATCTGGAGCCTTTGATAACTTTAAAAGTGGGCCCCCAAGAGGAGACATTGGAATTTATAGTTGATACTGGGGCAGAAAGGACTTGTGTTGTTAATATTCCGAAGGGATGTGATATAAGTAATGATACTGTAAAAGTAACAGGGGCAAAAGGGGAAGGGTTTAAAGTTCCTGTCATTAAAAATGTGGTCATAGAAGGAGAAACAAAAATAGGAATAGGAGATGTTTTACTAGTTCCTGGGGCTGGCAGCAACTTATTGGGAAGGGATTTACAGATACAATTAGGAATTGGGGTTATCCCAGTAGAAGGGAAAATGACAGCCAAAGTGTTAAAACTTGTCCAAGAAGTTGAAGAGAAAATTAACAAAGAAGTTTGGGCTGGAAAAGGAAATAGGGGTGGATTGAATATTGACCCCATAAAGGGTCACTATTGAAAGGGAAGAACGTCCCATACGTGTACGTCAGTATCCTATTTCTTTGGAGGGGAGAGAAGGCTTAAAGCCAGTAATAGAAGAATTGATAAAGGATGGGACATTGGAACCTTGTAAATCTCCTCATAACACCCCTATACTCCCAGTAAAAAAACCTGATGGAAATTACAGATTAGTGCAAGATTTAAGGGAGGTAAATAAAAGAACACGAGCCCATTACCCTGTGGTTCCTAATCCTTATACTCTTTTAAGTAAAGTCCCACCTCAACATCAGTGGTTCAGTGTGGTGGATCTTAAAGATGCTTTCTGGGCCTGCCCACTGGCAGAAGAAAGCCGAGATATTTTTGCCTTTGAATGGGAAGATCCAAATACCGGGAGAAAGCAACAATTAAGATGGACAAAATTACCACAAGGATTCACAGAGTCCCCAAATCTATTCAGGCAAGCCTTAGAAGAGATACTACAAACTTTCCCCACTCCTGTAGGAATACAAATTATCCAATATGTGGATGATCTCCTAATATCAGGAGAAATAGAAGCTGAAGTTAGAGAAGCTACTATAAAACTTCTGAATTTTCTTGGGGAAAAGGGACTCAGAGTATCAAAAGGAAAGTTACAGTTTGTGGAATCAGAGGTAAAATATCTTGGTCACCTGATAAGCAAAGGTAGCAGGAAATTAAATCCTGAAAGAATTGCAGGGATCCTATCCCTTCCTCCTCCCTCTTCAAAGAAAGAGGTTAGGAAACTGCTAGGACTGTTAGGATATTGTAGATTGTGGATTGAAGGATACACACAAGCAGTAAAATTTTTGTATGAGAAATTGACAGGGGGAGACAATATAAGATGGACTAAAGATGATGATGATAAATTAGAACAATTGAAATTGAAACTAGCCTCAGTACCAGCCCTAAGCCTACCCTCCTTAGAAAAACCCTTTCATTTATACGTTAATGTGGAAAACGGAGTAGCTCACGGGGTTTTAGTTCAAGAATGGGGGGGGGTGAAGAAACCAATAGCCTTTTTATCCAAATTGTTGGATCCAGTGAGCCATGGCTGGCCAGTATGTATTCAGGCAATAGCAGCTACTGCTATTTTGGTGGAGGAAAGCCGTAAGCTCACCTTTGGAAGTAAATTAATTGTATGCACACCCCATGCTGTCCGAAATGTGCTAAATCAAAAAGCTGAAAAATGGTTAACAGACTCCAGGATGTTAAAATATGAAGCAATCTTAATTGACAATAATGATTTGACAATAGAAACAAGCAGGAGTCTCAATCCGGCCCAATTTCTGTATGGGGAACCAAAAGATGATTTGGCACATAATTGTCTGGAAATCATACAATGCCAAACTAAAGTTCGGGAAGATTTAGCAGAACAAGCCCTTTTGGAGGGAAAAAAAATATATGTTGATGGTTCATCCAGATGCTTGCAAGGAAAAAGAATGTCGGGATACGCTGTAGTTGATGGGGAAAATATGCAGACCATTGAAAAAGGAAGTCTACCTTCAAACTGGTCTGCTCAATCTTGTGAATTATATGCTCTAAAAAGAGCACTGGAGCATTTAGCACATAAAAAGGGGACCATTTATACTGACTCAAAGTATGCCTTTGGAGTAATTCATACCTTTGGGAAAATTTGGGAGGAAAGGGGGTTACTAAACTCAAAAGGGAAGGGACTAGTACATGAGGGACTTATTTTAGAAGTTTTAGAAGCATTAAAACTACCTGAGGAGATAGCTGTAGTACATATCAAACGACACCAAAAGGGAATGACACCTGAAATAAGAGGGAATAACTTGGCAGATCAGGAGGCTAAAGAGGCGGCAGAAAATGGGGACAAACGAGTAATGTTAATTTTAACCCCAGACAGGGAAGAATTGGAGATCCCTAAATTTAGTGAGAAAGAAGAAAAAGAATTGCTTAAGATAGGGGGAGAACGGGATCAGTCTGGAAAGTGGAAACTCCCTGATGGGAGACAGTTACTTAATAAGCCACTCACCAGAAAAATATTAGAAGATATGCATCAGAAAACTCATTGGGGTACTCAGGCTTTGTGTGATCACTTTCTAAGGGATTTTGGATGCATTGGAATTTTTGGGGTAGCAAAACAAATAACTGAAAACTGCATAACTTGCCAAAAGGTAAATAGAAAAATAATGAGAAAAACACCATTAGGTGGCCGTGAATTAGCCTTACGGCCATTCCAAAGTATTCAAGTGGATTTCACTGAACTTCCCCAAGTCCAAAAATGGAAGTTCCTATTGGTAATAGTAGACCACTTAACTCACTGGGTGGAAGCTATTCCCGCTGCCAGGGCCACAGCTAATGCGGTGTGTAAAACTCTTTTGGAACAGATTATTCCCAGGTATGGAATGATTAATAAAATAGACTCAGATAGAGGAACACATTTTACATCTAAAGTCTTACAGCAAATAACCCAAACCTTGGGAATAAAATGGGAATTGCATACCCCCTGGCACCCACAAAGTTCAGGCCGGGTGGAAAGAATGAATCAAACTTTAAAGAAGACCTTAACAAAATTAATGATTGAAACCCAGATGTCCTGGGTAAAATGTTTACCTCTGGCTCTATTAAGGGTTCGAACACAACCCAGGTCAGACCTGGGAGTGTCACCCTATGAAATGATGTTTGGACTACCCTTCCTTACCACCCGACATGAAGCTGCCACTTATGAAGTAGGGGAAATAAGTGTCAGAAAATATGTCACCACAATTGCTAAAACACTTGAAAACCTAAGGCTAAAAGGAATGATCCCTCAAACCACCCCTTTGGAGTTCAAAATTCATAATATTCATCCAGGAGAATGGGTACTGGTAAAGACATGGAAGGAACAATCTTTGACTCCTCAATGGGAAGGTCCTTTTCAGGTACTGCTGACAATGGAGGCCGCAATCCGGACCAGGGAGCGAGGCTGGATCCACGCCAGTAGAATCAAGGGACCTGTGAAAAGACCTGAGGAGTGGATTATAACTTCTGAACCGGGTGATACCAAATTGACTCTAAAGCGGGGGCTGGGTGGTAATGAACTGGGACAATCCACAGGATCCAAGGGATGAGCAAAGAATCACGCCTAATTGGGAAGTGAGACCAAACCTGTATCAGTGGTTTCAAGTCCTGCCTGGACAAGTTCTGAGACACCTTCGATATCCACCTTGGGGAGGAATACTCCCTCTCCAAACAGGAGGATCGGGGCTGTTTCGGTCAGGAAATCCTCATATTTTTGCTTTGGCCTGTGATCTGTATAAAGAAGGGGGAGAATCACAACTTCCATCAGTGCCACACCATATACCTTGTATAAATCATCCCAATACGGGACATGCTAGCTGGGTTAAATATAAGTGTTTAAGTTGTGGGAAAAATTGGTATTGCAGCTCACACAATCGGCGTTCTTGTTGTAGGGAGTGTCGAGCACATAATAGATCCTCTATCCAAACAGAATTGCAGGCAACTGAAATAATAACTCTGTTCTGTGGATGGGAATTACTGGTGCCTGTTGAATGGGAAATACCTGAAGAACGGTGGGATACTACTGTTAAAAGGTGTCAGAAGAGATTTGCTTGGAAATTACAAAAGAGGAAGTGACAAGGAAATAGGGGGCAAGACCAGATTGGCCTCTATAACTCGCCACCAAGAAGAATATAAAACACCTGCTGTGAGCTGCAACCTCATAGGCAGGATGGGTGGGGGTGTAAGCCATACTGGACCCCTATTATTCCTTCTTCTGTCACTTATCCTTTTCCCATTTGGGACACCAGCAAAGCCATGTTACAAATGCTATCGAAAACTTTACATGGAAAAACACCGGGGTTTCTTTCTTATTACCCACACCAATATCAATAGTCACTGCTATAACCCATCCAAGTTAAGTACCTGTATACATAAAGGAGAAAAATATTGGATCACAGAAAACTTAGGAGTCAGTGGTGCTAGATTGGGAAGCACTTGCCCAAAAGGGGAAAAATGGATTTGCTTCACGGGGGCGGTCAAGGGAAAGACCCAAGATTTGATAAAAGAGCAAGTGATAAGAAAAAAGATAAAACCAACACAGAAACCTAAACCTAACTTAACCTCACGTCAGGACCTGTATGCAAGGCTCAAACAGCAATTAAAAGGGGAAATAGATATCTCAAGACTAGGGAAAAACCTGTTTGTGGATTTAGGGGAGAGGATAAGTAAAGAACTTAACATAACGAACTGCTGGGTCTGTGGAGGAGCCTTGATGACGGAGGAATGGCCATGGAAAGGTAGTAGCATAGGCCCGGTGGAACTCCTTAAGTGGAACCGGACCAATATAAGAGGGGGGACTCGACCAGAAGGATGGATTCTGAGTTCAACAGTGATAGGGAAAGAATGTTTATGGCGAACTGGTAAGGAATTTATTAAAGAAATAGGGAAAACTCCCTGTAAAAGGTATAAGGTAAGCAATGGAACTTCTACATGGTGGATCCCAGAGGAACCAACTTTATATTGGACCCAAGGAAAAGTAAAAGAAAAGAATTGTGTGTATGATAATCGAACCAGACTCTTCAGATGTAATGGTAAAGGGAAAAATCCTTACTCTGGAATCCCAGAAATATCAAAATTTTGGGAAAATATAAATCAACAGAAAAATGACTATTGGAAGGCACCAGATGGCTTATTTTGGATATGTGGGAAAAGGGCATACCCAAAGCTCCCTTCACAATGGAAAGGGAGTTGTACTCTGGGAATCATTCAACCAGGATTCTTCCTTTTGCCAAGACCAGATGGAGATCAATTGGGAGTGCCGGTTTATGAGGACCTAAAAAGAAATAAAAGGGAATTGTTTGGAGGACCTCAAAAATGGGGAGATGAGGAATGGCCCCCTGAACGCATACTAGAAACATATGGGCCAGCTACTTGGGCACAAGATGGAAGTTGGGGATATCGAACCCCAATTTACATGCTAAATCGCATTATAAGACTCCAAGCTGTAGTAGAAATCATAACCAATGAAACAGCTGGGGCTATGGAATTAATAGTCAGTCAGCAACGCCAAGCCAGAGCTGCAATATATCAGAATAGACTGGCTTTGGACTATCTATTGGCTGAAGAGGGGGGTGTTTGCGGAAAATTTAATACATCAGATTGTTGTTTGCAAATTGATGACAATGGAAATGCCGTTCTAGATATCGCCAAGAACATCAGAAAAATAGCCCATGTGCCAGTCCAAAAATGGGAGTCAATGATGACCACTAATTGGTGGAATAACCTGTTGGGGACAGAATGGTGGAAGAAGCTAGGTTTCTTCCTCCTATGTGCTACAGCTGGTTTAATATTCCTTCCTTGTCTAATCCCCTGTTTCATCCAACTAATCACCAAAGTGGTGCAGGGCATGCAAATAGTAGCAATGCCTACAGACCCAAGATTGGCTACATCTGGAACGGCACAAAAAATCATGGTATTAAGAAAACAAAATAATGTGAAAGATCCGCTAGAAGAAGCTAAATTGATTTGTGAGAAAAATGAACGAGTGCTAGAAGCTAGGAAACAGGAATTATTGCTCAAGCCAAATGATTTATAAAAAAAATAAAAGGAGGAGTTGTTGTGAATTCATGTTGTAAATATTGGCTTTTCACAATTATTCTGATAAATATATATTATATGCTTTCACTATATTCTTTTCTCTCTTAGTAAGTTATAGGCTTAGGTAGGAATTCTGAATAATAAAGATATGTTTCATCCGGACAAGGCAAGACAATGGGAGGATCAAGCTGTGGAAAACAGGCTGTTATCAGCAGCAGGAAAGGGAGAGCAAACTGTTATAAAAAAAGAAGAAAAAAAACCGGCACCAGGACGTGGGCAGGGGGGAAAGATAAGCTCAGCTGCCCTCAGAAGAAGGATGAGGGGCCCAGCCTCTTATCAACAACTGACTATCTGCAGAGATAAGGAAACCAGACCCCAAAAGAATGCTGACCAGCAAGAATAATGATGACAAGCAGAAACTGAGACTGTGCAGAAGCATGATCTAAGAAGGTGGAACCAGGGAGGGGACATGCTTGAATATGCATTAACCCCTCACAGCAAGGATGGGATAAAAGGGGTATCCATAGGATACCAGGTGTGCTCTTGGCAGCGCGCCAAGGCACCCGGCCGTTTTAACTCTTTGCTTTATTTTATGTCTCTTATTGTCTTTATTAAACTTTTTAAAACTTACAGGAGTGAACTTCGTTTTTCACAGTTCATTATTAAAAGAGGCTTTTTCTTCATGTTTTAAATTTTTACTTTCCCAATACACTTTTCCCCCATGGTACACATTTTTAAGTTTGCTTTATTGTAACATAAAGGGTTAACCTTATAATATGCTAAAAAGGTGGATTGTCTTTTTCCTCTTATCCAGACAGTTTTGTTACATTGGATGCAGATTGGAATTGGAGGGAGCATCCCCACTTCTCTCTTATACCTGAAGTGGGTAGCTTTAGTTTTTTTCTCATAGGAGTTTTAGACTGCCCGTCTTTAAAACTTGCCCCTGAGTGGTAACACCAGACCTCCCCCTTTAATTCACAAAGATTATACTGAGTGCCGTTAGACAAACAACGTTCCGGAGGACAGTTAATTATTCGTCTGGTATCTGTGGCAGTCTGACACTGCTCACACTTCCCCAGGAGACGCTCCCCCGGAGGTACCTGGGGAATCATTCCCTCGGCTAAGCACACGGCTAGACTCAGGACAGTCAGGATTCCCCACCGGTGTATCCCTCTGCCTTGCCCTTCGCCCGTATAGAAATATACGGCGGGGATTACCATCTTCTCGGCAGCAAGGATATTCTTCAGGGGCCCTTGTAGTCCTAATGGCGTACTTTCTCTTGAAAGCAGCCCACCGAGACGACTTAATTGTGTCTGTCTTGCACGGTACCTTGACTGTCTTTTGGCACTCAATTTCTAAAGTTTCTGCCTTGGAGTCTAGTTTACCTCTAATCCCCTTTTGAAAAAGCAGGTACCACTCAGGAGAGTCAAGTTCTAAAAACCCCGCCCAGGTGACAAGTATTAAGAAACGGCTAGTCAGCTCCTGTTCTTTAGTCAGAAAATCGGTACACAATCCCTTAGATTTGTACTCTCCCCAACAGTGGGTTACTCAAATTTGTTTACAATAAGCACATTTAAAATGTATAAATGGAAAACAATCACAGTTTGCGTTGATGTAACTTATCTGGTCTGCAGCTCTACGATTTCAGAACAATCATGTACTAATTTTTCTGAATAGAAACTGAGCAGGATTTTTGTGCAGTGGTTTTCAATTTTAAACCGGGTGAGCTGATTAAGATGGCTTCATATTTTAGAAGCCTGGAATCAGTCAGCCACTTCTCTGCTTTTTGCTGCAATATGTTTCTCACGTCGTGGGGGGTGTAAACTACCAGGGGAGGAAAAGTTATTTTCTTTGTTTCTCCCACTAACAGAGCCACTGCTACAATTGCTTGTAAACACGTAGGCCAACCCCGACTGACTGGATCTAAGATCTTTGAAGCCTATAGGCTTCCTTTTGTCTGCCCATTCCTGAGTCAGGACTCCCTGTGCTGTTTGTCTACTCACATCCACAAACAACTGGAATTCTTTATTCGTATCTGGTAGAGTTAGTACCGGGGCAGTCATAAGAACAGTTTTTAATTTCTGGAAATTAGACTCATCCTGTTCAGTCCACTTCAGCCTGTCAGTGTTTAATCTTTCATACAAAAACTTCACTTTTTTTACTGAAACCCTCAATCCACTGCCTGCAATATCCCAAGAGCCCTAGAATTTGTCTAATTTGCCTTTTTGTTTTTGGTGCAGGCAATGCAAGGATGCCTGCTACCCTCTCCGGGTCCAATTTTTTTTTTTTTTTTTTCCTTGAGATATCCAATGTCCGAGGTATTTTATTTTTTATTTCAGACTCTGTGAATTGCAGCTTGGATTTTGGTACTTTCAAACCTTTCTTTCTTAGAAAGTTTAACAAGGCAATCCTGCTTTTTCTCACGCTCTCTTCAGTCGGTCCAGCTATTAGCAAGTCATCTACATATTGCAAAAGCTTTGTCCTGTCCTCAAGAGCAAATTGGGTTAACATTTGTTCTAAAGCTTGTCCGAAAAGGTTCGGAGACTCCACAAACCCCTGGGGGAGGACCGTCCACCTTAGCTGTTGCTTACGGTTTGTATCTGGGTCCTCTCACTGAAATGCAAAATAATCTCTACTCTTTTCGTCTAGAGGGCAAGTCTAAAAAGCATCTTTCAAATCAATCACACTATACCACACGTCTTCTGGTGAGAGTCTGTTTAGTAAAGTATAGGGGTTGGCCACCACCGGGAATCTAGTCCGGGTCCTAGCGTTTACCGCTCGTAGGTCCTGGACCAATCGGAAGCTGCCATCTGTCTTCTTTACAGCCAGGATGGGGGTGTTGTGTTGAGACATGCAAGGTTCTAAAGTACCCCCTTTTAGGAGGTCATCAATTATTTGTTTCAACCCCCTTCTCCCCTCCATCGGGATGGGATATTATTTAACCCTTATGGGGTCCTCAGAGTTCTCGATTTCTATTTTGATAGGTTTGATATCTAGCTTTCCTACCTCTCCCTTTGAATGCCATGCTTCAGGGTTTATTTTCTCCTCATCTTTAGGAGTCAACTTAAATATTTTCACTACCAATTGAGAGTTTTTAATCATGATATTAATTCTTAAAGCGACTATCATGTCCCTTCCCAACAAATTGTAATCTGCTTCTTCTACTAATAGTAAATTCCCTAAGCAAATTTTATTTTCAGATTCTATTTCCACATCTTTTATTACAGGCACTTCAAAGGGGTCTCCCTTTGCACCGATTACAAAAACTTTTTCTCTGCTAGCCACACATCCGTATGGCAATTTCTGCAGGGTACTTCTCTCTGCCCCAGTATCCACAAGAAAACTTACCTCCTGTCGTTGGGGGCCCACTTTTAATTTTATCAAGGGCTCCTTGGATGTTCCGGTCCCCAAATTAAAGAGCCCCTGACACTCCTAATCCTCCTGAAAAATTTTCTCATCTTTTATTCTTTGTCTACAATTCCGCTGAACGTGTCCTACCTTTTTACAGTAGTAGCATTCAGGGGGTTCTCTCCGTGGGGCCGGGGCTGCCCAGTGAGAACCTCGACTTTTTCTGGGTAGTGTTTTAAACTTACCCTGCATCTGCTCTTGTTTCTGGACCTCTTTCACCGCAGTTACTAAAACCTTAGCCTGCAATTTCTGCTTCTCATCTTCTCTCCTCATGTATACTTTTTGAGCTTCCCTTAGGAGCTCCTGGAGGCTTTTATCTTGCCACTCCTCGATCTTTTCTAATTTTCTCCTAATGTCCTCCCAAGATTAGGAACGAATTGTGTTTTTAACAGAACCTCCCCCACAGGAGAGTTCGGGTCAGTCTCAGAGTAAATCTGTAAACTTCGCCGTAATCTCTCGATCTATTCAGTGGGTGGTTCCTCTTTCCCTTGACATTCTCTAAAAATTTTGCTAATATTCTGGCCCCTAGGGACCGCTTCTCTTATACCTTGTACAATTATGCTCCTTAAATCCATCATGTTCCGTCTGCCTTGCTCCGTCTGTGCATTCCAGCTCGGGCTTACACTAGGCCATTTCTGGTTACCTGGCGTCCCCTGTGGATTGCGTCTGTCCCAGTCTCTGATACCGGCTTGTTTAATCATCTCTCTTTCCTCCTGATTAAACAATGATCCCAGGATTGCCATAAGATCGTCAAAGGTATAGATACTACTCCCTAAAAATTCATCTAACTTCTCAGCCACACCAAAAGGGTCATCCAACAACCGCCCCATCTCTTTTTAAATGCTCTTACATCTCCAGAGTTAAGGGGTACATTCACAAAACCGATCACTCCCGGGGCCGTCGGTACTTCCCTAAGAGGGAACAACCGGTGCCCCTCTTCACTCTCTCCCCATTCATTATCCGTCATTCTCGCTCTCAAACGGGTTCTACTTGCGGGAGGGGAATTGGTGATTGTGGGTTGCCTCCCTGTTATCAATTGTGGGAATTCTGCCGCCACCCGGCTGAAGGGAGGAATCCCCTCCGTTGTATGGGAGGGTCCCGGTTGTGGCGGCTGGACCGGCAGGGATGGATAGGGTGATCCCCAGCCTTGTGCAGGAAAAACCTCCGAGGAGGTTGCTGTGGTTACGGTGTTTACAGGCGGGGAAAGGGGAAGGGCTGCCGGCATCACTGCTGGCCCCGAGTCTCCCGCTTGAGACACACATATCTCAGTGGGTTGGTCTTGGGGGCCCAAGGGTGCTGAAGGCACCACTTGATCTGCAGAGGAAGGTCCCGCCGGTCCATGATATGGGGGTGGTAAGTGATCGAGGGGTTCCCAGGACTCAGCTCTCGACTCACGTTTTTCTTTTTGTTTTATTGGAAATAGCCCTACTCTGACATTTACCCAGAGCTTAGAATATTCCCTCTCCTCAGGATCTGAGGGGACCTTGTTCTCCACATAGGAGAATAACTTATTACATGTCCATTTTTCAAATGTGCCTAACACTGGCCAAGTGAGATGACTTCTCAACTCCTGTCCTCCCCAAACCTCCATACAATAATGTATTAATTTCTCCTTTGATTTCCCCTTCCTCTGGGGACAATCTTCCCAGTGTTTTAGCATCCACCCCAAGGGACTTTTCAGTGGGATGTCTGGTGATTCCTCCCCCTGATCGGAGGAATCTTTCCCTGTGCTTCTTCTTTGAAGCTTACTCTTTTTCTGCCCCATACTTCGCAAATATATTTTCTTACCTTTCTTCGACTTCTCCGGGAGTCGATATCTGTTTCTGCGTTGTGTACTTACTCTAGGAATCAAAATTTGCCGATACTCACCTTTCAGCGAGCTGAGCTGAGGTCTCTTGTAATCGGTACTTTTTGATCCTCTCCTGGACCTCTACTGGGGTCCGTTAACTAAAAGGGTTTACCAATTCTCGAGCTCGACAAGACGTATCCTTCCCCTTTTAGTTCCTTGCGATCAGTTCCCGAGACACCCTTTGGCCTCAGGTTTTACGAGTGTGTGTCGAGAGAAAAAAAAACTTTCACTCTGTATCGCTTCCTTCGCGGCCGGCCAATTCCCTCGCGGGAGGATGGAAACGCGGCCTTGAAGTCCACACTCGCCTCGTGATCAGATCACGTCTCACACACTCGCCCGATTGCCCACTCAACCAGCAGTACTTACAGCTATTTTCCTGCGTGGGTGTCTTTGTGCACAATAGACGTTTTACGAGCAAAACAAGCCGCGGCTTCCTGAAGGCTCCATGCCTTCCCGAGCTCTCCGATCCGGATCCTTTTCCTTTTTATTGTGGTTTTTATCTCAGCCTAAATTTGGTTCGGATGTCGGAATGAACTACGGGGGCTCTCAACTCACCAGGCCGCCAAAATCAGCGGGGGTACCCGTCCTGGGCAGTGAGATTCCCCGCAGTTTCTCCGATCCGAGTTCACGGCACCAATCTGTTATAAATGCAAAGGCAAATTTGGGTTAAATAAAAAACAATTTATTATAAAACAATTTTTATAAAAAAATAAACAATGAGGAAAAAACCACAATAAAATAAACAGCGCAGCGCTGGGTGGACAGGGGTCTATACCCAAAGGTATAGGTGTTCCCAAATCCACGAAGGAGGGTAGACTGTCTGGGGTTTTTATAGGGATTTTGTGTCCTGAGGCCAAATTCCAGGTAGGCACTATTCACCAAGGGTCCTTGATTGTTGGATGAATTGATTTCCTGGCATTGGAGAATAAAGTCAAATAGACGTCCGGGCAGAGTCTCCTCATATGTAAAGAAGTTCTGAGTGTTCTTTGATTTCATTTTCGGTTTGGGCTCTCAGAGTGAAGTATCTAAGTCCGGTGTGGAGTCGACAGATATCTCGGCTGGGCTTCCACTTATTGTCCGGCCTGATTGCATCTTCAGTCGGGGTTTGCAGGGAGGGGTGCCCAGGTGCGGTGTGGGGTCGATAGCTATCTCGGCCTGGCTCCTTTCTTTGTTTAGCTTAATCATTCGTGTCCTGCTTTTTCTTTCAGGCTGATGAACGTCGCCTAGGGTCGTTACCGCCTGAATGGGTAGTTACTGCTGGGTTTGGGGAAATTCTTCGGCCACACTATATTTTATATACTTTTTACATTGTTACAAATCTAGTGATATCCTTATTTATTCTTTCACGAATTTTTATCCAAGGTTACATTTATCACAACTGTATCTTTAAAAGCAAAGTGAGAGAATTTTACACCAATCAGTAACAAAAGTATTGATATGTGGATAGAAAAAAACTCTATAACTCACAGAGTAGTTATAAGAGTAGGTATGAATTTATTCAGCGCTGAGGTGCATGGGGGATATCTCCTCCGAAAGGCATGCACACCTTGGAGACTTGTTTCTCTCTTTTTATTCTCTACAAACTAGGGTTACACAGTACACCTAATACATATTCATTTGCTAACCCCGCCTGTCCTCACTTCGTATTAAAATTACTTCCACACCTATTTGCAGCTGCGCACTGCTCCTTGTTGGTCACTCTGGTGGTTGTCTGGGGGTCTTTGAGGCTGAAGTCAGCAATTTTCCTTCAGCTGAACTTTTCACCTTGTCTTCTTGGGCATGCTTCTTTCAGTTCTTTTGACCCCCCCTCTTTCCATTTTTTCTGGTTTAGGGGTCCAAAAGAATCCAAGGAACCCCCTCATCCTATGGTGCATTTATGCTTGCTTCCTGTTTATGCATTCTAGCTCCTTATCTCATCCTGCAGTCTTTATTCTCTTCCTGCTATTATGGGAGCAGCCAGCATTTCACACAGGTTTTGTAGCCCCTTCTTTTATGCAAGGCAATTTTTTATAAATGATTCCTAATTCTT
Organism: Pseudopodoces humilis; assembly: GCF_049639895.1. Taxonomy (NCBI): domain Eukaryota; kingdom Metazoa; phylum Chordata; class Aves; order Passeriformes; family Paridae; genus Pseudopodoces; species Pseudopodoces humilis. The sequence goes on along the minus strand of NC_142211.1, from coordinate 807,647 downwards.
AATTTCTCTGTTTCAGTATGTATGACTAGAGTCACTTAAGCTCCACCTAAACACAAAGAAATAGTATCAAAGGAAGTCTAGAATGGACAAAAGTCAGGGAAGACCCCATCGTAACTTCTGGGATCCGTTGATGGGCTGAACCTCTCTTCTGCCCCACAGGGATGCCTGTTGGGTAAGAACCATACTCTTTGTGCACTTGTTATAAATGCAATGGCAAAATAGGGTTAATACAAAAAGCGATTTATTATAAAACAATTTTAATCACAAACAACGAGAGAAAAAAACCACAATAAATCAGCGCAGCGCTGGGTGGATAGGGAGACGTCTATACCCGGAGGTACAGATTTACCCAAATCCACGAAGGAGGGTAGACTGTCCGGGGTTTTTATAGGGATTTTGTGTCCTGAGGCCAAAACTCTGAGCAGTTACTGTTCAACAAAGAGTTTAGATGGCTGGTTGAATGAATTTCCTGGAACCGTGGAACTGAATCAATAGACGACTGGGCAGAGTCCGCTCGCATGTGAAAGGTTCTGAGTGCTTCTTGATTGTATCTTCGGTTGGGCTCTCAGGGTGAAGTGTCCAAGTCCGGTGTGGAGTCGACGGATATCTCGGCTGGGCTTCCACTTATTGTCTGGCCTGATTGCATCTTCAGTCGGGGTTTGCAGGAAGGGGTGTCCCGGTGCGGTGTGGAGTCGATGGGCATCTCGGCCTGGCTCCTTTCTTTGTTTAGCTTAATTGTTCGTGTCCTGCTCTTTCTTTCAGGCTGATGAACGTCGCCTAAGGTCGTTACTACCTGAATGGGTAGTTACTGCTGGGTTTGGGGAAATTCTTCGGCCACACTATATTTTATTTAATTTTTACATTGTTACTGATCCAGTTATATACTTATTTATTCTTTCACTAATTTTTATCCAAGGTTACATTTATCACACACTGAATACTTTTACTGGGGATAAGAGTTTGTGTGTGGGAATTCCAAGCACAGAAAATTCTCAAAATCTTGTGCATGCAGGCCCAAACACAGAAATGAATACAGGGTTCAACCTGAGACCTTGGAAAAGGCTTCCGAATTTAGAAACCATGGGCAAGAATGTGGGTTTGTAGTTTAGATAGAAAGACATTAAGCTAGGTAGTAGAAAGTTTTAAGGTTTTGAAGTTAAGATATAGAAGTAGTTATAAAGGTAATAAGAAGTTTTAAAGTGTAGCAAATAGTTTTGTTTGTCATTATATGATTGGTTAAGAAAATCCACACTACAGCATAGACGTATAAAGCAAAATAATTAACTATTTGTGTAAAAGTAGAAACATTCTTTTGTGGCAGTAGTTTATTGGCTAATTAACTTTAAGAGACCTTGTAACCTGTGGTCTTGTGACCACTGACCATGAACATCTAGCAAACATGAAGACATTCTCACTCCTTCATGAGACTGTAGAAGAAGAATAAATACATCATGCTTTAAGACGTCTCCCAGTGGTCCCGTCTCTCTTAAAATCCAAATATCTGTGTATTACTTTGAATATATTTTTGCATTCAGATACTATCACTGACAATCATCAAACCTTAACCTGTCACAATTTTATATTAATAAATTGTTGGAAACCGAAAAATAGAAACTTCTGCAGATACTGAAAGGTTCAGTCTGCAGCCTTAGAAAGAGCTTAGATTGATGAAGGTACACAGACATTGAGTAGAGAAATTATAAACTTAAGTCTCTATAGTTATAAGTAAGAATATGCCTAGAGTAAGTAAAAAATTATATTAGGTAAAATAGTTGGAGGTTTAAGCTGTAATAGTGTGGCTTATAGAGTAAGTTAGAGATCTAGAAACTATAATAGAGGTGTGTATGAGTATGTGATCTGTCAGCTTATTGGCTAAGAGAGAGGCACAGTGCAGCAAGATTAAGTAAAAGTGATAGGTTAATAAGTGAAAACAAGCTTTGTGACAACTGCCTATTGGGCTAGAATGTTATATATTCCTGTGCAAAGAAAAAACTAGTGACTTCCTTGAGCTATGGCTGACTTGTCGCTTCTAAATCTCATGCCTTGAGACTGATATCTTATCTGGCTACTTGAGCAATAAATCATCTCAAAGCATGGTGGTCCCATCCCTCATTTTTCATCTTGACAATAAATAAAGAGGGCTATTCTGTTAACTGTTAGTATGAGTCCTTCACAGGCACTGGCAGTCACTGGCAGTGGGTTACATACTCAAATAAAGGGGAAGACTTGCTGAGGGGTGTCCCTTATGCTGTTGGTGTGTGTCCCTGAATAAGTCAGTTGAGTCACCCTCCAATCCAGCAGGACTGCTCAGTGAAGGGTCCCTATAACAGGATGCTGACAGACTGGTTGTGCACAAGGGTCTCAGCTTTCCTGGGGTGCTGACAGACAAATCAAACACTGAGAGTTGAGAAATCACCCCAAACTAACAGTGGAGTAAATGTCCCCCTTTTCATATAATAGCTAATTGGCATAGTTGGCAGGATTGCCATGTATAGACTGCTTCAAAGATATAAATGTGCCCCTTCCCAGGTTGGGAAGCAGTGGGTTCAAAGTTTTTGGAAAGATAAAGTGATGGAATGCATTGATCAATGTCAGGCTGAGCAAAAGTCTAAAGAAAGAAGAGATAAAGGTATCATTTGTGCAGTTTTAGGAGCCTGTTTCTCCTGTGTGCAGGGAGAAACCAAGGATTCTTTTGCTTCCAAATGGATTTCTGATGTAGAGCATACTGCTTTGAAATCAGAGATTGAGATGTTGAAGTGATTGTTAACCTCTGAGAGGGAAACAGGAGAAAAATTGGGAATTCAAGTTGATAAACTTAGGATTGAAAATTATAACCTTAAAACTGAGGTTGACCACCTTAAAACTTTGCTTGCTGCAGCAGAGTGCAAAGAGAAACTGCCTCCTGTTTCTGATATGCAGCCTGGTGCAAGCAGCAGCAAAAGGACATGATCATGAAGGTTTTGCATTAGACTCTTAGCAGAGCTGCAAAGGGACAAGTGGCACTGCATCACTCTGGAATGAACTGTGTTTCACAATGAGCCAATCATTTATTCACAGAACAGATGTGAGACTTGCTCTGTTGTCCTGGTTACAACCAGGAAAGAATTAATTTTTTTCAGTAGCCAGGAGAGGGCATGGCTAAGACCTGGAGGTTATTCTATACCACCTTACATCATTTTCTGGGGATGGGAGAAGGGTTCCATTTCAGGTTGTGCAAGGTGGTGGAAGGAGTGGTTGGGTATTGTCCAGGGTTTCCATGGGGTGAACAATCATGTGTGAATAGTTCGCCTCTTTCTCTTGGACAATTTATCATTAGTATTGTTGCTGTTACTGTTCATTGCCTTATTTAATTGCTGTTTCCAGTAAATTGTTCTTATCTCCACCTGTGATCTTTACCTTTTGTGCTTCCAATTCTCCTCCATCCCACAAAGGACTGAGTGGTAGGAGGAGGGAGGAGTGAGTGAGCAGCATATGGTTGGTAGTGTTAGAGTGTGAACACTAAATTGGGGAATACCATTCCTAAACAATGACAGCCTTATTTGGCGCCCAATGTAGGGCTCAAAGGGTTGAGATGACAACAGATCTCACTAGAAGAGGTTGGAACCAAATTGAATCTAAGCATTTGTTGTATTAGGTACAGAGCCAATGGCCACAATGTTGCTTGGTCTGCTCATGTGGCTGTGGTACCTAACCCTGTATATATTCCTGTATATGCAACATGTGCTCCTCACAGTGCTCTTTTTCAGAGCAGGGAAAGGAATCAAGATTGTTTTGTTGCTGTACTGTGTGATATCAGCTTATGACATGATAAAATCAAGGGCAATGAGGGTCATTGTGGATGCTGAATGCGAGAGATCAGGCAGGTAGCACAGTGTCTGTGTGAAACTGTCACATAACTTTCTCACACAGGCCTAAGAAAGTGTGGCCTGAGAAATTGTGAGGAGGAACTCAAACAGTCCTTGGAGAAGAAAAACAACCTTTGCAGGTGTTTGTCTCCTTGTTGTTTACTTGCAAGAAACGGTCGAGGAGTGTCGTTCCTAAGTGTCCAGTGATGGTGATGTGTCATTAGAGGACATGAAGTATAGAGCGAAGGGTTCCGAGAATCACACACACAGCCACAGGTTTTACATAAGGCAGAAAAGCCTTTCTTTTGGGGTTTTTCAACCCTTTTTATAAGGTGTTCCTGTGATAAATATAACATTGGATAAAAATTCGTGAAAGAGAATAAAGAATTATATGTTATATTTGTAATACTGTAAAGATGCAAAATGTAAAATAATCCAGAGATACCTTCCCGAGTCGGGCAGTAACGACCGGCAGCAACGCTTATCAACACAAAATAAAAAGCAGGACACAAGCAATCAAACCAGACAATGAGAGTGGCTCAGTCGAGATACCCATCTCCTCCGCACCCAAACTGGCCACTCCATTCCGGGAAATGCAATCGGAGGACACTCAGAGCCTCTCACATGTGAAAGGACTCTGCTCCACCGACCATTGACTCAGCTCAACAGATCCGGGAAGTCTATTCAAACTCTTTTGTTGGACGGTGCTTACTCTGGATTTTGCCCCAGGATATGAAAACCCCTATAAGAACCCCGGACTGCAGTACCTACTTCGTGGATTTGGGTAAATCTGTATCTCTGGGTATAGACCCCTGTCCACCCAGCTCTGCGCTGATTTATTTTATTGTGTTTTTTTTTTTTCTCTCGTTGTTTGCGATTGAAATTGTTTTATAATAAATCGCTTTTTATATTAACCCTATTTTGCCATTGCATTTATAACATTCCGATTACAGGTTATCCTGATTGGTAGAAGAAACAACACCCCCCTCATCCCATTAGTGGGACAAGAGAGAAAACACTCTCAGATCACCTGCGTCTTGTTTTAGGAAACCAAACCTTGTTTTTACACAACAGTCCTTGAGAGCGAACAGTTCCCAAAAGATTTTCCCTTGGGAACAATCAGCCCCTGAGAGCTTGAAATTCTCTCAGGTTCAGAAATCATGTCCACAGTGATGTGTTGGTTTGATAGCCAATGAAAGTGTTACCTTTTCGGACCTTTTAGGAACTGTCTATAAAAGAGTATCTGGAAGAATAAAACTGGCTCTCTTTGGCAACTAAGTTTGAGAGTCTGTGTCATCACTATCGCTGTTCTAATACAGTGCAACAGGTCATTTGGGATGTGTACTCAGTGTTGCTCTCCTACCCTGGCTTTGGGCCCTACCTCTGGGATTTCATTTATAATCATACCCAGTTTGTGGGGGAACAGGAAGGGTGATTTTCCCCAGCTTTTCACCCACTTTTCCTCCTTCAGGCCTGTTACAACAGCTTTTGAAAATTTTGAATTCCCTTTGGATGTTAAGGAAAGCATATTCTTGTTGCTAAGTCTGCCAGGTCTCAGTACAGTCAATACCGTGTTTGGACAGAGATTTCTAGGGAGTTTATTCAGAGATGTGCATTGAGGGTGGATAGTCATGAATGGCATGTGTAAGGCCCCAAAAACTCGTATAATGAGACTCTTAAAAGGGCTTACAGTATTTCATGTGCTCTGAGTTAGATGCACGGGGGAAACACTGACAAGATATTCTCAAGAGGTCAAAACAACAAAAACTTTACTGACAACTTTAGAAAATCAGAGAACTTTGGCAAAAGGTTTAGAGCAGCATTCAATCAACATAAAACATTTAACAAAGCATTAACTTAGCCTATTCAACTTAGCAAACTCCAAACCCATCTGATTTTAAGTTACTCAAATTCCAAGGGGAGGGAATTAGAAGAAAGAGAAAGACAGAAATATAGAAAATAATAAACATGGCTACCACTTCTAGTTCCAGAAGTGTTCAGCTGATAGAAATTCCAGGAGGAGGTAGGGTCAAGACATGTGCTTGCCTTCTGCCTTAGTTCAAGTACCCTTTGGCTTTCCTGGGCCCTTCCCCCAGATGGGACTTCTGATCTTCTGGCCACTCTGGAGCTAGAATGGGGCTCTGGGTGTGGGGTGTGAAGCATTGCCTCTGGTGTGTCAATGATTGAAGGCCACTGCAGGGCTGGGGTACAGGCCTGGGGGGGGGTGGGGTGTCCAGAGCAGTGCATTCCCTCAGCAAAGGCAAGGCCTGATCTGTCCCTTTTCCTCACACACGTGCATCAGAATTGTTTTGAGCCAGCAATCTCGTCCAATCTCTCAAAGCATGGAATGTGGGAGAAAATGAGCCATCTTTTGAAGGACTATTCTGATCCAATGGTTGGGAAGTTCACCCCTGAACAACTACAGGACCCTGATAAAGTATAAGAATATTTGAAAGGAAAATGTTGTGGTGTCGCTGTTGGACACGAAATAAGAAGCGTGGATTCAATGCAGCAGCAGAAAGAGGGTCATCAGAAGGGTTTATTCTCAGAACCTGTCTGTTGCCGCTGGTGCTGAATAGATCACACGGACACAGGACGAGGTGTGGTGAAAAGAAGAGAAAGTTTATTTTTCCTCCCAGGATTTATAGGTTTCTGACCACGGCCAGGGATTGGATGGTCAGGATAACACTCTCCCACTGCACTGGCCATGAGAGATGTCCATCACAAGACGTGTAACAGAAAGAATGTACACATATCTATGTTTACAGTTACTATCCTGGGAAAGTCTTTAGAAAACCATGTCAGGAAGCTCAGAAGCTGAGTTTTCAGGGTGACACCTGTCAGCTCTTTTTATAAGGTGTTCCGATACAGGTTTAACATGATTGGTGAAGGGAACAGCACCTCTCTCATCCCATTGGTGGGACAAGAGAAAACACACAACACAGCTCTACAGTATTGTTTTGAGAAGTACAATCTATTTACAAAAACAGTCCTCAAGAGAGAAATGTTCTCAAGAGACTTTCCCTTGGGAACAGCTCAGCCACTGACAGGCTGAGAACTCTCTCAGACACAGAAAATCAGGTCCATATCTCACCCCGTTTTTCTATAAAAAAAAGAAAAAAAAAAATTAGGAAGATGTTTAGGGTCTGCTTGTAGAGGGACCATCCCAGTGATCACTCGCATCCTCTACATCTGTGTCATCACTTGAATGTTCCTCCACTTGATGACCTTCATGCTGGTCACAGCCTGTGGTTTTCTGGTCACGGCCTGTGGTTTGCCTGTTGGCTTGGTTCTGCCTTTGTGATTGCAGGTCAGGGCGGACACACTTTGTAGGTTCCCATTGTACCCCAGTATCTGTGGATACACACGCACATCCATGACCAAAAGCGATAAGTTCAAACAGGCCCTCCCACTGTTTGGTGGTCAAATTTCGCACCCGAACTTTCACTCGGGGCTGATGTGTCTTGCCTGAAGCCTGCAAAGAAAGGTGATGGTTCAAGATAACAGGGTTATTTGAATTCTGCGGCACCGTAAGGTGATTTACCGTGAACAAAGCTTTTGCCAATCGACTTTGCGGGGTTTCACCCTACATTCCCCATTTCTGTTTTTGAAGAACCTGCTTCAGAGTACCATGAGCACGTTCAACAATAGCTTGACCAGCTGGAGAATGCGGAATGCCAAATTTGTGTGAAACACCCCACAACTGCATGAACTGCTGCACTTTCTGTGAGGCATAAGTAGGGCCATTATCGCTCTTCACAGTAGAAAGTATCCTTAGCATGGAAAAAGCCTGACTCCAATGGGCAATGACATCACAAATTTTTTCTCCAGTATGAGCAGAAGCCCACATGGCAGAGGAGAAAGTGTCAGTAGACACATGCACATACTTGAGGCGGTGAAATTCGGCAATTTGGGTAACATCCGTTTGCCAAATCTCCAAGGCCTTGAGGCTTCTGGAGTTTACCCCCACCAGTAAAGGCAGAGCGTGCGCGTGACAGTCATCAAAGGAACTGACAGTGTCACTAACCTCAGCTGGAATCAACTGAAACTGCTTTTGCAATGTATGTGCATTTTGATGAAAAAATTCACATGATGCTCTGGCCTGTGCTAGTACATCAGGCTGAGGTGCTACCCATGTAGGGTTAGCCCACTTTTCAGCCCCGGCATTACCTTCTGCTATGACATCTGGCAGATTGGTATAGCTTGTAACTTGCTCTTGAACCGAATTTCAAAGGACGACTACATTTTCTTTTTGGAGGGACCACTGGGTTTCCCAGATGGGTTTGTCCATCAGCCACCGTAAAGGAGGCGTAGGACACAGTGCACCCTTCATCACAGTGGCCCCCATCAAAAATCCATCCCAATCCATACCCCTCAAGCCGCCAGTACATCCCACCCCCAGAGGTTAGCAATAGCTGTGGTGACATAAGGTCTAACCATAGCCGATTGTCCCTCTGAGTTTGTGATCAGCACAGACTGCTGGATCATGAAGCATCGCGCTGTTCCACCCAATCCTGTGACAGGTGACTCCACAGGATCCAGAGGCCACTGCAGACGCCACACAGAGACGGACAGGATGATTACGTCGGCATCCGTGTCAATCAGACCTCGAAAATGGATCTCTGGCGGGGTAGCTCCAGGGAGGCACAGGGTAGACCACATCTTGGGACGTTTGTCAGTCAGGGTTGCAGTCCAGTGAACTTGAGGTGACCCGGTCAATCCAAAGCAGCTGTCCCCTCGACACCGATTCACAGCCCTATATGGATGCTGAAAGCAGGCAGGGAGCACAGAGCCTGTGTGAAACCAAGTCACACAAAGTTCTCACTCTGGCTTGAATAATCATAAGGAGGAATCTAAACAGTCTTTGGAGAAGGACAACTTTTGCAGGTGTTCTTTGGATCCTTGTTGTTTACTTGTAAGAAACAGTCAAGGGGTGTTGTTCCCAACTGTCCAATGCTGGTGATGTGTTGGTTTAATGACCAATGAAAGTTTTACCTCTCGGACCTTCTTGAACCTGTCTATAAAAGAAGGTCTGGAATAATAAAACTTGCTCTCATGGGCAACCCAGCTAAGAGAGTCTGTGTCATACTTCGCCGTTCCTAAAATAGTGTGACAGCCCTGGAAACTGAAGACTTGAAAGGCACAAGTTGAGCAATGCACATTTTCTCTGGGATAGTGATGGGGGGGTGGGGGTGGAAACCATAGCACAAATCTGTCCCGTATAATCTACATCAATAAGTCTCAGATGCACAATGATACCCTGAATAGTGGTGCTAGATCTCCCTATGAGGAGAGCACTTTTGCCCTCCCCCAAGGGTCCAAAGGCATCCAAAGGAATTTTGTGCATTTTGCAAGAGTTCAATACGACTGTTCCTGCTGTGAAGACATCAAGTCTGGCTGAGCTATGGGTGCTGGCCACAAGCCGGCTAAGCAGACCTGCATCAGCATCGGGACCTGGGGAAGTGGTTATGTCTGCCCGCCTTTCCCCAAAGTGCTTGGCTTTCTGTTTCCTGAACTTGGCAAAGGCTGGCCTTTAGCATCTAATTTCACTGTGCAAGCCTCTGCAACATGCTTTGGCTTTCCACACTGACCATACAGAAACGAGGGAGTTTTCTCTTCCTGTTTCTGTTTTCCATGCTTTTTGATGGCTTGTACAGTCACCTGTTTCTGCTGCTTACCCTTTGGCCCTTTTGAGGATGCTGGTAAGGCAGTAACCAAGGCAGCAATCTTATAATCTGTGGTGCCTACATTAGCACAAGCCTGGACCATGTCCGCTAAGGAAGGGTCCCCTCGGAGGGCCTCAATCACCCTCCTATAATCAGCATTGTCATTTGCTATAATATCTATGTCCCCTGCCTCTCTGTCACCAGTGTACACCCAGCAGTAGCCAGGGAAACAGGGGAGGTAGTTTAGCTTAGCAAAGAACTTAAAAACGAGGCTGTTTCCCTTAGCTGAGATGGCAGTTGCAGCTTTATTTCTTGGGATCCTATGGAGTTGGGGAGCAAGAGGGAAAGAGAAAGAGGTATCGATAAGCACCCGTTTTTCAAGGCAGGGGGAAGAGGGTGGATTACATTTACACAACCAATAAGGGGAACTGGGGAGAAAGAGATAAGGGAAAAAAATTTAAAATCCTACATTTTCAGGGGTACATTCTTTGGGTCATACCATTTTTCCTAACTGCATAACAACATCTCACCCTTTCTTATTATATAAAATTTTTGTTGAAGGGTTATGAGATTATCTTGATACAGGTCACGAGATTGTCCACCACTCGTGATTGGCGAGCCAGTTAAGTTGCTTCCGGTCCTCTAGCTCTATGTGGTTGATCTCTGAGGTAGTAGAGACTAATTTTTTGAGAGCTTTTGAAACTAAACAATGGACAACTCCGAATTCGAGCACGATTAGAAACAGAGTAACAAAAAACAACAAGATTGTTTTGATTATCGAGGTCCACCATCCTGTGAGTCCCCAGCCTTTAAACAGCTCACTAAACCAGTCCTTGGCTTCTTGCTTCACTTGTCCGATCAAGTTCTTCATCTTTCAGAGGGCTCCGTGGACATTGGGAGCTTTTGAGGACAGGTTTAGGCAGAAAAGTCCTTCAAATTCCTGGCATTCGTGTCCATGCAGCAGCAACAGAGGAAAATCTATGGCAGCCCGATTTTGGAGTGTGGCCTGTCTGGTAATTTCCTCGTCTTCGAGGAGGGAGCTGAGGGCGACTGATGTCAAATTGGCCAGTTTGATCACCCAGCACTCGAGCTGTCCTCATTCATCAAGTGCCTTGGCAGCTGCAACCCATGGAAGAAATATGGATGCAGCAACCCTTTTTGATTTTGCCCAATGAAATATATCCGAATCACAATTTGAGTCTAAAATATCAGTTCTTCTTTTGTGGATTTCATGAGTCAAATTGTCTTTCCTAGTCCATCTAATAATTTGGGTATGGTTGGGTGCAAACAGGGACAGCCTCCCAAAAGTGCAAGGCCCCGCTCGAAGGCGAGATGGGACTCCTGCCCATGCTTTATTGTTGGAGTCTGAGATACAGATTGTGTGCCCTTGTTTCTAATACTTAGTTATAGGATTCAAAAAAACACTGAATTTCATATAATATGAAATTCATGAGCATGTTTTCATGGTAACACATGAGAACAAATGCTAAAGTTAGATAAGAAAAGTGTAAGTGTGTAAATTAGAAAGTTTTTTAAATCACTGGGTGAAAAAGTAGTTTAGAGAACAAGAGACAAGATGGAGGATTTAGGGTGTTGTCTCTTGTCCTTCTTCTTTCTTCTTCATGTTCTTCTCCTAGGGGTTTTTGGGTAGTAGTAGGTGACTGGGTAGAAAATGCCGCAGTGCAGCACAGGTGTTGGGTCATTGGGTCACTAAGAAAAATAGCTTGGTTGGCATCTGTTAATTGGGTAAATGGACATATAAAAGACCTTGAAGAGGATCTTTGTTGGCCATTTTACCCCTTTTCTATCTTAGTGCACGTAGCTCTTTGTACCTTGTAATGCTGATAAGAAAAAATAAACAACTGAGACCGAACAAGATAAAACTAGCCTCCCTCTCATCAATCTTCAGTTCAAAGGGAAAAAGAACCCAATCCAAAAGTCCTTAATGAGATAAATGGCTCCCAAACTTGGGGCACTTTGAACTGAAGGTTCCTGTTGAAGAAAAAAAAAAAAAAAAAAAAAGAAAGAGAGAAGACAGCGGAAAGCTGGAAAAAAGAGAATACAGCGGAAAGCTGGAAAACTCCCTGGAAAGGGGAAAAAGAAGATCTCGGTAATCCCGGTGCTGGTGAGAGCGGACAAGCCAAGCCAGACGTCTGTGAGCTGTGGAACGGATCACGGATAGAGGAGCTGAGAGGAAGCTGACCCTGAGGTCAGGTAAGCCGTCAAAAGAGAGCAAAAACATGGGAAACATGTCCAAACCTGAGGGGGAGGTTTTAGTTATCTTGGAAGCTATGGTAAAGGAGCACCCGATCTCTGTGTCCATGGAGGAGCTTAAAAGCCTTCTATCCTGGGTACGGGTAGAATTCCCTAACGTGGATTCAGAGAAAATTTTTATCCCAAGCCTGTGGGAGAAGATAAACGTGAGAGTATATGAAAAAACCACTCTTAGAGACCAGGCAGGGACTAAACTTCTAATGACTTCTGCAGTGACTTATGAAGTCATCGCCAGTAAATGGGACTCTGAAACTCAGGCAAGGGACACTATGGGTCCAGAAAAATAGAAGGGCTTGTTTCAGTCAGATGCGGAATCCTTGCTCCCGCACGCTGTAAAGTCTGTGTCAGCCTTCCTGAATTCTACCTTAGCAAAGAGAATGTCTAAGCCTGTTGAAAGCCCAGAAAAACAACTATACAGAGACGAAGAGGCAATTCTAAACCGCAGGCAGAATCTGCAAAAAGGGGGCTTAGAGCTTTTGCAAGAGTGTCTGAGTTCTTTTGGAGCTGTTCCAGGGCTCGGTGTGCTGTTGCAGGCAGAAGAGGGAGGGGAAACTTCCTTGGTCACCGGCGTGCCGGAAGCCGAGTCCCTTTCCGGCCCTAGGGGGGTGGACAGCCCTGTCCCCCCTGGGAGGGTACGGGAGGGTTCGGCCCGACCCAGAGTAGCTCGGGACCTCCACGGGCACGGAGGCCCCTGCGCCCCGCCTACCAGGGGTGTGCTTTGAGCCACAGCTGTCAGTCAAAGTAACGTCAGCAGTGACGCAACCACAGCCGGAGCTCTATACCCCGCCTGCGGCACCGCCCCCAGGCGCTGCAGCGGCAGTTTTAAAATTAAATTCGCTTTACGATACAGCTGCAACAGAGCAACAACAGCTGGAAAAAACAACAGCTTCACCACAGCAGATGGATTCACTAGATACCACACAAAGCCAAGAGTCTTTTGAGCACAGCCATGCTAATGCACAGTTCTTTCAATCTACAAATCCTCCCACAGACATGGACTCGGGGTTACAGGGCATGTCAATACAAAGTCCAGCATCTCTGGAATGGTTTCAGAAAAATAGCCGAAAGGCAAAAATCAAAAGCATTGTAAGATGCATTACTGGCTAATCTGCAAATTATTGCAGTCAGTTAAGCTTCAGAGAGAAGCCCCTATTGAAGTGCCTTCAAAAATGGATCAAAAAGTTAAAAAATGTTGCATAATAGAATACATATGGATGTTGTATTTCTAATAATATCTGTTGGGTTTGTTTTCACAGAATAACATAGAAAATGATATTTATGCATCCCAAGAAATTTAAAAGATTTTTCTTCAGTTTCAGTATTCCTAATACATGAAGGTTTTGAAAATGTTATCTTCTCTATACATTTACTGATAATGTAATATTGTATGATATGGAGTGATCAAGCATTATTACTGTAGTTACAGTCAGTTTCTACAAGATACATCTCTTTAAAATTGAGTTGAAAGATCATCTGATTAACCCTACAGAAAAAAGATTTAAAGACAGGTTTCTTTGATTTTTAACTTTCATTTGAATGTGTATTGTGGATTTAGTTCAATACAGTTTTCAGTAATCTCAAAGTTATGTTAACCATATATTACCCATTTACTTGTTTTTTTTTTTACAATTTTAATAAGGAAATTTTAATGCGAATCCTTTTGTTATTAAAAAAACAAACAAAAAAACATGTATAACAGCATATATACCAATTTGGATTTTAGATTTCAGTTAAAAAGTTAGACTTAATGTTTCTGAAAAGTACTACAAAAGCTGAATAGCAAATAGCCAAATCTGTGTTGTTGTATTTTTTTTTCTAGTAAAACTGCATTCTAAAAATCCTAACAAATTTAAGCATATACCAAGCAAATTCTTGTTACGAATGGGTATTTTTAATGACATCTGCAGTTATTATAAGTTATTCTCAAAATCAGATAACATAGAATGGTGATAAATTTGTTGCATCCCTATAATCTCTATAGTGAACCAATGTTCCTGTTATATTGTGTTCAAAGAAGTGTATACCAAACTTTTAGATGCCTTTTTTTTATAATAATAGAGTAAGATTAAGTCATATTTTCATCTAATATAGATTAAGTGTTAATAAGATTAATCAAAGTTAAATTTCACTATGTTTAAGTTTGAGTGTTTTTAACTTAAGTTATAACTTTGGTATTTTTTGACGTTAAGTTTTGTTACTTCCTTTTATCATAATTAATTTTTAACAAGTTTAAAATTTAAATTGCTTTATGTCTTATTGAAGACGTTTGTTTAAACTGCAAAGTATAGTTATTTTCCTAGAGAGATGAAAATAACTACAACTGAAACAGCTGGGACAGAACGCTGATGAACACCTACTTGTGGATAGAAGTGAATGCAGTCTGTGGCACCCTTGATTTCATTAGAAGTTCTATTGTTTGTTATAATCTCTGCAGTTTTGGTTTTCTATAAGTTGCACAAAAAATAGTGATTGTTATTTACAAAAACTTTAAAAGTTTTTCACTTTAATTAATTTTTAGTCACTAAGACGTGAATGTTTTAAAAATATTATCTTGATTTTTTCAGACACTGATGACATTTTCATTGTATAATGTAAATTTATAAATTTCTATGATGAGCATTATCTATAAAGTGTCATTGTATTTACAGTCAGCTTTATACATATTTTGGTATATCTTTGTGTAATTACCTTTTAGACATGTGTCATTTGATATTTTTTTGTTTTCTAACTACAGATGCATCTTAGTAAATAAGTTATGCAGCTGCTTCTATATAGAGGTTTTTTTGTGTTGGTTTTTACTCTTTTCCTTGTTTAAGAAGATTTGCATTTGCCTAATTCAATGTAACTTCATTATTTTAGTTTCCAGGATTCTAAGAAAATGTGTCATGGTTGAAAGTTAAGTGTTATGAAAGAAACTTCAGATTAAATTAACAGCTGAATAGTTTAATTAGTCAATTACCTAAGACATCTGATCATTTGTTTTATACAAATGCCTTTTAAAAGTTTACAGTGTTTTAAGCATCTTATAGCTGCTATTTTTAAACCCCTTGCTTTGAAAATTACTTAAGAGACATCTTTCCAGATGAGGCCTAAGGCTCTGGCAAAGCCTTTACTTTACTTGGATAGAGAATTTACCAATAAACCCAGAAGTTTTCTGCATCAAAACAATATTCAGGTCAATTTGACTTGGCAATTAATGAATTAATATAGCAGCTGGATTTTACAGTGGGCTTGGAAAATTGTTATCCGGACATGATTTTCCAATCTTCCATTAACTTATCAGCTGTAGCAGACTCTGAGATGAGAGTATATATTTAGTACATTTAGCAATTCATATTACAGATTATTTAGATAAGTTTAATATCATATAATATTAATTATGCATCTTTTTAATAAGTTTTTTATTTCTGTAAAAGTGTTATTTCCTATATGTGTATACATGTGCAAGTGTTTTAATTTGATGGTTTTTCATTGTCATAACAAAAAAACCAAATACCTTACTTAATTACAAAAAAAGGGGGGGAACCAAGGCTATGCCTCAAAAGTATAAAAACCTTATATATCTTAAATTTTTGGAAAAAGCGTAAAGATCTTATATCTATTGCAAATAATTCTTGAACAGTCCTTTTTAAAACAAGTCTGTTACAAAGCCAATTCCATCAATTATCAAGCATTGGTCTAACAATACTCAAACAAAGTTGAGAGAGAGTTCTTTAGCTCTAGTCAAAGGTTTAGAAGCAAGAAGATTAAAAATTCATTTCAATTAATAATTTGGAGGAAAGTCTATGTTTGTGTATTCACAGGTTCAAAGCAGAAGTAACTTCCTAGCGAAGAACATGGAAACTCATCGGCTGCAGAGACAAAGAGACAGCCCAAAGAGCAGAAGAGCAAGCATGCAGATGTGAACTGTATTAAGACCACAGTTAACAGCTGAACAACTTAGATCCCACATGCAAGAGCAATGGACTTCGGGTTTCAAGTGAAAGAGTGGGAAAATTAATATTGTAAAGCCTCATTTGTTAAAACACGAGTGAAGGAAAAATAACCCTTCTTGAAAAGTAATCCAAGAAAAGATTTAGGTTGATTTTTTTTTTATTGTTTTTTTTTAAAAAAAAGAGGGGCAGATGTTGGAGTCTGAGATAAAGATTGTGTGCCCTTGTTTCTAATACTTAGTTATAGGATTCAAAAAAACACTGAATTTCATATAATATGAAATTCATGAGCATGTTTTCATGGTGACACATGAGAACAAATGCTAAAGTTAGATAAGAAAAGTGTAAATGTGTAAATTAGAATGTTTCTTAAATCACTGGGTGAAAAAGTAGTTTAGAGAACAGGAGACAAGATGGAGGATTTAGGGTGTTGTCTCTTGTCCTTCTTCTTTCTTCTTCATGTTCTTCTCCTAGGGGTTTTTGGGTAGTAGTAGGTGATTGGGTAGAAAATGCCTCAGTGCAGCACACAGGTGTTGGGTCATTGGGTCACTAAGAAAAATAGCTTGGTTGGCATCTGTTAATTGGGTAAATGGACATATAAAAGACCTTGAAGAGGATCTTTGTTGGCCATTTTACCCCTTTTCTATCTTAGTGCACGTAGCTCTTTGTACCTTGTAATGATGATAAGAAAAAATAAACAACTGAGACCGAACAAGATAAAACTAGCCTCCCTCTCGTCAATCTTCAGTTCAAAGGGAAAAAGAACCCAATCCAAAAGTCCTTTAATGAGACACTTTATCTCCACATATTAGAAATATACCTTTAGGGAGGATTCTTGGATGTGAATGGCGAGGATAGTCCGCTAAGACCTGACTTAGCACACCACACCATTGTTTTGCTTTGTATTCTTTTTGATACTGCATTATGTGATTGTACAGTTTTGTGTCTGGCAGTGAATTGTAAATGAAGCGGACACAAAAGGGTGCAGGGGAAGAACCTAATCGCTCTAATTCTTGGGGCTCTTTATTAGCTCTGGGCAGTACTGGTAGCCACTTTTCTATAGGATTTTTCACTGCCACAGCTCGCCGTTTACGGTTTTCATGTGGTTGATCACTGTGTGTTTTTGGAATTGTATGAAACTTGGGATCACTAAAGCTGGCTGTAAAATCTTCAGCCTGCAGGGGGATTCCTACCAGACAGGTGGACATAGGGTCTTTTGCTGCTGCAGTGGACAGGCAGATATTGTCTTGTTGAAGTGTGTGTGCCAGGGTCACCCAGATATTCTGTCGTGGCTGAGGGATGATCCAGGCAGTGGTCAGGCTGCTCAGAGAGAGCAGGAGGAGAGTTGAGGTAAGGCTCATCATGGGTTTGAGTGTGAGGTAGGTCTTTTCTAAAAGAAAATAAACAAACATTTTTAAAGCACATTCACAGTCAATGTGTGCAGGTCAGAGAGTAACCAGAGGTTAGGAAGGTTTCTTCTTGTTTTTCCCAGCGGTGTTTTCTTTTGGAAGCGACTGCCACTTGTCTCTCTTCTTCTTTTGCTGGGGCTGGGTTTTTGGGAACAAAAGGCTTTACCCATTTTTGAGGAATCCATCGGGGGCCTGTGGGGGTGGATACACATGCGTAACCACACCCCCAGGTGACAAGTTCATAGGGGCCCTTGGTTTGTCAAGTTTCAGGGTCCCTGATTAAAACCGGTGGATGCTGTGACTATTTAAACTGATCACCACTGTAAAAATGTCGAGTTACCGGAGGTTTCATGTTTTCAAATGAACAGTTCAAAAAATTGATGGTAAACATAGCTTTGCAAAGCTTTTGTTGTGGAGACACCCACACTGTTCCACTACTTTGCCTGGCTAGGACTTGTTTGAGCATCTGGTGTGTACGCTCAATCACAGCTTGACCTGTGGGGGAGTGGGGGATGCCAGCTTTTTGGTCAACTCCCCACTGCTGGACAAATTCCAGGAACTCCTTGGATTTATACGCTGGACCATTATCTGTTTTAATTTCCCTAGGGATCCCCAGCATTGAAAAGGCTTGTACTAAGTGTTTGGCATGTTCAGATTTTTCTCCTGCATGAGCAGAGGCATACACTGCTCCTGAGTATGTATCAATGCTCATGTGTACATATTTAGGGCGAATAAAACTGGGAATGTGAGTGATATCTGTTTGTCACACCTCACAGCTTCCAAGGCCTCGGGGATTAACCCTGATGCCTAATTGCCATGGCGGCGGAAAGCCCGGAGCACTGCGGCTTCTCCAGAGGTAGCCTTGAGAAAGGCTGGCCCGAAGCGCATGTGAGCAGCTTCGAGCAGTCGAGTGATTCCAGCTCAGCTCAGTAATAGTATAATGATTTCAGCTCAGCTCGGCTCGGCTCAGCGGCGGCGGCGGGCAGGCAACACAAGAAGCAGGGACGAGATAGCTGGTCCAGCGTTCCACTGAAGCACAAGCCTTTATTTAGGCAGAGCTCCAGTGAAGGGTGCCAGTAACAGCGAATCCACCAAACAGGGGAAAACCCGGGATATTTATGGGGAAGGAGAGGGGCGGGGGGAAGCCTGAGATACCTGTATCGGGGTGGGACAGCAGGGGAGAACACCAATGAAACACAACAGTTTAACATATCTAACTCAAAGACCCCTGGGAGCGACACATTGTGTCTCTCTCACAGAGAAGTATCTCCTCTCCAGGGGAGAGCCAGGATCTCGGGCTCGGCGGGCTCCTCCGTACCCACAACTCCCCCTTCTTTACTTATTAAAAAGGCATCCCCTAGACAGTTAGCTGATAGCTTCTTAAAACATGAAAACATACTTAGGAAGATAATAACAATCAAGAAAACCCAACAAATGTTCTTGAGGACGGAGGCAACCCATCTCTCGAGTCCCCAGATCACAAAAAGGTCTTCAAGCCACTGGGGCTCCTTTTCAGCCTGGAGTTTTTGGACTGCATGTTGGAGTCTCTGGATGCGGGCGTGGATGCCTTCACTGGGGCTGGAGAGGTTAAAGCAGCACAAACCATCTGATTCCTCACAGCCGTGTCCAAGGGCCAGGAGTAGAAAGTCTATGGCAGCTCGGTTTTGTAGCATAGCATGCCTAACAGTCTCTTCATCTGTCAGGAGGTCGCTCAGGACAGAGGAGGTCCGGTTGGCCTGCTTACCAAGCCAACACTCCAGGTGAGAAGGCTCACCAAGGGCTTTAGCAGCAGCCGCCCATGGCAAAAATGCTGACATCACCACCCTCTTTGTGTAGGACCGATCTTTAATTTGGCTATTGCAATTTTCATCTAATTCAGCGAGATCTTTCTTTTGGAGGGCCAATTCATTCTTTTTCAGCCAATCATGTATTAGAGTTGAATTTGGAGTGAGGATGGTAAGCTGTCCAAGCGTGCAAGGACCTCCCCGGAGTCGGGAAGGGATTCCTGCCCACACTCTATCCCCACAGATCAAGAACACTCCCCGGGGCAGCACTCTGGGATAGTGAGAGGAGGTGGATCGTGTGCTGCTGGTGTAATTGCACCATTTGGACTGACTGTAAATTTTACTGTTGGGAGTCACATTTTTCCTTGATTTAATTGCCTTTTGGTATTTCGAGGCAGGCCATGCATTGGCTACTGGGTGATAATAAAAATTTATGCAATAGGTAGCTTTGGAGCATCCCAAAAGCTCCAATTCCTGGGGTTCCTCTGGTGCATGGGGCAAGATCTTTGTCCACTCATCCCAAGTGTCTACTGGGTTGGGTTCTTTTCCTGTGAAAGGATATTCATGGGGCTTTAAAGGAATCCCTACCAGGCAGGATGACAGAGGGTTGGTGGCGCTGCCCATGGACAAGCACATGTGGTCTTGTTGGAGCGTCTTTGCGAGGGTGATCCACACGTTCTCCTGGGGCTGTGCTACTAGCCAGGCATTCACAGCTGATGTTTTCAGGAGCATCCAGATAATCAGGAACATCAGGAACTCAAGGATGGTTTTGCTCTCCATTTTCTACAATAGGACATAAAAGATTAGCTCTGATTTTTGGAGGGGGGGGGAGCTATTTTCTTTCTCCCTTTCTTCTCCTGTCTCCCCCCTCTTTAAAAAAAACAAAAAACAAAAAAAACCCCAAACAATTATAAGCAAGGTTATTCTGTGTGTTGGGGACACATGACCTGACACCACCAGCAGCACAGAGGTGCACTTTGGTGCAAACTAGCAATTTGGGCTAGGCAACGAGGGCAAGAAGGGGAAGGGGGAGGGAGTTAAGAAGACTTGTGTACTGTCACGGTGTTAGGCGTGATGTTGGCAGTCGTCTGGTTGCGGCCCTGGTAGCAGGGCGGTTTGGCCTCTGTCTGGTTGTTGGTCTGGTGGCAGGTTGGTTCGGTGGACTTCGACAACATCTCCGTTTCCAGGCTGCAGTGGGCTGCTGTTTTTCTGGACCTGTGTGGGTCTCAGGAGACTTTGAAAGTTCTGAATCTGGTGCAGGGTTTGTAGGGCCTAAATAAGGTTTCACATTTTTCCCTGGGAGCCACTTAGGTCCTGATGGTGTGGATACACACGCTTACCCTCTCCCCTAGGTAATCAGTCCCGATGTCAGTTGTGATTCAGGATCCTTGATCAGCACTGGCGGCTTCTCTGTGAGTTTGCCATGAGTTGTGTTAGAGAAGTGCCGTATAACAGGGGGGTCAGGCTCTGTAGGCGAGCAATTTAGAAAGTTCATGACATATAGAGCCTTACAGAGCCTCTCAATGGGGGGAATGATTTCTGTTCCTCCCCGCTGGTGATCAAGGACTCTTTTTAGGTTTTGGTGGGTTCTCTCTACTATTGATTGCCCTGTGGGGGAATGAGGAATGCCCGTGGTGTGTTTCACCCCCCACTCATTGAAAAAGTCTCTTAATTTGTGAGAGGTGTAAGCAGGTCCATTGTCTGTTTTAATTTGTTCTGGGACTTCCAGGGTAGCAAAAGCAAGGAGATAATGTCGGATGGTGTGCTTTGCATTTTCTCCTGCATGGGCTGAGGCAAACACTGCACCAGAGAAGGTGTCTACGGAGACAGGTACATATTTGACTCTCCCGAAGGAGGGGACGTGAGTGACATCAGTTTGCCATATCTGGCAGCTGTTCAGTCCTCGGGGGTTAACCCCGGAGTTAACGACTGGTATTTGGAACAATTGGCAATTAGGACAGGTGGCAACTATTGCTCTAGCTTGGTCTCTGGGTAGTCTGAACATTCTCATCAGTGCAGGCACGTTTTGGTGGAAGAACTGGTGGGACAATTTCGCTTGTGCGAAAATGTCAGGGACATTGGCTGCCTCAGCAGGCATGGCTAAGGCGTCTGCCCTCCTGTTTCCTTCGGCAATGGCACCTGGGAGGTCAGTGTGCGCCCTCACATGCATGACATAGTAAGGTTGCTTTCTGTGAGAGATAAGATATACTAATTCAGAAAGCAATTGGTATAAATTTGGGTTAGAGACCTCTTTTAGAAACGCATGTTCTGCTCTCATAGCTATTCCAGCCACATAAGCCGAATCAGTCACCAGATTGAAAGGTTCTTGGAATTTCTCAAAAGCTCTGACAACGGCTGCTAACTCAGCAATCTGTGGTGATCCCTCGACCACTTGGACATCAGACTCCCATTTCTGTGTCCTGGGGTCCTTCCAAGTCATGACTGACTTGTGGGATTTCCCTGAGCCATCTGTGAAAACCGTCAGGGCCTGGAACGGTGTTTTGCTCTGTAATGATTTGGGGACCAAATTAAATGTGGTTTTGAAAAGTCTGTGGCCAGGTGGGTGTATAGAAATTTGGCCTGAATAGCTATCGAGAGCAAACTGAAGGCTCTCATTGGTTTGGAGCAAAGGCTCCAAACTTCCAGTTGCCAATGGGAGGAAGATGCAGGTGAACTCACAGGCTGCAAGAGTGCGGAGACGGACTCTAGCTCTCTTAATGAGTTCAGCCATGATTTCCTGCGGGGTGGTAATAGTTTTAGTGGGCTGGTTATGTGTAAAAATCCACTCGATGATAAGGAGAGGATCCTTCAGTGCAGTGTCCCATTGAAAAATGAGCGCGTCTAAGCGCGGGGCCTTACCCAGGATAACCAGTTGGAAGGGCAGGCTGGGCTCATACCGGTGGGCTTGTCGTGAAGACAGGGCCTCCTGGACCTTGGTGATGGATTCCCAGGCCTCCGGCGTGAGGGAGCGTGGTGAGTCGAGGGCCTCGCTGCCACGGAGCAGGTTGAAGAGGGGTGCAAGGACTTCTGTTGTTAACCCAAGCAGAGGGCGTATCCAGTTGATGGACCCGCAGAGCTGATGTAGGTCTCGCAGGGTCTTGGGGTCGTCTCTGATGGTCAGCTGCTGGGGCACGATGGTCCACTCACGGATCTGGAGTCCCAGGTAGGTCCAAGGGCAGGTGTGCTGGATCTTGTCTTCACGGATCTCAAATCCAGCGTCCTCAATTGTCTGGATAGTTTTTTGTAAAGTCCGGTGCAGATAGTCATCGTCAGCAGCACAAACCAGGATGTCATCCATGTAGTGGAGGATGACGGCATCTGGGAACAGAGTCCTCACAGGTGACAGGATGTGGGCCACGTACCATTGGCAGATGGTAGAATTTTTCATCCCCTGAGGAAGGACCCGCCAATGGTATCTTTTTAAAGGTGCTTGTCTGTTTGGAGAGGGAACCGAGAATGCAAATCTGGGAGCGTCCCGAGGATGGAGTGGTATGTTGATAAAACAGTCCTTAATGTCAATGACAGCCAGCTTCCAATCCCGGGGGAGCATTGAAGGGGAGAGCATGCCAGGCTGGAGGGGTCCCATATCCTCAATGACTTCGTTGATCTTCCGGAGGTCCTGAAGGAGTCTCCACCTGTCCTTGCCTGGTTTGCGTAGGACAAAGACAGGGGAGTTCCAAGGGCTATTGGACTCAGTGATGTGGCCCTTGGCAAGCTGCTCTTCCACAAGGGCTTCCAATGCGCACAGTTTGGTCTCAGATAAGGGCCACTGATCAACCCACACTGGATGGTGCTGTTTCCAGGTGAGTTGGGGGATGATAGGTGTCTTACGCTTCTCAGTGACCCCAACTAAAAATCCCTGCTGGGAATCGGCAGAGAAGCCCCCCATTGGGACAGGAGATCCCGTCCCCAGAGGGTGATTGGTGCTCTCACCACAAATGGCCTGATGGTTGCCATTTGTCCCTCAGGTCCTTCGATAACAATATTCTGTTTGCTCCTCATGAAGGCTGTCATTCCTCCAATTCCTGAAATCATGCCTGCTACAGGTTGTAATTCCCAATTGTCTGGCCACTCGGAGCGGGCGATGATGGTAACATCTGCTCCAGTGTCTATCATTCCTGGGCGCTGAATCCTTTCCCCATAACAAAACAGGCTACAGTCCACGATAGGTTTGCAGGAGCCCACAACCTGTGTCCACATAGCACTGGGGTTGAGGGGAACATGATCTGGGCAGTCACTAGGAAGTAAAAAGGCCTGTGCCACAGGAGTCTGTTCTTTTAATAAGGAGAGTCTATTCAGGTCAGAGAGATGGAAATTTCATCTCCAGGGTATATAGTCTGGACCTCAGGAACAGTATGAATTTGTTCTGGACAGTTGGTAGGATCCCCAAGTATTAAGATGTTAGAGGGACTGCCTGGTGGTCCACGTTTCCCTGTGGGGATTTTGTAAATAGAGTCACCCTTCATATGTAAAGAGAGTCTAGTTACCAGTTGACACCGGGTTCCCATCTGAAGCGCTCCACCTGCTGGGCTTAATATCGGGGTCCCCGTGGAGGCAGGATGGTGGGTTTGGCAGGAGGGGTGGAGCGGTGCGGCATTTGATTTGATGTCGAAGCGCGGGGCCGTTCCGCGCTCTGCTTGAAGTTTCCCGAATGCCAGTTCTGTCTGGGTAACCGTTGGTGGGCTGGAGGTTGTATAGAATGTCTCTCTGGACAGTCTTTGAAAAAATGTCCAGGCTCACCACAATTAAAACAATTTCTATTGGGGTCTGCAGCATAAGCTCCAGATATCGCCTCTGCCACTCCTTTAGCCACTGCAAGTGCCACTGTATTCTCACTTGAGGCAGAGCAGTGTTTGGTGCAAGCTTCAACCATCTGATCTATGGTTAGTTCTGGGTCCAGAGGGAGGGCTCGCAAAACTGCTTTGCATTCCTGATTAGCATTGGCCATTGCTATTTTTACTAATAATTCCTTTTGCGCCTGTGGGCTCTCTGCTTTTCAATGGCCACTTTTAACTTATCAATATATTTAATAAAAGACTCAGTTGCCCCTTGCTTAATATTGGTGAAGCACTGTGTTGGCACTTTATCATCAGGGGTGGTAAAAAGAGATATCTTAGCAGCATTAGCTATATCCTGTAAAGCTACTTCAGGCAGATCCCGGGCCTGATCTCAGGGCTTTTGGAAATCTCCTTCTCCTGCTAATTGCTCTAAAGTAAAACTGGGTCTGTTAGTATCTCTTGCATAAACATCTGATAACTGCTTTAAATGTTTCTTCCACTGCCTCTCCCACATGTATTCTGCTGGAGAGAGAAGGCAGTTCATAATATTCTTGATGTCATGAGGGACCATGACGTGGGCAGAGAAGGAGGCTTCCAGCATGTGTTTAAAAAAATGTGAACCCCTGCCATGTTCCTCTGCAGCCTTGCAAAGTTCCTGCAGTTCCCTATAATGAAGGGACTCCCATGCAGCAACCTGTGCCCCTGTCCTGTCTCTCCTCATTATTACAGGAAAGGCAAGTATTTTTTCGGGACAGAGCTGAGTTCCCCGCCCGTGTGGCTTCCCTCTGCACCTCAGCCCAGTGGTCTTCATACTCAGAATCTGAATAAGAAGATTCACTGCTCTCATCTCTTAGTGGAGATGGGGCGCGCTTGCTAGCAGCGCGGGGCCGGCTCGGGTGTCTAGAGCTGTCCCTTTTGTGACTGCGTGGGGAAGCCGGGGTGGCCCCGCTCCAGCCGGAGCCGCCCCGACCTCCGGGGCACAGGGGCCCTGTAGCGGGAGCGCCGCTGGGGACGGGGCCCTCGCACAAAGGGACAGGAGCGGGGCCCGCGACGGGGAGGGGTTTCCCGATGGATGGGGCAGGGCCCGACGCGGTTACACCCAACGACGCAGTGGGGGGGGGAGGGGGAGCAGGACGCCAAAGGAAGAGAAGGGGTGAAGGCTGGAAAAGCGGGGTGGGAGTGGGATAAAATGGCGGGGCTGGCCACGCTGCCAGCGCCAGCTGTGCTAACGCTAGGAATTGGGGGGGACACAACCGGGTGTGAGGGCATAGGAGAGAGGGTAGAGGAAGGACCCAGGGCGGCATGGCCACTGCTGCTCTGGTACGGGCAGAGAGACAGTAGGGAGGCGTCAGGGAGACGGTGGCAGCCCTGTGCCTGGGGGCAACATCCACCTCCCGACTGACTCTCAGATAGGGAAAGGGGTTTGGGGACACCTGGAGGGGCTGACGGGGTTGGGGGGTGTTATAAATTTGTATTGTGATATTGGCTTTCGCAGATGAATATTATATGTTAAATACTTTTTAGCTATGTATGTACTTTTTTCTTGCTAACAAGTCTTAAGCTTAAAAGAATTTCCTAGGTACAAGGCAAGGAAACCCCAGAGGGCAAGGACAGTGGGGCCCAAACTCTTATCAAGAGAACAATAGAAGCCAAACTGTTATCAGCGGAAGATATGAAACCCATCTGCCCTCAGAAGAAGGATGAGAAGCCCAGACCCTTATCAACAACTGACCATCTGCAGAAAAAAGGAAACCAGACTCCAAAAGAATGCTGACCAGCAAGAATAATGATGACCAGCAAAAAAATTATGATGACCAGCAGAAACTGAGACTGTGCAAAAGCATGATCTAAGAAGGCGGAACCAGGGAGGGGACATGCTTGAATATGCATTAACCCCTCACAGCAAGGATGGGATAAAAGGGGTATCCATGGGATACCAGGTGTGCTCTTGGCAGCGCGCCAAGGCACCCGGCCGTTTTAACCCTTTGCTTTATTTCTTATGTCTCCTAATTGTCTTTTATTTATATTAAATTCTTTTTATAATTTATTAAGTGAATCTCGTTTTTAAGAGGGGGTTTAACTGGGGACCCAAAACTCCCTCTTCTTTTTTTCCCTCTTTTTCCAATGAGAAAATAATATTTTGAAACACAGGAAAAATCTTTGCAACAGAAAAATCCCCTTTAGCTTGAACTGTGTATAACTTTCTTCCCACATTATCCCAAAAAATTCCTGATTTAGCAGAGTCTGAATTAATTCTAAAATGTTTAAAAACCCAATGAATAAATATTTTTAAATCCCCTTTTGAAAACTTAAAATTTCCTGCTTTTAGGGTATTTACAACTTGGATATAAAAGTCCCTCTCAGGTGGGGTCAGTCCCCGTACAGAGGACTCATTCCCCATCCTTTTTCACTCCCCACCCAGCAGTAAAACAGCAAAGAAAAAGAAAAAAAAAGCCCGAAAGAACCTTTCACGGGATACACTTACAATTTCTCTTCGGCAGATGCCGGCGGGCGAAAAAAAATGCTGCTGGGTAGGTGGCACCTGGAGGCCGGTCCTCAGGGGCTTTCCTTGCCCCAGATGGTCAGACGAGGGTCCCGGCCGCAGCCTCTTGGATCGCTTCTTGCTAGAACGCAAGCAAGCTTCCTCGAGGCGAGGCGGCTCCAACGGCGGCTCGCCTCGCAGCTAAGACTGCGGGCAGACGCTTCTTCAGGGCTTCTTCAAAGCCCCACGGTCGGGTCGCCACTTGCCGCGGCGGCGGAAAGCCCGGAGCACCGCGACTTCTCCAGAGGCAGCCTTGAGAAAGGCTGGCCCGAAGCGCATGTGAGCAGCTTCGAGCAGTCGAGTGATTCCAGCTCAGCTCAGTAATAGTATAGTGATTTCAGCTCAGCTCGGCTCGGCTCAGCGGCGGCGGCGGGCAGGCAACACAAGAAGCAGGGACGAGATAGCTGGTCCAGCGTTCCACTGAAGCACAAGCCTTTATTTAGGCAGAGCTCCAGTGAAGGGTGCCAGTAACAGCGAATCCACCAAACAGGGGAAAACCCGGGATATTTATGGGGAAGGAGAGGGACGGGGGGAAGCCTGAGATACCTGTATCGGGGTGGGACAGCAGGGGAGAACACCAATGAAACACAACAGTTTAACATATCTAACTCAAAGACCCCTGGGAGCGACACATTGTGTCTCTCTCACAGAGAAGTATCTCCTCTCCAGGGGAGAGCCAGGATCTCGGGCTCGGCGGGCTCCTCCGTATCCACACCTAATGATGGCACTGCCTGGAGCTGGCAATTGGGACAGGTAGCCACAGTGCTTTTAGCCTGACCCCGTGTCAGCTGGAACTGACAGATCAGTCCTGGCACATTTTGATGGTATTGCTGGTGACTTAGCTTGTTGAAACACATCTGGAAGCTGAACCTTTTTGGCTGGAGCAGCTAGGGAATCAGCTTTCCAGTTCCCCTCAGCGATTTCACCTGGTAAATCAGTATGCAATTTTACGTGCATCACATAGAAAGGATGCTCTCGAGTTGAAACCAAATAAATCAATTTTGAGAGAAATCTAAAGAGATGTTCGTTCTCAATGTCCTTGAGAACTGCCTGCTCTGCTCTGGACACCACTCCCGCTACGTAGGCTGAATCAGCAACCAAACTAATTGGTTCTGAAAACTTCTCAAAGTCTCTTATGGCTGCAGCCAGTTCAGCTATCTGGGGTGATCCTTCTACAAACTCAACATCTGCTTCCCAAAGCTGAGTCTGTGGATTTCTCCAAATCATCACCGACTTGTGAGATGTTCCAGATGCATCAGTGAACACTGTAAGAGCTTTGAGTGGCCTTCAGCTCCTTTTCTCACAAGGAATGAGGTGGAATTCCTCATGAAACAATTTGTGTGATGGTGCATGGACCGATATTTGCCCACTATAGATGAGATAAGGGAAAGAAACTTACAATTCTATGTTTTCAGGAGTACATTCTTTGGGTCATACCATTTTTCCCAACTGCATTACAACAGGTAATCATTGCAACTTATCAACTTTTAATTACAGTGATGAATTTTGAGCTAGATGCCATATAGTTAGCAATTTTTTGGCTATTTTGTCTCTCTCTGAAGCTGTCTGAGCCACCTGTTTCTGCTCAGCTGTTTCTGTAATTGCTGATATTTGTCCAGCATGGTCTTGGAGCTTTTTCTGCACTGCCTCTCCCCTGGGGGTGCCTTTGTTTTCTGCGCACACTCCAATGTTTCCCCCATGCCCCCCTGGGTAGGGTAGAAACCAATCTATATCTGGCTTATCCTCTTCCAGTGTAGTAAAGTTGGAGCTTAAATAAGATTGTGGTGTTAAAAGTGTCTCCAAAAGTGGAGCAAATAGTTCAGGATGTATCACATCCTGCCGTTGCTGAACAGATTCTGTTTGTTGTTTCAGCGTTTGCTGGGGAGCTGCTTTCTCCTTATTTTCTTCTCTCTGACTCTCCCTCTCTTTAAGGTCGGCATAGACAGGAATGCTCACCCAGCAGTGGGAGGTAGAGGCAGCTGCTGCTTTGACACAGGTAGAATTACTGGGCTTGCAGCCTGAGCATATCTCACTTTCTTGTTTTTTAAGGTATTAATTACAATCTGCCAAGTTGGACCGAGAGACAGTGTCCTTGCTTTTCCCTGTAATCATTTTCTTCCACAACAAATCTCCTGTCTTTCCATTCTTCTGCTGCAAAAGACAGCAGCGGGACGTGGAGGCGCCCGCGCCTCTTATCTCTAGCCCATTAAATGGGCTTTCCCATGTCCATATCCTTGACTGCTTTGCTTCGTTTAATGATAAGGTTTAGAAGCAGTTTTCATGCTGCCGCAAACCCCACTTTCAGTTTTTGCGGCCACGGGCAGGGGGAGGGGAGCGACCCCTACTCCTGGTGCGCCCTTGGTCTGCGCCCCAGCTCCTCCACCCTCGGTTTTCCCCAGCTAGGCTACTGACGAGCCTGCCTACCCGGTACTGATCCGCTCCCGCATCTATCTGCACGCAGATCCACTCCGTCGGCCCTGGCCTGCTTCCACATCTTTGGGACCACTGAATTCCCTCTGCCTGCAAAGGGTTCTTGGTCGGAGCGCCAGATATTGAAAAACCACTCAGACTATTCAGACGAGTCTTCACAGAAGTATGGCAAATGTCATTTATTTCTATCTTTAGCACACTTTTATAGGGTCCGACCGGGTCCGCGGGCTTAGCAAGCTACTATTGGTTAATACATATGGTTTACATTCTTTCCCCAATACACAAGGCTATTGTTTTTCTTTCATTCTCGCTGCTTCAGGAGAGTTTCAAGGACACTACCTTTAATATCATCGCTTATACCAAAGGCTGGCTTGTGCAGACATGCTTTTACTAAAATATCATGCCTTTACTCTGTTAAAATGTTTTACTTCACTGGGCTAACAAGGAGCATTGCAAAAACAGACAGGGAGATCAGTCTGCCAAGATTAGTGTCCCATGTGGATCTGGACTGGCAAGATAAGGGATAACGGTGAATTATTTCTGGCTCAGTGGGCCAATACCTCAGGCCATCAGGGAAGAGATCCAACATAAAAATGGGCTCATGACCAAGGGGTGGACTTGATGCCTTGAGAAGGCTGACCTAGAACAGAGGCTAGACAGAATTAAGAATAAAGTAGGTATTTATTGAAAGGCCTTGTAAGAGACGGTCTGAAGATTCCCTCATCTGTCTCACAACCGTCTCAAGGACAGAGACTGAGACCCTGAATATCACAAGGGACTTGGTTTGGGGGTTTGGGCCTAGCTGAGATGGATGTTTGCTAAGTGATTGTTTGCAGGTGGTTGCACGGTACACTGCTCTCGTTCCTGCTGGTGAGCAGAGGCTTCTGCGTGGTAACCTGCGCAACGGGTTTTCCAAGACTCATGGCTCTCATTCCTGCTGGTGAGCAGAGGCTTGTGCGTGGTACCCTGTGCAATGGGTTTTCCACGACACATTGCCCTCGTTCCTGCTGGTGAGCAAAGACTTACAAGACATGGATCGCTCTGTACCCTACACCTGTGTCCCACGCAATGGAATTCATCACAATGATCATCAATCTCCTCTGTTTTTGGCCCTGCACCCCTCGCTTTGCAAAAGACTATAAAATAATACCCCGAACTTACCTTCCTTTGAGATTTCCCCAACGGACAGAAGACTCTGCGTCACTGGATGGCTGAGTGGGCTTCGACGTTGGTAGCTATAATCCCCTTATTCTCTTTTCCTTATGCTTTGCTTTCTCCTCTTTTCTCTCTATCGCATATTAGTGCTGATGAGCACTCAGTAAAGTGTGTTTTCCTGTTTAAGTCCTTGGTTTGCTGATAATCTTTTGTACTCTAAGACCAACTAAAAGAACCACATCACGAATCCTACCTTGCGGATCACGACAGGCCTTAGAGATACACCTTGGGCAGAACGAGAGCCTGGCCAGGGCTACACCCAAGATGGACCTAAAAATGGTCACAAAATGGATGACTAGTCACAAGATCACACATTTTTATAAATTTTGGTCCATCTGCATATTTGGGTTAGTTGTCCAATTATAGGTTCAGATTATGAAGTCCCATCCTTCTTGTTTTCTCTCTTCAGTCCACCATTGTTTATGCTTTTGGGCCTGAAACTTGTAACAATTGTCCTTGGTATCAAGCTAGAAAAGGAATTGTTTAGTCTACCTACTCTGTGAAGAGAGCTCACTAACACTTAATATGAAGCTCAAAACTACACACCTAGGCAGCACAGAATCTGAAAAATATGAAAGCTAAAACTTAAGGCATCAGACTTAAACATGGACACTATGTCCCAGTTTATCCATAATTATGGAACATGCAATGCAGTCAAGCAGGCCAAGCTGGTAAAGCCTCTGTGGTATGGTGTGGAGGAAGCCCAGTCCTCTGACAGGCCCCCTCCCTGGAGATATGCCCCCTAAGATAAGACAAAACTGCCTAGTCATCATGACTAAGCTGTGGATCCCTTCCTGCTTCAGGACCCCATGTTATCTCCCTGTTAACTATTGGTAATCTTACCCCAGTGTCAGACCATTGGCCCCTTTTCCAATTCTCCCCTTCCCTATAAAAACCTCAGCTTTTGCCAGATAAGTGGTAGATCATCACTGGCCCCCTTTGCTGAAGCCTGCATTAAAGAACTCCAGCGGAAAGCCACATGGTTTCCTGTCTTGTCTATGTGCAACTGGGGTAACCCATGAACGGAGCTGGCTAGGCTGATCTGAGCTGATCACTGCAAGAGCAGAAATCACTTCTAAAAGAGCTGATCACTTGAAGCCTCTGCCCACGGTCCTAAGGGTCACCCCTGGCTGGTAACTGCCTGGAAGCCCCCGGATGGTGGCTCCTTTCCCGGGACGCCTATCTGGGTTTGTTGCCGGCAGACCTGGGGGTCGGACAGACCCCCAGACCCAGCTGCGACAGTATGGGGTACAATGGTTAAAATATAAATAGGGGAAGGCCTGGAAGATTGATAACATCACACTGCCACAAACCCACCAAGGAAATCACTATGTGCTTACAATGGTAGAAACAACCACTGGATGGCTGGACACATACCCTGTGCCTCACATCACTGCCCAGAACACCATCTTGGGCCTTGAAAAGTAAGTCCTGTGGTGACACGGCACCTCAGAAAGAATTCAGTTGGACAATGGGGCTCATTTCAAAAACATCTTCATAGTCACCTGAGCCAGAGACCACAGTATTAAGGGGGTGTATCATATTCCCTGTCATGCACCAGCATCTGGGAAAATTGAACGGTACTATGAACTATTAACAACCACATTGAAAGCAATGAGTGGTGGGACCTATAAACATTGGGATCTACATTTAGCAAAGGCTATCTGGTTTGTTAACACTTAAGGCTTTTAAGCATTTCCCAAATGCTACACGGGATTCTGTTCATTTGAATTCTTTCTGGGACGCTGTCAGGGAAAAACTGTATTTGGTTTCAGCAGAAGGGGATCTTACAGTTTCTAAGTTCTTTCCACTGTTTCACCCTATAGTTGTTATAGATACATATTATATTATTGACTTTTCACAAATATTAAAATGAATGTTAAATGTATAATGTTGGAAAACTTTGCTGTATGAAACTTAGAAATAGTGGTGCAATACATATATATATTTTTTAGGCTGTAGCGTGGTATTAAAATAAAGACTGCTTTTGTTCATGTTATAAATAGATCATCACAATCGGGTTAGTTAATCAATAAGGCAATTTATTAATTCGTTGATAAGGGATGAGCAAGCAGCGCTGGGGATGTGGGGAGTCTCCACTCCACCAACACGTCCGCCTTACCCCGGTCACTGGCTCTTTTATAGGCAGTTTCTTCTTGGGCTGTGTCATGCCTTCTGTGCTGGGGTACAAGTCTGGGCAAGCCTGAACATGTTGGCTATCTCCCCAGCAGCAGTGGCTGCAAGCCCCCACCAGATCTGGGCAAAGCTCTAACATGTGGCCAGGTTACACTCTTAGCAAGCAGGTAACAGCAGTAAGAAGTTTTTACATGTTCACACAAGCCCACTGACTCTTTATACTTGAAGAGTGGGTACAATTCATAATTAAAGCAATTATATAGTGGCAAAAATACATAACAGCAAAAGCTAGCAATTCGTATCAAAGGGATTTAAACAAAAATAACGAAATCATTATATTTTCCTTTGTCTCGTGAAAAATGAGGTTCACATTTTTTTATATACAATTTAAAAAGTTTAATAGAAAGACAATTAGGAGATAGAAATAAAGTAAAATGTACAAATATGGCCGGGTGCCTCAGCATTCAACCAAGAGAGCACACCTTACTAACACAGGATTTTCCCTTAAAAACAGAACCCTATTACATATTCATAAATTCTCATACATGATTCAAACATTCCTCTTAAGTTTTAGATGTTCCTTTGTTTAGCTTCAACTCGCCCCCTCCCAAATAGATCAATCTTCTTGGCTCCGTTGAGTCTCACAGTCCCTGATAACAGAGGTTCAATAAATTCCCCCCTTGGAGCACTGGTCACCACTGTCCTCATCTGGATAAGATAATCTAAGAATGTAGGGGGAGTTTCTAACTATCTTTTCAGTCATATGAACAAAAGTAGTTTTTGTTTTAATAGCATGCTACAGCCTAACATATATATGTATTACACCACTATTTCTAAGTTTTATCAATAACAAAAATAAAAGAAACTATATTAATACAGCAAAGTTTTCTAACATTATACATATAACATTTATTTTAATATTTGTGAAAAGCCAATAATATTATATGCACTTATAACAATATCCTCCCTCTTTTTATGAATCATTTGGCTTGAGCAATGTTTCTTGTTTTCTAGCCTTCATTATTCACTCATTTTTATCCCAAATTAATTTTGCTTCTTCAAAAGGGTCTTCTATGTTGTTTTGTTTCTTTAATACCATAATCTTTTGTGCTGTTCTAGATGCAGTCAATTTTGCATCTATAAGCATTGTTACCACTTGCATGCCTTGGACTACTCTGGTGATTAGCTGAATAAAACAGGGGATTAAACAAGGAAGAACTATCAAACCAGCTGTATTGCACAAAAGGAAGATGCCTAACTTTTTCCACCATTCTATTCCCAACAGGTTATCCCACCAGATAGTTTTTAGCATTGAGTGCCATTTTTGATCTGGTACATATGCTATTTTTCTAATATCACTGGCTATATCCAGAACAGAATCCACATTGACATCTATTTTTAAACAACAATCTGATGTATTAAATTTCCCACAAACACCTCCTTCAGCTAACAAATAGTTTAAAGCCAACCTATTCTGATATATTGCATCTCTGGTTTGGCTTTGCTGATTGGATATTAATTCTATTACCTGAGCAGTCTTATTTGTTATTACTTCTACAACTGCCTGGAGTCTTATGATGCGATTTAGCATATAAATTGGGGTTATGATACCCCCAACTCCCATCTTGTGCCCAGGTGTGTTGTAATGCAGTTAGGAAAAATGGTATGACCCAAAGAATGTACCCCCGAAAATGTAGACTTGTAAGTTCTTTCCCTTATCTTGTTCTCCCCAGCTCCCCTTATTGGTTGTGTAAATCCCCCACACCTCCTTTCCCCTGCCTTGAAAAAGGGGTGCCTCTCGATACCTCTTCCTCTTTCCCTCCTGCCATCTCACCCCGAAGGATCCCAAGAAATAAAACTGCAACTGCCATCTCAGCAAAGGGAGAGAGCCTCGTTTTTAGGGCCTCGTCTGGCAAGCTAAAACTACCTCCCCAGCCTCCCTGCCCGCTGTGGGGTGGACAGAGGTAACAGAGGGACTGGGGACACAGTTATAATAGCACAGGTGGCTGGCCCATAGGTTTCCAATATGCATTCAGGAGGCCATTCTTCATCTCTCCATTTTTGAAATCCTACAACCTCTTCCCTTTTATTTCTTTTTAGGTCCTCATATACTGGTACTCCTAGTTTATCTCCATTTGGTCCTGGCAAAAGAAAAAATCCTGGCTGTATAATTCCCAGAGCACAACTCCCTTTCCAGTGGGGGGGGGGGGAGTTTTGGGTATGCTCTTTTTCCACATATGCAAAATAAGCCATCTGGTGCTTTCAAGTAGTCATTTTTTTTTGTTGTTTTAAGTTCTCCCACAATTTGGAGACTTCTGGGATCCCAAAATAAGGATTCTTGCCTTTATTCTTACACTGAAAAAGTTGAAATTCATTATTATTGAGAGTCTGCCAGCCTTCACAGAAGTAAACATGAACACCATTTATTTCTATTATTAACACACCTTTTATAGGGTTCTACAGGGTCCGCGGGCAAAGCAAGCTACTATTGGCTAACACACACAAGTTTACATTTTTTCTCCTACACACAAGGATATTGTTTTGCTTTACTCTCTCTTCTGCATGAAGGTTTCAAGGACTTTAGCCTTTAACATCACAACTTATTTCAAAGACTGGTTTGTGCAGACAGGCCTTTACTAATATATAAAATATATCAACACATTATTATATTTGCAGTTCCCTTCCTTTGTTTTTCCCCGAGCTCAGTACAGAGTTGGTTCCTCTGGGATCCACCATGTAGAAGTTCCATTGCTAACTTTATATTTCTTACAGGGAGTGTTTCCTACTTCATTTAGAAAATTTTTCCCAGTGCACCAGAGGCATTTTTCCCCTATCACTGTTGAACTTAAAATCCACCCTTCTGGATGGTTTTCCCCCCTTGTAATTGTCTGGTTCCACTTTAGGAGTTCAATTTGACTTAAGCTGCTGCCTTTCCATGGCCATTCCTCTGATGTCAAAGCCCCTCCACATACCCAACAGTTGGTTATGTTAAGTTCCTTACTTATTCTCTCTCCCAACTCCACAAACTGGTTTTTCCCCAGTCTTGAGATATCTTTTTATTTTTATAATTGTTGTTCAAGTTTTGTATACAAATCTTGAAGTGAAACTGACACAGAGTTAGATTGCTGTGGTGGTTTTGCCTTTTTGCTTACCAGTTGTTCTTTTACCAAATCTTGGGCTTTACTTCCAATAACATATGTAAAACAAATCCACCTCTCCCCTTTTGGACATTCACTTCCCAGGCTATTACCACTTGCTCCTAATTTTTCTGTAATCCAGTATTTTTTTCCATTGTGCATACAATTACTTAGTTTGGATGGGTTATAACAGTGACTGTTGACATGGGTGTGAGTGATAAAAAAGGAACCTCGGTGTCTTTCCATATACAGCTTTCGGTAGCATTTATGGCATGTTTTTGCTGGTATTCTGAAAGGGCAAAGACAAAAAATGAATGACCAAAAAAGGAGTAACAGACGTCCGGTATGACTTATACTCCCACCTCCCATGCCTATGGGGTTGCTACCCATAGCAGGTGTATAGTATCTTCTTGGTGGCAAGTACAGTGGCCAACCTGATCTTACCCTCTATTTCCTTGTTGCTTCCTTTTTTTCAATTTCCAGGCAAATCACTTTTGGCACTTCTTAACCTTAGCTTTCTACCATTCCTCAGGTATTTCCCACTCAACAGGCACTAGTAATTCCCATCCACAAAGCAGAGTTATTATTTCAGTTGTTCTTAATTCAGTCTGGAGAGGGGATCGATTTGGCACTCTACATTTCATGCAAAGAGAGCGCCAATTGTGTGAGCTACAATAACAATTTTCCTTACAATTTAAACACATTTAACCCAGCTAGCATGTCCTGTATTAGGATGATTCAGACAGGGTATATAGTATGGCACTGATGGGAGTTGTAATTCTCCCTCCTCCTTGCATAAGTCACAGGCTAAAGCCAGAACATGAGGATCTCTTAATCGAAACAGTCCGGATCATCCTGTTTGAGGTTGGAGTATTCCTCCCCAAGGTGGGTATTGGAGATGTCTTAGAACTTGTCCAGGCAGCACTTGAAACCACTGATATAAGCTTGGCCTTACTTCCCAGGTAGGTGTGATTCTTTGTACATTCCTTGGATCATGTGGATAGTCCCAGTTCATTACCGCCCAGTCCCTGCTTAAGAGTCAGTTTGGTATCACCTGGTTCAGAAGTTACAGTCCACTCCTCAGGTTTCTTCACAGGTCCTTTGATTCTGCTGGCATGGATCCACCCTCGTTCCCTGGTCCGGATTGCAGCTTCAGTTGTCAGCAGTACCAGAAGAGGACCTTCCCATTGTGGAGTTAAAGATTGTTCTTTCCATGTTTTCACCAGTACCCATTCCCCTAGATGTATATTATGAATTTTAAAGTCTAAAGGTGTGGTTTGTGGGATTATCCCTTTTAACCACTGTTGTAGTTGATAGCCTGAAATGTATCTTTTCCCATCTTTTAGTTGTGATTCTCCCCCCACCCCCAGCTTCTCTTTCTCCTGTTTACTGGGCGTCAAGTTACCATGGTTACTGAAGTTTCTCTCCTCAGCCTCACAGCGAGAGGCCGGATAAAGAGAGGACCCCGCTGGCATTTCCAGCTGCGTGAGGTTTCTTTAGCCCAGGAAAGCACGGGGTTGGGAGAAGAGAACCCTTCTTTCCAACACGGAAGTTTGTAACTTTTTCCTGTCCCAGAATGCCTCTAAACTATGGAAGCTGAGAGGGCATGCTTACCTTGCCTTCCCTTTCTTTCCCCCCTGTGTTGCCAGGAAACCAAGCCCCCCCTCTCTCCCCCTCTGCCCCTCTGTGGAGAATACTCCTACATCTTTGTGGGCATTTGAAGAAGTTGGTGTCTGTTATTTCTTATCTTGGTGTGTGTAACCTTGATTTGTAGAAAGTTTGTAAGATGTACTAACTGAGAAAAATAATTGGTTCTTTCTCTGATGTTCCCTCCCTCCGAGAAACCCTGTTAAAAGAGACCCCCCCAGACCCCAAATCCTTTGTCTCTCGTCCTTTGGATTCCCCTTCACAGAAATAAACTGTGGAATGCAAACCAGAGAGAGAGTCCCCCCCTGATTTCTTTACTCGCTCTATAGACTTGGATTCTTGAAGAAAATCAGTGAACCCCACAAACATATGCTGGCTCGAAACTCGAGTGAAGAGAAACCTCATCACTGAGCTAGCCGGGCCACACTCGAGAAGATCGAGTCAGATTGTTGCCATTTGGTTCAATAAACTGTATTAGTTAGCATTAGTTGACATTAGTAGTAGTTATGCTAAGGCTTGGTAGGCCACATGTAACCTGCAGATGAACTATATAGCAGATATTGCAATGTAAGCAGTGTAACTAGGAGATAATCTAGGAATGTACCTTTTGGCAAAAACTTAAATGTCAGAGAGATAATCGTACCAGGTAGAGAAAGAGAAGTAAGAAATTGTGATGATGAAGAAATCGTGTAGAAAACATATAAAAACCCTGTGATTTTTCTTTGAAACAGGGCTCTGTCTTTGGACGCTAGTCCACAGGCTCCCGGGCCCTCAATAAAGCACCGCATAAACTACTTCGGTTGTTTGTGTTTTCTTCGGATCGGGCAACAGTTTTCTGGCGACCGCGGCAGGACTCCGAAGGTGCCTGGGGCGGTTCGCGTTCTGATCCACTCCACGCCGGCACCGAGTGATTCTCGGGGAGTCATCGGTTCGTGCCCGACCCCCGCACCTGACGGACGACTGCAAAAGGTAAGCCCAAAGGTGCTTTATTTTTTTTCTGGTTTGGGTGCCTGCTCATAAGACGAGGCGGCGATCCTCGCAGGGTTGGGCTAAGACGTCTGGTTGGTCTGGGAAGCCTAGGCGCCGGCT
Organism: Pseudopodoces humilis; assembly: GCF_049639895.1. Classification (NCBI taxonomy): domain Eukaryota; kingdom Metazoa; phylum Chordata; class Aves; order Passeriformes; family Paridae; genus Pseudopodoces; species Pseudopodoces humilis. Next base: position 769,763 of record NC_142211.1, on the reverse strand, counting down.
GTCAGACGCGGCGAAAGCTGCGCAGGTCCGGCACTTGCCCCTCGCGGCGTTGAGAAGTGGCAAGTTGGATTGGTCTGGTATTTATTTGGTATTTAGTCCTTTTTGTTTGTTGTATGTAGTTTGTTTTGGATTGTGGTTTTGTATATTGCTGCTTATTGGATTAATATAATTGTTAGTTGAATTTGTTGCTGCTAAAAAGGAAACTACCTCAGTATTGAAGTGATTGTTGTGTGAGTGTGTGGTATGATTGATTTTGTTGGACTGTTAATATTGATTGTGGTTCTATTGTTTTATATATTGCTGCATATTGGTTGTTGCTATTGGTTACCGAGTTTTTGGTACGGCTGTGAGTAAGGTTTAAAATGCCATTTAAGACACTTAAGTTTATGGTTCAGTCTAATAAAGGTATCCCAGAAAATACCCTGCTGGGATGTTTACTGAAGAGGTGGAAAAGTGAAAGGTTTTTCCAGGAGATGAGTAAGGATAAAATGATTGACTATTGTAATCATTGGTGGCCCGAATATAGGCGAGAAGGGCCGTCATGGCCAGAGAATGGTACTGTGGATTTTGACACCATAAATTCGTTAATGCGCTATCTGGAGGAAAATGAAAAATGGGATGAAATACAGTATTTAGACCTGTTCCATTTACTGCGCCGTAAAAAGGAGTGGCAGACTGAGTGTGGGATAATGGTATTGGAGATGAAAGAATCTAAGTGCGGGGGTTGTAAAGAAGGATCTAAATGTGTTCAGTGCTTAGCCTTAACCTCTCGACCAGAGGAGGATTTGTCTTTAATGGTGTCACCCGGTGCGCTCCCTGCTTCACCCACCCCTCCTGCTGTCTCAACCCCTCCTGCGGTCTCAACCCCTCCTGCTGTCTCACCTCTTCCCTCTGTCTCACCCCATTCCTCTTTGTATCCACCGTTACCAGAAACCAGCACTGAGGATGAGGATGAGGATGAGGATGAGGATGAGGATGAGGATGAGGAGGAAGAGGTGGCAAATTTAACGGCAGTACCGGGGAATGTTAAGAAAGTTGTTATCCGACCTAAAACCCCTTCCCCTGTTTCTCCCCAGAATCGGCGAAATACTCCGCTCGCGGCACGAACTAGACAGGGACGTAAAAATTACGGGGAATCCCAGCTTATTGCCCCTTTAAGGGAAGCTATGGGACCTCAAGGAGAGAAAGTGCTTGTGAAAGTGCCTTTCTCCCCAGGAGATCTGGTGATTTGGAAGCAGTCAGCAGGCTGTTACCGTGAGAATCCGGAGAGGGTGGCCCGGGTGGTCAAAATGATAATTAAAACCCAGAATCCAGATTGGAATGACATGCAGGTTTTGCTAGATACTTTGATGGATTCCACCGAAAAGGAGATGGTGTTACGGGCAATGAAAGAGCGTGCTCAAGAGGTGATTAGGCTGCGTTGTACAGTAGAAACAGTAAATGACTTAGTTCCGAGCGATGATCCAGGGTGGGATCCAAACAGGGTCGGAGGAATGGAATCTATCAAGATGTACCAGGAGTTGTTAGTAGAAGGAATCAGGACTGGGATGCCTAAGACGCTAAATTGGTCAAAACTGTATTCTGTCAGGCAGGATAAGAATGAATCTCCCTCGGCGTTTTTAGAAAGACTTAAAGAGACTGCTAGACGCTTCACTGATTTGGAGATCGACAGTGAAGCAGGAAAATTGCAGCTTGCTTTAATCTTTTTGGGTCAGACACAGGAAGATATCCGGAAAAAACTGCAGAAATTAGAAGGACAAGATACTCGGGATCTGGATAAAATGCTAGAAGTGGCTTGGAAAGTTTATAATAACAGGGAAAAAGAAACGGCCAAGAAACAGCAGGCGAACATACTAGCTATAATGCAGCAAGCCAGTGAAAGGGGGGGAGGCAGAGGTGGTTTTGGGCGCGGTCGTGGTTCTGGACGTGGCAGGGCAGGATTCCAGAATGTTAAATTTGGAGGACGGGGGATGGCCCCTCCTAGTCCCCAGCAAGGAGAGATTGCTCCCAATCAATGCGCGTTCTGTCGTCAGATAGGACACTGGAAAAATGAGTGCCCAGTGAAAGCTGGATTGGGAGGAATGCCAGTGAATGGGCCAACAGGTTACCCCGTGAATCCAGTAGGTGGCGCCCAAGCATTTGTATTGGGAAATTATCAGACTCAAAGCTGACTAGAACAAGACTTGAGGGTCAGGATTGATATTGATGGGAAAGAACAAGAGTTTATCGTGGATACGGGGGCAACGCATTCAGTTTTAAACAAAAGGTTAGGACCTATCAGCGATACTACCATACAGGTAGTGGGGGCAACGGGACAATTAGAAGAAAGACCCTTTTTGCAACCATTAAATTTGAGATTTGGAGGAAAAGAATTAGATCATCAGTTTTTGTACATGCCTAATTGCCCCAAGCCATTGCTTGGCAGAGATTTGTTGTCATCATTAAATGTCAGAATCATATTCGAAAATGGGAGGGTGAAATTAGAGGTTCCGGGAGAAGAAATTGCTAAATTGTTTGTAATAAAAGAAATTGATCCCTCTCCTATTCCTATTGAAGTAGATCAAGCTGTAGTACCTTGGGTATGGGAGACTGGGAATCCAGGAAAATCAAAAGCTGCCCAGCCGGTGGTAGTAGAATTAAAAGAAGGAGCTCAGCCAGTGAGAATAAAACAATACCCAATCGAGTTGGAAGCTAAACAGGGTGTCGCTCCTTTGATAACTCAGTTTTTAGCACAAGGAATTTTGCAGGAATGTGAATCAGACTTTAACACTCCTATTTTTCCAGTCAGAAAACCCAATGGTAAGTATCGGCTAGTGCAGGATTTGAGGGCAATTAATAACATTACTAAAGACATTCACCCAGTGGTTGCCAATCCGTATACTTTATTAACATCTGTGTCAGAAACATTTAAATGGTTCTCTGTTATTGATTTGAAAGATGCTTTCTTCTGCATCCCTCTGGCATTGGAAAGCAGGAAATATTTTGCCTTTGAATGGGAGAGTCCTGATACTGGAAGAAAGAGACAGCTCACCTGGTCTTGACTGCCTCAAGGATTCAAAAACAGCCCTACAATATTTGGAAATCAACTGGCGAAGGAATTGGAAGAATGGAAGACTGCTGAGGTAAGAGAGTTACCTTCCTCTTATGTCATTCTTCAGTACGTGGATGATATCTTTTTAGCGACAGCAGAAAAAGGAATGTGTCTGAAATTGACTATTGCTCTGTTGAATATGCTGGGCCAAGCTGGCTACCGAGTGTCAAAAGAAAAAGCACAGCTGATAAAAGAAAGTGTAATATATTTGGGATGTGAAATCACCCAAGGCCAGAGACGGTTGGGAGTCAATCGAGTGGAAGCTATTTGTGCTATTCCCCTTCCCAGGAACCATCAAGAACTAAGGTCCTTTCTAGGAATGGTAGGGTGGTGCAGGCTGTGGATTCTGAATTTTGGACTTCTAGCTAAACCATTATATGAAGCGTTGAAAGAACCGCAGTTGAGCTGGAATCGACAGAGGAAAAAGGCCTTTGAAGACTTGAAACAGGCATTGAAAGAAGCTCCGGCATTAGGCCTTCCAGATTTAAACAAGGACTTTCAGTTGTATGTGAATGAGACAGAAATTGGCACTGGGAGTGCTAGCTCAGAGACTTGGTTCCTGGAAACGCCCGGTAGGGTATTTCTCGAAGCAACTAGATACAGTAAGTGCTGGTTGGCCGTCATGCTTGCGGGCAGTTACGGCCACAGTGATCCTCATCCAGGAAGCCAGGAAATTGACTTTGGGAAGGAAAATAGAGGTATTTGTGCCTCACATGGTACTGGCAGTCTTGGAACAAAAGGGGGGTCACTGGCTTTCATCCAGCAGAATGCTGCAATACCAAGCAATTCTGAGAGAACAGGATGATGTAGATCTAAAAATGACTAATCATGTTAACCCAGCAGAATTTCTCCGCAGTGAGCAGGAAGAAGGAGAATTAGCACATGACTGCATGGAAGTGATTGAACAAGTGTATGCCAGCCGAATGGATTTGAAAGATGTTCCAATGGAAGATCCGGATTGGGAACTGTTCACCGACGGGTCCAGCTTTGTAGAAAACGGTACCAGGTATGCGGGATATGCAGTGGTAACAGTTACCACTGTAGTGGAAGCAAAGGCCTTGGCTCCTGGAACGTCAGCTCAGCGAGCTGAGATCATTGGACTCACTAGAGCCCTAATGTTAAGTTCCGGAAAGAAAGTGAATATATGGACTGATTCTAAATATGCTTTTGGGGTTGTGCACATTCATGGCGCCTTGTGGAAAGAACGAGGGTTATTGAACTCCCAAGGAACTACTATCAAATATAGAACTGAAATTCTAGCCTTGCTAGATGCAGTACACCAACCTGAAAAGGTTGCAATAATGCATGTGAGAGGTCACCAGAAGGAGGAAGGAAAAATATATCGAGGAAACAAATTAGCTGATGTCACAGCACGAGAAGCGGCCAGAGAAGTGTGGACTCAAATGGCCCTGATACCCACTAAGGTGAGTCCTGTAACTCCACATTTAATTCAGGAACCGAAGTATTCCCCGGATGATGAAAAACTAGCATCGCTGCTGAAAGCGCAAAAGAATGCAACTGGATGGTATGTAACAATCATGGGACAAGTTGTAGTTCCCACCCGAATTATGAAAGCCATCTTAGAGACGGAACATAATAAATGCCATTGGGGAGCAGAGGCATTGGTAACATTTTTAAAAAGAGAAGTAATTTCTAACCAGATGTTAACATTGGCAAAACGGGTGAATGCCATGTGTTCAACTTGTTTGAAGAATAACCCAATCGTTAGGAAACAGATTCAGTTAGGGAAATTACAAGTGGGACCAGAACCAGGAGATTACTGGCAAGTAGATTTTTCAGAATTACCGAAAGCACAGAACTTTAAGTATCTTTTAGTGTATGTATGCACTTTTTCAGGATGGCCTGAGGCCTTTCCTTGTCGCACCAATCAGGCAAAGGAAGTGGTCAAAACACTGTTGAAGGAAATCATTCCAAGATTTGGGGTACCTTTAGGACTGTCATCAGATAGAGGCCCACACTTTACAGCAGGAATAGTACAAGAGGTGGCCAGGATATTAGACATATCTTGGGACTTACACACCCCTTGGCGACCTCAATCGAGTGGTCAGGTGGAGCGGATGAATCAAACAATTAAGGGACAAATTAAGAAAATTTGCCAAGAGGCAAAGATACAGTGGCCACAGGCACTGCCATTAGCATTGCTCAGAATCAGAATCAAACCCAGGGAGCGAGTGGGAGTTAGTCCATACGAAATTCTATATGGAAAACCATACCATGCTAATGTGTTGAAAGGAGACTTGCACGTGCAGGGTGATCAGACAATATTTGGTTACATCATGTCACTAAACAAAACTCTTAATGCTTTAAGGGGAGCCTTGCAGTGGAACCGACCTATGCCACTGGAGAATCCGGTGCATGACATTCAACCAGGAGACCAAGTGTACGTGAAGAATTGGTCCACCCACCCTTTGAAAGAGACATGGGACGGGCCCCGTCAAGTGATCCTGACAACTTACACTGCAGTAAAGGTCGAAGGAATCGACTCATGGATCCATTACACCCGAGTCAAGAAAGTCCCTGTACAATGGGAGACTCAGCTAGTCTCTCCAACACAAATGATCTTTCGCAGAAAGTAGCCTTTTTGATTATATTGTTACTGGTAATGACGAAACCAATTCTTGTTAACGGTTCTATGGTAGTTGCAGCTACCAAACCAGTGGAAAGGATGGATGGGAACCTGACTTATGACCAGAAAACTGAAGTCCAGAATGTGCAAGCAACCTGGAAGAAAGGTGCTGATTGTCCAGAAGCAAATATTGTCACAGTTTGGGGTAAGGATGCACAAAAGAAGCATAGAGAACTGAGAGATACAGAAGTAGCTGCACATCAAAGTCGTGAACAAGAGAATTTAGTAGTAGGATTGATTAGGGATTTTGGGAAGGTCCAAAATGTGTCTCGAATTACGGCATGCTTGCCCCTCCCACAAGCAGCAGGAGAACCAATTCCGTGGGGAATAATTCCCATTCCATTACTACCTGAAACAGCAGACAACACATCTATGGTATGTCAAAAGACTGTCCAAAAGGTAGTTGTCAGACCTGAAGAAGATTGCATGAAACTGCCCAACAGCCAATTTACCCGTATAAGAGGGATTAATGGTGTAGGGTGGTGTAGTTATGATGAGTTACAAGATTGTCAAAATATTACGAGCCAAACCACATTGTGGGACGATTGGAAAGCCATATGGGGTCCGAGTTTATTGGAACATTATAGCTATATTGGGGCAGTAGATTGGTGTATACAATGGACAGGAAGTAAAAATCAAACCTCGGAAGAAGTCTATAGAACAGGGACCTCTACAAGAGAAATTAAAGCAGCTAAGGAAAACTGGAATTGTACCAAAGTTATTACATGTGATACCCCTGAAAGCCAAATTAGCCTGGCACCTCTTAGAGTACTACTTAAGTGGGGATGTGAATGTAGAAAATTTGATCATACAATTACAAGAGAAGCATCCGGAAACAGTGGAATCAGACGAGCTGTAAGTTGTAGAGTTACCACTATTAAAAGTCCAGGAAATCTGGTTTGGGTAATGGGACATGGACAATGGACTACGCATATTCCTATAGATGGGCCTGTGACACAAATAACTCTAGGAGTCCCAACCCTCTGTCCCCTGTGGAAACAATCAAAATTAAAACCCAACCGGAAGAAAAGAGAAGTGGATGCATTCACTGAGTTGGAAAATGAATGGCACGAGCCAGATGGTGGAGTTAAATTTGGATGGGCTTTAGAATCACTATTTGCACCTGTAGCCTCCTACAGGAACAGAGAAATGCTATACAAATTGCTAGGGCAAACTGAGAGATTAGCAGCAGCCACCAAGAAAGGATTTAAAGACATGAATTTGCAATTACAAGCCACATCTCGAATGACTTTACAGAACAGGATGGCACTAGATATGCTATTGTTAAAAGAGCATGGTGTGTGTCAATATCTAAAAACGAAAATTGACCATTGCTGCATCCATATTCCAAATGTGACCATTGAAGTAGAAAAAGATATTTCTCAATTGGAAACGATTGAATCCAAAACAAGAGAAATTGAAAAAGAAGCACAACATAATTGGATCGGAGCTATATTTGAGTCCTTAGGACTTCAGGTTTCTGGATGGGTTTCGTCAATAGTACAGTACATTCTGTTATTTGTAGTTTTGTTATTAATCATTTGGTTAGCCTATAAGTGTGTTCTAGGAGTCATCGAAAAAGAAACAAGACGCACCAGAAGAGTGATAAAAGCCTTGGCAAGAACCAATGAGATACGCCTCAATGAAAGACGTCGACCTCCTCCGAAGTATGAAGATGTCGTTGGGCAAGATAATCCAGCATTTGAAAGAACCAACGATAACTAAGAGTTGAGCATTCTTGCAGAAGATTGAAGAATGCTCAAAAGGGGGGAATTGTTGCCATTTGGTTCAATAAACTGTATTAGTTAGCATTAGTTGACATTAGTAGTAGTTATGCTAAGACTTGGTAGGCCACATGTAACCTGCAGATGAACTATATAGCAGATATTGCAATGTAAGCAGTGTAACTAGGAGATAATCTAGGAATGTACCTTTTGGCAAAAACTTAAATGTCAGAGAGATAATCGTACCAGGTAGAGAAAGAGAAGTAAGAAATTGTGATGATGAAGAAATCGTGTAGAAAACATATAAAAACCCTGTGATTTTTCTTTGAAACGGGGCTCTGTCTTTGGACGCTAGTCCACAGGCTCCCGGGCCCTCAATAAAGCACCGCATAAACGACTTCGGTTGTTTGTGTTTTCTTCAGATCGGGCAACAAGATGACGCCCAGAACGTGGGGCTGGCCTGTCCCTCAATAAAGGGGACAGAAGAACCACGGAAGGTGAGATTCTGACCACCGCTGGGACGACATCTACCCCAAAAGCGTCTCTTTGCTGTTCCAAGTGGAAGACGTGTTGGGGAGAAAAGCAAGAACCCCTGTGCACCGAGGGGCTGCTTTTGAGAGCGAGACAACGGCAGGAGCATTCAGAAGACTGAATTCCCCAAAGGGGGGAAGTGGTGAAGAGGGAGTGGGTGAGAGAAGAGTCCCATCCCAGGTGAAACTTCTGGATGCAGAGCAGTTTGGAGCCGTTGGTGAAATAGCTGCGACGGACAGGTGAGATCACAGAGATGGGTGCAAGAGTGTCTGTAGCACAAATGGGGGATTTTTAATCAAGTGATTGGCATTTTGCAAATTGGAGAGAAACCGTTTTCTAAGAAAAAAGTGAAAAAATTAGTGAATTGGGTTTTTTTAAATTTTCCTCAAGTGTCTCCTGCAGATATAGCTTCTGTTTCCTTTTGGAACAGAGTGGGGACAAAATTGACTGAATCTGTGAACGCTGGAGATAGTTCAGCAGAGAAAGTAATCCATTTGTTTGTTTTGATTAGACTAACCCTTATTGAAAAAGAAGAAAAAAGGTTATCCAATCCTAACCCTGATAACCCTGTTTCTTTACCTCAACCCTGTTACCCTAAGCTGGGGGAGTCCTCTCAGCACCCCTGTTCCAGTAGCTCTGGACAAGCTGTTGGAAACCTTTCCCTAAAACCCATCCCAGCTCCCTCTCCTACCCCTCTTTACCCTCAATATCCCTCTCCTCTTGTTCCTGGTGGTCTTTTGGGTACACAAAATGGAGGAGACCGCATGGTGAGCCTCCCCCCAAGTGTTACACAAAGGGCCCAGGAACTTCAAAATGGTGGCGAGCACATGGTCAACCCCCAGGTTGCTTCTTCTTCCCACAATCCCTTTGTTGCCCCTCCCCCCCTCAACCCTTTCCTCCCTCAAGACCTCCCCCCTCCTGGTCCTCCAGACCCTCCCTCCTCTGCCTCCGCCCCACCCCTCAGGGGTGTCTCCCTCCCAAGGCACCCCGCCCCTGACCCCTCCTACCCCCCCTGCAACCCTGCCTGCCCTCTCTCTGCTGCTGGCTCCCAGGTCACTCCCTCCAGCTCACACAGTGTGGAGAAGGGAGGGGGTGAAGGGACAAACCAGGAACAGAGGCCTGCCTTCTTTGCAGCACCTGTAACTTATGGGAGGGGAGGAACATTACCAGAATGGAATGCAATGTCATTTCGATTGAAAATGGAATTATGCAAAGCAGCAAAGGAGTTTGGAAAGGAAACCCAATTTTTTAAAAGTCTTTTAAAGGCAACCCTCTCCTCCAACCAATTGGTCCCCCATGATTTGAAGGATTTGTTTTCCTGCCTTCTATCCCCAGGAGAATATTTGCTCTGGGAAGGGGCTTGGAAAAGATTATTGAAAACCCTTTTGGGAGAATTACTGAGCAGTGATTTTGAAGCTTTAGATGAAAGGGGTAAAATAATTACCATGAATCATTTATGTGGTGAAGGTGATTGGAGCGAACCTATTGACCAAGCCCAAAATTTGCCAAAAGGAGTTAGAGAGAAAATAAAGAAGGCTGCAGAGAAAACATTTTTCAATATTCCTCTTTCTGAATCTGTTGTTCCCTATGCTCAAGTTAAACAGTGTTCTGATAAAAGATTTGTAGATTTTGTGAATAGATTAAAGGTACAGATTGAAAGACAAGTGCAGAATACTACCCTGCACTCTGACTTGCTGTTGGAAATGGCTCAAGTGAATGCGAATGAAGCCTGTAAAGCACTGATTCAGGTGCTGCCGAAGGATCCACCACCGACCTTGACAACTTTGATCGAGATGTGTACGGATGTAATCAGCACTTCAGTGCCAAGGACTGAGGATTCCCAAAGAACCCCAGGAAGGATTGCAGCCACAACTGTACCTACTCTGCCATTGCCAGCCAAGCCGAAGGGACCGTTTACCTGTCATCGGTGTGGACAGCCAGGACATTTTGCAAAGTTCTGCCAAGTGCCATATCCTAACAAGCAAGGGCAAAGAAACTTGGAAAAGGGAGGGGGTCCTCAGAACCAAAAAAACTAGATACGCAGCACGAGTGTATTCCGCACAGAGACACAAGTGGAATAGAAGTCACAAGGGGAGGGAAAATTGAATGTGATAACACTCTTAAATGTGACGTTTTTCACAGGTCTGACTTCTGCCACCGAAATAACACCAATGGTTGTGAGGTTTGGAAGCCAAAATTACCTCTCAAATTGTTTACTGTGAAAGATCAATTTTTTAGGTCTCGCCACTGGACGGTTGTTTCCGTTGACCCGCTGAGGGAAAAACTGACCCCCGACTTGAATTGTAAGTTTCTTGTTATTGGGGACACAAAAAACACACCCCCAGAGATTGAAATTTCTCCTGTCACTCTTTCAGCTGACTTGGATGCACTCATCCTTTTGGCACGGTGCATCAACCCACCATTCTACCTGGCACAAGGGCAGGTAATTGCTCAAGCTATTCCCATTCCATCAGGGATCCCAGTAGATGATGTAGCACCTCAGATCTACTGGGCTCAAGCAGTGGGAGAAAACAAACCCATCATCTCATGCCATTTGAAAAAGGGTAGTGAAGGCATGGGAATGACAGGCATGATAGACACAGGAGCAGATGTGACTGTCATCCCTGAAAGGAGATGGCCACCACAATGGGAACTGCAACCGATGGTTAGCCACATCCAAGGTATAGGGGGAGCCCAATTGGCCAAGATATCAAAGGAACCCATTCAGATTAGAGGACCTGATGGGCAAATAGCATCTATTCGCCCCATTATCACTGATTTCCAGGTTCCCCTGTGGGGAAGAGATGTCATGTCCCAATGGGGAGTCCGCATTGAAATTCCGAAAACACCTCGGGATTTTTGATTGCGGCCAGACCCAGAAACTAGAATGGACCACAGATTCCCCAATTTGGATACCCCAGTGGCCGCTGAGTAAAGAGAAATTAAAGGCGCTAAACGAGTTAGTAGATGAGCAATTGGCCCAAGGCAATATTGAACCTACTTTTAGCCCTTGGAACTCCTCTGTGTTTGTCATTAAAAAGCCAGGGAAAGACAAGTGGAGATTAGTTCATGATCTGAGAGAAATTAACAAAGTAATTGTAGACATGGGACCTCTTCAACCAGGGATGCCGTCTCCTGCCATGCTTCCTCAAGATTGGGAATTGGCTGTGATTGACATCAAAGATTGCTTTTTCAAAATTCCTCTAGACCCTATTGATGCCCCCAGGTTTGCTTTTTCTGTGCCTTCCCTCAACAGAGAAGCCCCAATGAGAAGGTTTCATTGGAAATCCCTCCCCCAAGGGATGAAAAATTCACCTGTGATTTGCCAATGGTATGTTGCTGCCTTGTTATCCCCTGTGCGAGCTGAAGCGGGGGAAGCCATCATCCTGCATTATATGGATGATGTGCTAGTGTGTGCCCCCCAGGAAAAATTGCTACAGTCCACACTGGACCGGGTGACCGAAGTTTTAACAACTGCAGGACTCACCCTTCAAGAGGAAAAAGTACAAAAGATGCCTCCTTGGAAATACCTAGGTCTGGAAATCACTGCAAAAACAATTGTTCCTCAAAAATTGGCTTTTAACAGCAATCCCAAAACCTTAGCCGACTTGCACTCTCTGTGTGGAACATTGAATTGGGTTAGGCCTTGGCTAGGCATTGCCACTGATGATCTAGCCCCTCTTTTCAATTTATTGAAAGGGGGAGATGAGCTGAGTGCTCCAAGGACTCTGACTCCAGAAGCCAGGGATGCTTTAGAGAAGGTAAGCAGCATGATGGAGAAAAGACAGGCACATAGATGCCATCCAGAGCTGCCTTTCAAATTTATTGTAATGGGGAAATTGCCACACCTTCAGGGGTTGATTTTTCAGTAGGACAAAGACCAGAAAGACCATTTGATAATCATTGAGTGGGTCTTTCTCAGTCACCATCGGTCCAAAAATATTACAAGGCCACAGGAATTGATGGCCGAGCTGGTTGGAAAGGCCAGGCTGAGAATGAGAGAACTTGCTGGCTGTGATTTTTCATGTATACATTTGCCCCTAAGCCTCTCTGAGGAAGAAACCTCCTCAGTGAAGATGACCAGGGAAATGTTTGAGCACCTCTTGAGGAATCAAGAGACCCTGCAAATTGCTCTGGAGAATTTTACTGGGCAGATTTCAGTTCATGCCCCTGCACACAAATTATTTTAATTCAAAATTTAATTTGGTACCAAAAGATAAGAGGAGTCAGAAGCCCCTTGAAGCTTTGACTGTTTTTACTGATGCTTCTGGAGCATCCCGAAGGTCAGTAATGACCTGGAAGGATCCTCAGACGCAGCAGTGGGAATCAGATGTTGATTATGTAGAAGGATCCCCTCAAATTGCTGAGTTAGCAGCAGTGGTTAGAGCATTTGAGAGGTTTTCAGAACCATTCAATTTGGTCTCTGATTCAGCTTATGTAGCAGGAGTAGTTTCCAGAGCAGAAAATGCAGTCCTCAAGGAGATCTCAAACAGAACTTTGTTTGAATTGCTCTCAAAATTAATTTATGCAGTTTCCCATCGAGAACATCCCTATTTTGTTATGCATACCCGGTCGCACATGGAATTACCTGGTTTCATAGCAGTAGGGAATGACAGAGCTGATTCCCTGGCTGCTGCCCCTGTTGGACTGGCCAGACTCCCTGACCTGTTTCAACAGGCAAAATTAAGCCATGAAATGTTTCATCAGAATGTACCAGGTTTGATTCGACAGTTTAATCTGAAACGAGATCAAGCCAAAGCCATTGTGGCCACATGTCCCCACTGTCAGCGTACAGCTCTGCCATCCCTGGGTGCTGGAGTCAATCCAAGGGGACTTGAAAGCTGTGAAGTATGGCAAACTTATGTAACACACATCCCTGAATTTGGACAGGTAAAATATGTACATGTATCCATTGATACCTTTTCGGGAGCAATTTTTGCCTCGGCCCATGCAGGAGAAAAAGGTGTGCATGCCATAAAGCACCTGTTGCAAGCTTTTTCTGTGCTAGGAATCCCTAAAGAAATTAAAACAGATAATGGATCAGCATATATTTCCAAAGTGTTTAAGGAATTTTTGCAGGAATGGGGAGTGAGACACAAGACAGGAATCCCCCACTCTCCAACAGGTCAAGCAATAGTAGAGAGAGCACACCAGTCACTCAAAAGAGTTTTGAAAAATCAATGGAAAAACAAAGTAAAGTTAACACCACAAGAAAGATTATGCAAAGCCCTGTTCACTCTCAGTTTTTTAAACTGTTCTATGGAAGATCAAAACCCCCCAGTGGTTAAGCATTTCTCCCCTCATAGCAAGCACAAGCTCAAGGAACATCCACCAGTGCTGATGAGAGACCCTGAGAGTGGAAAAATTGAAGGTCCTTACAAATTAGTGACATGGGGAAGAGGATACGCTTGTGTATCAACACCCCTGGGTTTGCGGTGGGTCCCACAGAGGTGGGTAAAACCGTACATTGAAAAACATCCCACAAGACCCCCCGATATTTCAGTGGCAGAAGTTCAAAGAACAAATAGGTATTTGGGTGGAGAAGGAAATCCAGATTCTCCATTCTACCCTGATTTTCCACTGTTGAATCTGTTTATTGATGAATTTAGCTAATGGTTTTTGTTCCTTGTTTACCTGTATTTTAGGAAGAAACCATCCTCAGTATGACAGTTTTGTAGACATTTTTTTAGGAAGGGGATTTTCGGGATGGCTGTCTTTTGTTTTCCGGACTGTTTTAGGGTTTTTTGCAATTGTTGTTGTTGTTTTGATTATGTTTTCTGTTTTGCAACGTTGGTGTGTTACCACCACCACCAAGTTAATTTCTCCTGCACCTCAGATAAATGCTGTGGAATTCCCAAATCCCAATACACCCCAAACCCCTTCCCCTTGGTTTGAAGAAGTAAAACCAAGTTCCCTTCCTTCTTTTGGAAAAAATTAGGGGGAGATGTTGTAGTTGATAGCCTGAAATGTATCTTTTCCCATCTTTTAGTTGTGATTCTCCCCCCACCCCCAGCTTCTCTTTCTCCTGTTTACCTGGCGTCAAGTTACCATGGTTACTGAAGTTTCTCTCCTCAGCCCCACGCCGAGAGGCCAGATAAAGAGAGGACCCCGCTGGCATTTCCAGCTGCTTGAAGTTTCTTTAGCCCAGGAAAGCACGGGGTTGGGAGAAGAGAACCCTTCTTTCCAACACGGAAGTTTGTAACTTTTTCCTGTCCCAGAATGCCTCTAAACTATGGAAGCTGAGAGGGCATGCTTACCTTGCCTTCCCTTTCTTTCCCCCCTGTGTTGCCAGGAAACCAAGCCCCCCCTCTCTCCCCCTCTGCCCCTCTGTGGAGAATACTCCTATATCTTTGTGGGCATTTGAAGAAGTTGGTGTCTGTTATTTCTTATCTTGGTTTGTGTAACCTTGTGTCTTGGTTCTAGAAGACAGGTGTCTGCTAGGGAGAGTAGGAGCCTCCCTTGGGATGAAAGAATGTAGACCCACTCCCTCCGAATTATTATAAATTTGAAATCAAGGGGCTTTCAGGCAGAGATCTGGGGATAGGAATAACAGTTCTTTACTAGTATAACCAGGCAAACAAACAAACAATAACTACAGCAATAACAAGAACACAGAACCAGGGACCCCGGGACAGCTCTCTCAGCTGAGATGGGATGGGGGAGAGGTTTTGTTTTTCACAAACCCCTCGGGCAGTCAGTCCCGGTGCTCCTGCAGGGCTCCGAGGAACAGTCGGCTGGAAACAGCAGGGACGAGCTGAGATCCTGGGCCGGTGGATGAGGTGTATCAGCAGCTCCGCGGCGGTGGCTGGCACACGTCCCGGCAGGGCAGGGGGTGCGAGGCCACCAGCCAAGAGGGGAGAAGGAGAAGAAGCAACTGCTCCGTCTGGGTGATGGCGAAAATCCCTTCTCTCCACCGCAGCAGCTCTGCGCCCCAGCCCACGAACGTCCTTCCCCGAAGCCGAAGAAAAGCCAGCTAATAACTGTCCCCACCCTCCTTTTCTGCCCCCTTCCCCCCCCCCTGGGCCCGGCTACTCTTTGTCCGTTGTCAATCACCCCTAAGTACCGGTAGTTAGGTTGCCCCAGCACATAATGGGTAAAAATTCCCCGGGCAGGCCAGAACGACAAAACAAACAAAAACAAAAAAAAAAAAAGACACCTAACCCTCAACACTATCCACCCCGAATTTTTTCCCATACCAAAATGTTACATTAAATATTAAACCTTTAAATTATACACAAACACACACTACTTTAACTATATACATATGTACATGCAGATACAGATACAAGCACAGTGTCATGGGTAGTTCACCCTAAAACCAGGTCCCCTTGGGGTATGCACCGGGTCTCTCCATCTTTTTGCATCACCCACCAAGTGCAACCCGGGTCCCTGAGCAAAGACAACCCCACGGATTGGACTGTCTTTGCTGGAGGCAGAATTAACCCAAACAGTTTTTCCCAGCATACCCCTCATATGTACCACTGGAACCTTATCTCCATCTGTCGTTCTAAAGGGCTCAGATTGGGCAGGGCCTGCTCGGTTAGTGGAACCTCGGGTGTTCACCAACCATGTGGCTTTTGCTAAATTAATCTCCCAGTTCTTGAAAGTTCCCCCACCCAGTGCCTTCAAGCTGGTTTTAAGCAAGCCATTGCACCGTTCAACTTTTCCTGCAGCAGGTGCATGGTAGGGGATATGGTACACCCACTCAATGCCATGTTCCCTAGCCCAGCTGTTTATAAGGTTATTCTTGAAATGAGTCCCATTGTCTGACTCGATCCTCTCAGGGGTACCATGCCTCCAAAGGACCTGCGTTTCAAGTCCCAGGATGGTGTTCCGGGCAGTGGCATGAGGCACAGGGTAGGTTTCCAACCATCCAGTGGTGGCTTCTACCATTGTGAGCACGTAGCGCTTGCCTTGGCGGGTTTGGGGCAGTGTGATGTAGTCAATCTGCCAGGCTTCCCCATACCTATATTTGGACCACCGCCCACCGTACCATAGCGGCTTCAACCGCTTGGCCTGCTTGATCGTGGCACACGTCTCACAGTCATGGATGACCTGAGAAATAGTGTCCATGGTTAAATCCACCCCTCGGTCTCGTGCCCACTTATAGGTGGCATCTCTACCCTGATGGCCTGAGGCATCATGAGCCCATCGAGCTAGGAACAACTCTCCCTTGTGTTGCCAATCTAAGTCTGTCTTTGACACCTCTATCTTTGCAGCCTGATCCACCTGCTCATTGTTTTGGTGCTCTTCATTGGCCCTACTCTTGGGGACATGGGCATCTACATGATGGACCCTCACAGACAGTTTCTCTACCCTGGTGGCGATGTCCTTCCACTCATCAGCAGCCCAGATTGGCTTTCCTCTGCGTTGCCAGTTGGCCCTTTTCCACCTTTCCAGCCATCCCCACAGAGCATTGGCCACCATCCATGAATCAGTGTAGAGGTAGAGCTTTGGCCACTTCTCTCTTTCAGCAATGTCCAGGGCCAGTTGAACAGCTTTGAGTTCAGCAAGTTGGCTTGATCCACCTTCTCCTTCAGTGGCCTCTGCGACCTGTCGTGTGGGGCTCCATACGGCTGCTTTCCACTTCCGGTTCATCCCTACGATGCGACAGGAACCATCAGTGAACAGAGCGTAGCGTGTTTCTCCTGCTGGCAGTTGGTTGTACGGTGGAGCTTCTTCAGCCCGTGTCACTTGTACCTGCTCCTCTTCATCAGTGAGACCAAAGTTTTCACCTTCTGGCCAGTTTGTAATTATCTCCAAAATCCCAGGGCGATTTGGGTTTCCAATACGGGCGCGCTGCGTGATGAGGGCGATCCACTTGCTCCACGTAGCATCTGTGGCGTGGTGGGTAGCAGGAACCTTTCCTTTAAACATCCACCCCAGCACTGGTAGTCGGGGTGCCAGGAGGAGTTGTGCTTCAGTGCCAATCACTTCTGAGGCGGCTTGAACTCCTTCATAGGCAGCTAAGATTTCCTTCTCTGTGGGAGTGTAGTTGGCTTCGGACCCTCTGTAGCTTCGGCTCCAGAATCCCAGCGGTCGGCCTCAAGTCTCCCCAGGCACTTTCTGCCAAAGGCTCCAGGACAAGCCATTGTTCCCAGCTGCAGAGTAGAGCACGTTCTTCACGTCTGGTCCTGTTCTGACTGGGCCAAGAGCTACTGCATGAGCGATCTCCTGTTTGATCTGAGCAAAGGCTTGTTGTTGTTCAGGGCCCCAGTGGAAATCATTCTTTTTTCAGGTAACCAAGTAGAGAGGGCTCACGATCTGGCTGTACTCAGGAATGTGCATCCTCCAAAAACCTATGGCACCTAGGAAAGCTTGCGTTTCCTTCTTGCTGGTGGGTGGAGACATTGCAGTGATCTTATTGACGACCTCAGCGGGAATCTGACGCCGTCCATCTTGCCACTTTACTCCCAGGAACTGGATCTCTCGAGCAGGTCCTTTGACTTTGTTCTTCTTGATGGCAAAGCCGGCTTCTAGCAGAATCTGGATGATCTTTTCCCCTTTCTCAAATACTTCCACTGCTGTGTTCCCCCACACAATGATGTCATCAATGTACTGCAGATGTTCTGGAGCCTCACCCTTTTCCAGGGCAGCCTGGATCAGTCCATGGCAGATGGTGGGGCTGTGCTTCCACCCCTGGGGCAGTCGGTTCCAGGTGTACTGCACTCCCCTCCACGTGAAGGCAAACTGAGGCCTGCATTCTGCTGCCAGGGGAATGGAGAAAAATGCATTAGCAATGTCAATAGTGGCATACCACTTCGCTGCCTTGGACTCCAGCTCGTACTGGAGCTCCAGCATGTCCAGCACGGCAGCGCTCAGAGGTGGAGTCACTTCATTCAATGCACGATAGTCCACAGTCAATCTCCATTCTCTGTCAGACTTGCGCACAGGCCAGATGGGGCTGTTGAAGGGTGAGTGGGTTTTGCTGACCACCCCTTGGCTCTCCAGCTCTCGGATCATCTTGTGGATGGGGATCACAGCATCTCGATTTGTCCTATACTGCCGGCGGTGCACTGTCGAGGTGGCAATTGGTACTCGCTGTTCTTCCACTTTCAGGAGTCCTACTGCAGATGGGTTCTCTGATAGTCCAGGCAAGGTGTTCAATTGCTTAATGTCCTCTGCCTCCACAGCAGCTATTCCAAAAGCCCACCTGAGTCCCTTTGGGTCTTTGTAATAGCCATTTCGAAGGAAGTCCATGCCCAGAATACACGGGGCCTCTGGGCCAGTCACAATGGGATGTTTCTGCCACTCCTTCCCAGTCAGGCTCACCTCGGCTTCCAACAGAGTCAACTGCTGTGATCCCCCCGTCACCCCAGCAATGGAAACAGGTTCTGCCCCCACATGTCCTGATGGCATTAGGGTACACTGTGCACCAGTATCGACTAAAGCTTCGTATTTTTGTGGCTCTGATGTGCCAGGCCATCGGATCCACACCGTCCAAAAGACCCGGTTTTCCCGTGCCTCTTCCTGGCTAGAGGCAGGGCCCCTCTAGCACTGGTCATCCTCTCCTCCCTGGGCATACATGCTAGAGGTTCCTTCAAGGGGATCATCCTCTTTTCTGTAATATCTGGCAGTTTGGTCACGGGAGGTTGAGGCTACCTTCACTTTAGTGGAACCTTTCTGGTTACTGGTTCCCTGCCTGAGTTGACGCACTCGTGCTGCCAGGGCAGAAGTGGGTTTCCCATCCCACTTTCCCATGTCTTCCCCATGGTCACGTAGAAAGAAACCACAGCTCAGTTCGTGAGGTGTACCCTCTCTCTCTAGCTGGGGGACGCTGGGCTTGGAGTTTTGGGCTTGTGACCCGCACTGGTGCCATATGGGAACTGCTCTTCCTCATCTCTTCCCTCATTTCCCTCATCTCCTCTTTGAGTTCCTTAATCACAGCGGAAATCTTAGCCTGCTGCGGGCCATGGACCATACTGTCGTAATTTCTAAGCCTGGTGGCAACAGAACCCACCGTCTCTCGGCTGTTATCAGCGTTAATCAGTGCAATATAGGTGGTGTAGTCACGTGGCCCTAGATTTGCCAGACTCCACAACATCTGCCCAGTGCACCTGACTTTGTCGGGGTCATTATCATGCTGTCCACCCCTCCCAAAAAGGACCTCTAATATTGCCACTTCTCTCAGTTGTTGGATCCCTTCCTCAATGGTTTTCCATTCCCTTCTATGATAGTGCTCTTCCATTCTCTCTCTGTGGACAAACCTCTCTCTTACACTCGTCAAAAGCCACTCCCAGAGGGAAAGGGGCCCTTGCTCCCTGACGAATACCTGATTCACACCTGAGTCCTGGGTCAAGGGTCCCACATTCCTTGCCTCACCACCATCCAGCTGCATGCCTGTACCCATAAGGTCCCAGACCCGAAGTAACCAGGTTGTATAAGGCTCACGCCCCCGCCTCACAATGTCTTTTTGTAACTTACGGAGACTGTCATATGTCAGAGACTCAGTGATGATTTCAACTTCTGGCTCCCCTGTGGGTTGTGAGGGCCCTCCTTTCTTATCCTTATCAACAGGGTGCTGTGATTTCATCTTAGACTTCCTGGTTTCCACAGGGGCAACAGCTGCTGGCTGTGACTGCCCTTGTGGTTCAGCTGGAACCTGGACGGTTGTAACGTCTGTGGGTTCCACTGCAGCACCATCAGACTCTCCCTCTTTGGGGCAGGGGGAGGGTTTCTCAGCAGCTGAGGAAATGCACTCCCTTAGCATCTCACGCATCTCCTTCACCAGAACCCCCACCCACTCTGGGTGGTTCATTTCTGAGGTGGGCTGTGGGGCAGGGGCAGGCTCTAGAGCAGCACCCCCTGTCTCCTGGGCTGTGCCAGGCTCTAGAGCAGCACCCCCTGTCTCTGGGGCTGTGCCAGGCTCTAGAGCAGCACTCCCTGTCTCTGGGGCTGTGCCAGGCTCTGGGGCAGCACCCCCTGTCTCTGGGGCTGTGCCAGGCTCTGGGGCAGCACCCCCTGTCTCTGGGGCTGTGCCAGGCTCTGGGGCACCACTCCCTGTCTCTTTCCCTTTGTCTCTGAAGGCTAAGTAGAACAGGCCTATCAGTACCGCCAGCCACTGTAAGATGTCATTAGCATTCAGAGAAGATTTTAACCCTTCGAAAACTGGCGGGGTAGGCCCAAGGAACTGGGTGAAAGGTTGGGAGAAAATTTCCGCAGCTGTCTTTTTCTCCCAGTAGGTACCATTATTATAGTAACCCCAAAACCATCCAGTTAGTGTGTGACAGCTCTGAATCCATGAGCCCGCCGTCCAGAGGACGTTAAACATCCATGAATTCCTCACCTTATCAACCCACAAAACAAGCTGGATAATAGCCACAGTAGCCTTAGTTATAGGACCCATATTTAAGTAAGGTACAGCAAATGGGAGAAATATAGCTGTGACCACATGCCCCGCGAACCTGGGTAAGCTCAACAACATGGTTCTACCTAACAAGGTTTCTAAATCCAGCACACAAAAGTTAGGTTATCTAAGAACTGTTATTCCTTTTTTGCCCTTTTCCTCTCGAGCCCCACGTTGGGCGCCAAAATCTGTCTTGGTTCTAGAAGACAGGTGTCTGCTAGGGAGAGTAGGAGCCTCCCTTGGGATGAAAGAATGTAGACCCCCTCCCTCCGAATTATTATAAATTTGAAATCAAGGGGCTTTCAGGCAGAGATCTGGGGATAGGAATAACAGTTCTTTACTAGTATAACCAGGCAAACAAACAAACAATAACTACAGCAATAACAAGAACACAGAACCAGGGACCCCGGGACAGCTCTCTCAGCTGAGATGGGATGGGGGAGAGGTTTTGTTTTTCACAAACCCCTCGGGCAGTCAGTCCCGGTGCTCCTGCAGGGCTCCGAGGAACAGTCGGCTGGAAACAGCAGGGACGAGCTGAGATCCTGGGCCGGTGGATGAGGTGTATCAGCAGCTCCGCGGCGGTGGCTGGCACACGTCCCGGCAGGGCAGGGGGTGCGAGGCCACCAGCCAAGAGGGGAGAAGGAGAAGAAGCAACTGCTCCGTCTGGGTGATGGCGAAAATCCCTTCTCTCCACCGCAGCAGCTCTGCGCCCCAGCCCACGAACGTCCTTCCCCGAAGCCGAAGAAAAAGCCAGCTAAAAACTGTCCCCACCCTCCTTTTCTGCCCCCTTCCCCCCCCCCTGGGCCCGGCTACTCTTTGTCCGTTGTCAATCACCCCTAAGTACCGGTAGTTAGGTTGCCCCAGCACATAATGGGTAAAAATTCCCCGGGCAGGCCAGAACGACAAAACAAACAAAAACAAAAAAAAAAGGACACCTAACCCTCAACACCTTGATTTGTAGAAAGTTTGTAAGATGTACTGACTGAGAAAAATAATTGGTTCTCTCTCTGATGTTCCCTCCCTCCGAGAAACCCTGTTAAAAGAGACCCCCCCAGACCCCAAATCCTTTGTCTCTCGTCCTTTGGATTCCCCTTCACAGAAATAAACTGTGGAATGCAAACCAGAGAGAGAGTCCCCCCCTGATTTCTTTACTCGCTCTATAGACTTGGATTCTTGAAGAAAATCAGTGAACCCCACAAACATATGCTGGCTCGAAACTCGAGTGAAGAGAAACCTCATCACTGAGCTAGCCGGGCCACACTTGAGAAGATCGAGTCAAACCACAAGTTTTCAAGGGTTTTTGCAATTGTTTTCACATATTCTTTGATACTCATTTCCCCTACTTCATAGGTAGCAGTTTCATGTTGGGTGGTCAGAAAGGGTAACCCGAATCTCATCTCATAGGATGACACTCCTAGATCTGATCGAGGTTGTGTTCAAACCCTCAATAAAGCCAAAGGTAGGCATTTTACTCATGCCATTTGGGTTTCAATTATTAATTTTGTTAAAGTTCTTTTTTTTAAAGTCTGATTCATCCTTTCTATCTGGCCTGAACTCTGTGGATGCCATGGGGTATGTAATTCCAACTTTATTCCCAAGGCTTGAGTTATTTGCTGCAAGACTTTTGATGTGAAATGCGTTCCTCTGTCTGAGTCTATCCTATTAACCATCCCATATCTGGGAATGATTTGTTCTAAAAGGGTTTTACATACCTCATTGGCTGTGGCCTTGATAGTAGGAATTGCTTCCACCCAATGGGTTAGATGATCTGTTATTACTAATAAAAACTTCCATCTTTGTACTTGGGGCAGTTCAGTGAAGTCCACTTGGATACTTTAAAATGATCAGAGGGCTAACTCATCGCCTCCAAATGTTATATGTCTCATTACCTTTTCATTCACTTTTTGGCAAGTTATACATCTTTCAGTTACTTGTTTTGCCAATCCAAAAATCCCAATACACCCATAATTCCTTAAAAAGTGATCACACAAAGCTTGGGTATCCCAATGAGTTTTTTGATGCATATCTTCGAATATTTTCCTAGTAAGTGGCTTATTAAGTAACTGTCTTCCATCAGGAAGTCTCCATTTTCCAAATTCATCCTGTTTTCCCCCTGTCTTATTTAACTCTTTTTCCTCTGCTTCATTGAATTTTGGAATTGCCAATTTTTCCATGTCTGGAGTTAAAATTAACATAACTCTTTTCATCTCGTTTTGTGCTGCATCTTTAGCTTCTTGATCTGCCAAATTATTCTCATTTCTGAGGTTATTCCCTTTTGGTACCCCTTAACATGTACTACCGCTATCTCTTCAAGCACTTTTAATGCCTCTAAAACCTCTAAAATGAGTCCTTCATGTATCAATCCTTTTCCCTTTGAATTCAGTAATCCCCTTTCTTCCCAATTTTTTCCAAAGGTATGTACTACTCCAAAAGCATACCTTGAATCAGTATAAATGGTTCCCTTTTTATGTGCTAAATGTTCCAATGCTCTTTTTAGAGCATATAATTCACAAGTTTGAGCTGACCAGTTTGAGGGTAATTTTTCAACAGTATGCATGTTTTTTCCATCAACTACAGCATAACCTGACATTATTTTCCATTGTAAACATCTGGAAGAGACATCTACATATATTATTTCCCCTTCTGAGAGAGCTTGTTCTTCAAGGTCTTCCTGAACTTTAGTTTGGTATTGGATAATTTCTAAACAATTATGAGTTAAGTCACTTTTTGGTTCTCCATACAAAAATTGAGCTGGGTTTAAACTTTTACTTACTTCTAGTGTCAAATCATCACTGTCTATCAGGATTGCTTCATATTTTAGCATTCTAGAATCTGATAACCATTTCTCAGCTTTCTGGTTTAACACATTTCGGACTGCATGAGGCGTGTACACAATTAGCTTGCTTCCAAAAGTAAGCTTACGGCTCTCTTCTACTAGGATTGCGGTAGCTGCTATATTTTGAATACATACCGGCCAGCCATGACTCAGTGGGTCCAGCATTTTTGACAAATATGCTACTGGTTTCTTCACTCCTCCCCACTCCTGGACTAGAACTCCATGAGCTACTCCACTTTCTACATTCACGTACAGATGAAAGGGCTTTTCTAATGATGGCAAGCTAAAAGCTGATACTGAGGCCAGTTTTAACTTCAGTTCTTCTAATTTATTATCATCTTCGTTGGTCCACTTTATGTCTTCACCTTCTGTCAATTTTCCATATAAAAATTTCACTGCCTGTGTGTACCCCTCCATCCATAGTCTGCAATATCCCAACAATCCAAGTAACTTCCTAATCTCTCTTTTTGAAGAGGGAGGGGGGAAGAGATAAAACTCCTGCAATCTTCTCAGGGTTTAACTTTCGGCTACCCTTGCTTATTAAATGTCCAAGATATTTTGCTTCTGATTCTACAAATTGTAGCTTCCCTTTTGATACTCAGTCCTTTTTCCCCAAGGAAATTCAAAAGTTTTATAGTAGCCTCCTTAACTTCAGCTTCCCCTGATAACAAAAGTTTATCCACATATTGGATAATTTGTATTCCAGGAGGAGTGGGGAAAGTTTGTAATATTGTTTCTAAAGCTTGTCCAAATAGGTTTGAAGATTCAGTAAACCCCTGTGGTAATTTTGTCCATCTCAATTGCTGATTTCTCACAGTATTTGGATCCTCCCATTCAAAGGCAAAGATATTTTGGCTTTCCTCAGCTAATGGACAAGCCCAAAAAGCATCTTTAAGATCTACCACACTGAACCACTGGTGCTAGGGTGGGACTTTGCTTAGGAGAATATAAGGATTGGGAACTACTGAGTAACGGGTCTGGGTTCTTTTGTTAACTTCCCATAAATCTTGTACTAATCTGTAATTCCCATCAGGCTTCTTTACTGGGAGAATAGGGGTATTATGAGGAGACATACAAGGTTCCAATGTCCCATCTTTTATTAGTCCTTCTATCACCGATTTTAAGCCTTCTCTTCCTTCTAAGGATATGGGATACTGACACACATGTATGGGGCATTCTTCTCTCTCAATCATGACCCTTATGGGGTCAATGTCCAGTCCTCCCCTATTTCCTTCCCCAGCCCAAACTTCCTTGTTGATTTCATCTTCTAAGTCAAGTTTTAAAATTTTAGCTGTCATTTTCCCTTCTTCAGGTATAACCCCTATTCCCAGCTTTACCTCTAAGTCCCTCCCCAATAAGTTGCTACCTGCACCAGGAACCAATAAGACATTCCCCATCCAAATTTTAGTTTCTCCCTCAATTACCACATCTTTAATTACTGGAACTGTAAAACATTCTCCTTTTGCCCCTGTTAGTTTTGCAGTTTCTTTACTTACACTACAACCTGTTGGAATACTTAATAGGCAGGTTCTTTTTGCCCCTGTGTCAACTACAAACTCTAATTCTTCCTCCTGGGGACCTACTTTTAAGGTTATCACAGGCTCCAGATGGTATTTGTCCCCTAGAAAATAAAGCCTATGACTTCCCTATTCCTCTTCTGGACCTATCTCTCGGAAAATTTTCTGGTGAGGTGAGGACATTCTCTCTTATAGTGCCCTTCCATTCCACAGTAATAACAGGTGTTCTTAAAATGCTCTTGGGATTTTGTTTGTACTGCAGTTCTGTTTTTTTCCTTTTCCCTGTTCCTAAAACCTGGATGTTTAGGGGTGGTATTTGGAGGCTTCAGATTTCTCTGGAAACTACTTTCTTGCATAGTGGCTATCATGATTTTTGTTTCCACTTTAGCTTTTTCTTCATCTTGTCTGACATAAACTTTTTGAGCCTCCTTTAATAAATCATTTAAAGATTTGTCATGCCAGTCTTCCATTTTTTTCCAGTTTTTTTCTAATATCTGGCCAGGCATGAGTAACAAAATTAACTCTCAATAGGGCTTGCCCTACTATTGTCTCAGAGTCTATTCCAGAATATTGCTCCATATTCCTCCAAAGTCTTTCTAACCATTCAGTTCGGGTTTCTTCCTTTCCTTGCTGTCCTTCAAAAGCCTTTTTTACATTTTTCCCTCGAGGTGCTGCCTCTTTTATTCCTTTGATTATCAGATTACAATAATCATTCATATGTCTTCGTCCTGCCTCATCATTTTGATTCCAATCAGGAGGTGCTATTGGCATTTTCTAGTCCCCTGGCGGCCCTTGCTGGTTTTCCCTTTCCCAAATTTTTATTCCAGTGTTATAAATTTTCATGACAAAATAGAAGGGACAATTTATATAATAATTAATGAAAGCCAATTTTTATTAATTCAGCAAGCAGTAAAGCAAGCAAAAACCCAGCTGGGGGCGAGCCGGTGGACACTTCGTCTTAAGTGCCCTGCACACGGCACGTGCCTTGGCTGAGGAGGTTCCCCTTTTTTATACAGTCCCTTCATCTGTGTCTTCCTGGATCGCATCAGCGCCTGCTCCTCCTGTTGCTAGGGTGTCTTCTTCTGACTCTTGGTGGTCGTGGGTAGGCAATTCTGAATAAGGAGATGTTCTACTTCCCCTTTGTACAGCTGGATACCATCCTGCAGCTTTAGCTCTGCAGATTCAGCTACTTGCCTTCACAGCCGGATATGTGGTCATTGTGGTTAGGCGTTTCTGCAATGTTAGTTTTTTTAAAACAACCTTAGCAATCATATTTTATTTTAGTAATAATATTAAATTTTATCATCAAATAATAAAAAATTATTACACCAGCAACTCTAATCATCTGCCTCTCCTCTTGGGAAAATATAATTTTCATTATTGATTGCATTTCTTCCCAGGTGTCAGGAAAATTAATCCACAAATGCCAGAGGTTTATGTCCAAAAAGGAGACAGAAGAGTCCTTTCACTTTATTCAAATAAAGGGAGAGGCCATGGGGCATTCCCCTGGGGTCTCTCAAATTTTTGGAGGGTGCAGCCTCCTTTTTATCCTAATTCTCGGCCGCTTGTCCCTTCTCTCTTTCCCCATAGGCTGAGGTACTTGAGAGGTACAGACTTCCCGGAACGCCTGATACCTGGAATACCTTCCCCCCTGCCCCAATGCATAATCCCTTCTTAATTCTTAACTTTTGTGGAATTCATGGTGTTCTTTCAGTGCCTCTTTCATCTTTTAGTGGAATCCATCCCATTGTTTCTGTTGTCTTTCACTGATAGCTGCATCTTATCGGCAGACGCACAGCTTGTTTGTAAAGACAAACCCGTCATTCCTCTCACAAGTAAAAATATTGGGACCTAAAAATTGATCTAAGTGCTCAGCTGTGCTTATGGGATCTTCTAGCAATCCTTCTATTTCCTCTTTAAAGTCTCTGACTTCTGAAGAAGTCAAAGGGGCATTAACAAACCCCATACCTCCATCTCCCACTGGAACTTCTCGTAATGGAAATAAACTAGTAGCCTTTTTGTCTTGTTCTGGGGATGAGTCAGGGGAAAGCTGCTTTTTAACTGAGCTTCCAGTATTTTGATATGGTACCTCTCCTTTAAGGGAAAAATTATTTTGAACCACAGTGGCCAAGGCAGGAGTTAATGGGATTGTCAGAGGAAGAGGGGTGGGGGTAGGGATCTGCCTTGCAGCTGAGTCCTCCAAGGGGGGGGGGTAGGCGGGGACTGTTACTGAAACTGCCGAGGGAGCGGAGTCTTCTGGCGGAAACCAAACCGGGGCGTGGACAGTCTGCACACGTCTCATGGTGGAGGGAGCAGCGGCGCCCAACGTGGCCGGCCCGGACAGAGCAGCCGGGGTGGGGATGGCTGGGGCGGCCGCGGGAGAAGTGGCCGGGGATGGGACGGCCGGGGATGGGACAGCCGAGGCGGTAGCACCTAGCGCAGCCGACAGGGACGGAGCAGCCAGGGCGGGGGCAGCTGGGGCAAACAGGAACCCCGGCGCGGCCGGCGTAGCAACCGCGGGCCAAGCAGCCGGAACTGGGGCAGACAGAACCCCTGGCAGGGCGGCCATGGGCCACGGGGCTGCAACCGGGGCCGGTGGGACCCCCGGCGTGGCAGCTGCGGGAGGCGGGGGACCAAGCAGGAAAGAGGGAGGCAACACTTCGAGGGGATAGCAGCCTTTCTCTTTCCTTTTCTCTTCTTGCTTTGTCTTTGAGGTTTCTGATACTTTAAAAATCTTTACTCTCTTGGAGTTTGTGCCTCCTATCCAGCATGCAGCATATTCTTTCTCTTCCGGATTAAACGGTTCCTTTGAATTTACAAATACGTTTAAAGCCTGACAAATCCAAATTTCAAAAGAGCCATATCTAGGCCAACAAACGTGGTCAGATCTTATTTCCTTGTTCGCCCATTCTATCCTGCAAAACTGGATCATCTTTACTTTATCCTTTTTTCTTGTACTTGGGTTAATATCCCAATTAGCTAACATAACTCTCAGAGGGCTATCTTGGATGTGAAAAACGAGATTCACTTAATAAATGATAAAAAAAATTAATATAAACATAAAGACAATTAGGAGACAAAGGAAATAAAGCAAAGGGTTAAAATGGCCGGGTGCCCTGGCGTGTTGCCAGGAACACCCCTGGTATCTTGGGAACATCCTTTTTATCCCCTCCTCCTGTGAGGGTTTAATGCATATTCAAACTTTTCTAAGAAGCATTTTGCATGGTTATGCCCTGAACCCGCCTCTTCAGAGCATGCTTCGTATGGTTTTAATTTTTGCTGATCATCATTTTATTTGAATTGGATTTCCTTTCTTTGCAAGCGGTCAGTGCTGATAACAGCCTGGTCTCCATTGTTCTTCCGCTGATAACAGCTTGGGCCCCACTGTCTTTGCCCTCTGGGGTTTCCTTGCTTTGTACTACAAAATTCCTTTAAGCTTAAAATTTGTTAGCAAGAAAAAAAGTACATACATAGCCAAAAAGTATTTAACATATAATATTCATCCTAATACTTGTGAAAGCCAATATCACAATAGAGATTTATAACATTGGAGTATCTCTTCTGGCAAATTTTACTCCCTTTTTTTTTCCCGAACGTGACTTCCTGGTTTTTTGCCCTTTTTTTTTTTTTTTTTTTTAATATCTATTTATGTCTAACAACCTGAACACTACCTCCTTCCCCCCCCACCCCAGCACAGAAAACCCTTTCTCTCAACAATAAAATATTATACAATACCATACAACACAATACACCTTCCTAAAAAAAATAAAATTAAACATAAATTCAACAACATATTCTTTCATCCATTCCTACTCACCCCTTTTATTTCTTTGTCTCTTTCACTCACTCTCATTCACAGCAGAGCAACACAAAATATAGTACCTTTTCTTTTCAAATTATTGGTTAATATCCACCCATGGGTATTGTAAGATCTCAAATGCTCCAGGTTTCTTGGATTAATCCTCAATTCAGCAGCATTAAGCCCAAATTTCTTGGATTCGGTCCTAAATTCGGCTGCATTAAGCCCAAATTTCTTGGGTGTAATCCTCAATTTGGCAGCATTGAGCCCAAATTTCTTGGATTTAATCATCAACCTGGCAAAGTTTTGGGGATCCCCATTTTTATCCTGTTTTCCCAGTGGATTGTGCTGGGAAAACTTTTGGCTCCCTTTCCCCAAGGGGTCCAACCCCTCCCCTGAGACTCAGTCCCAGTCACCCCGAGGGGTGTCTTGCACCCCCCCTTTTCACTCCCTCGAAAAATACTTACAATCCTTTTTCTTCTTCAGGTCTTCATGCACAAGAATTATGGAGCCAAATGCTGTGGTTTAGGGAGCCTTTTCCCTTTCCGTTGCTTTATTTCTCTCCTTCTTGTCCTCGGAGTATTTACCTGCAACCACTGATTCACACCAGGAGAAACGGAGCGGGGTCCGCCGAACTCGGCAGTGCACTGATATGCGGATAGAAAAACTCTGTAACTCGCAGAGTAGTTATAAGAGCAGGTATGAATTTATTCAGTGCTGAGGTGCATGGGAGATATCTCCTCCAAAAAGCATGCACCCTTTTGAGCTTTGGCTTTCTCTTTTTATCCTTTACAAACTAGGATTACACAATACACCTAATACGTATTCATTTATTCATTTCCTAACCCCGCCGGTCTTTGCTTTATATTAAAATTAGCTCCATGGCTGCGCACTGGTCGTTTTTGGTCAGTTCGGTGGTTGTCTGGGGGTGTCTGGGATGAGGTCAGCAATTTTCTCCTTGGCTGAACTTTCACCTTGTCTTCTTGCACATGCTCCTTTTAGTCCTTTGACCACCTTTTGGACTTTGATACCATTCTTTCCGACTTAGGGGTCCAAAGAATCCCTTTATCCTGTGGTGCCTTTGTCTTTGCATCTTGTTTGTGTATTCTAGCTCTTTATCTTATCTTGCAGTCTCGCTCTTTTTTTGGTCTTGTCAGTTCCCTCTCTCTTCTGGTCAGGTATTTCTTTATGCTTAATTCTTAATTTCTCTGTTTCAGTGCGCCTTTTCCCCGCTCAAGATATCCCAGTGGTGTCAGAGGTGAAGTGTTTATGCTGGGTGAGCATCCAATTGTGGAAAATGAGGTTCACATATTTTTTATATAAAATTTAAAAAGTTTAATAGAAAGACAACTAGGAGATAGAAATAAAGTAAAATGTACAAATACGGCCAGGTGCCTCAGCATTCAACCAAGAGAGCACACCTTACTAACAAAGGATTTTCCCTTAAAAACAGAACCCTATTACATATTCATAAATTCTCATACACGATTCAAACATTCCTCTTAAGTTTTAGATGTTCCTTTGTTTAGCTTCAACTCGCCCCCTCCCCAATAGATCAATCTTCTTGGCTCCGTTGAGTCTCACAGTCCCTGATAAGAGAGGATCAATAAATTCCCCCCTTGGAGCACTGATCACTGCTGTCTTCATCTTGTCAGGAAAATTAATCCATGAACACCAGAGGTTTATGTCCAAAAAGGAGACAGAGGAATCATTTTACTTTATTCGAATAAAGGGAGAGGCCATGGGGCATTCCCCTGGGGTCTCTCAAATTTTTGGAGGGCACAGCTTCCTTTTTATCATAATTGCTGGCTGCTTCTCCCTTCTCTCTTTCCCCATAGGCTGAGGTGATATGCAGAATAAAAACAACTCTATAACTCGCAGAGTAGTTATAAGAGTAGGTATGAATTTATTCAGCACTGAGGTGCATGGGGGATATCTCCTCCGAAAAGCATGCACACCTTTTTGATTTGGTTTTCTCTTTTTATCTTTTACAGATTAGGTTTACACGATACGCCTAATACATATTCATTTCCTAACCCTGCCTGTCCTCACTTCATATTACAATTAACTCCATGCCCCTTTCAGTCCTTTGGCCACCTTTTGGGACTTTAAATCCGTTCCTTTTAAATCCGTTCCTTCCAGCTTAAGGCCCGAAGAATCCCCTTTATCCTGTGGTGCTTTTGTCTTTGCATCTTGTTTGTGTATTCTGGCTCCTTATCTTATCTTGCAGTCTGACCCTTTTCCTGTTCTTGTAGATCAGGGTGTCAGGGTATGGTTTTTGTCAAACCCCCCTTTTAGTCAAGCATTTCTTTATGTTTATTTCCTAATTCTTAATTTCTCTGTTTCAGAGTGTGAAAAACGAAGTTCACTCCTGTAAAATTTTAAAAAAGTTTAATAAAGACAATAAGAGACATAAAGTAAAGCAAAGAGTTACTGCCGGGTGCCTTGGCGTGCTGCCAAGAGCACACCTGGTATCTTAGGGATACCCCTTTTATCCCATCCTTGCTGTGAGGGGTTAATGCATATTCAAGCATGTCCCCTCCCTGGTTCCGCCTTCTTGGATCATGCTCTTGCACAGTCTCATTTTCTGCTGGTCAGCATAATTTTTTTGCTGGTCATCATTATTCTAGCTGGTCAGCATTCTTTTGGAGTCTGGTTTCCTTTTTTCTGCAGATGGTCAGTTGTTGATAAGGGTCTGGGCCCCTCATCCTTCTTCTGAGGGCAGCTGAGCTTATCTTTCCCCCCTGCCCACGTCCTGGTACCGGCTTTTTGATAACAGTTTGCTCTCCATTTCCTGCTGCTGATAATAGCCTGTTTTCCACAGCTTGATCCTCCCATTGTCTTGCCTTGTCCGGATGAAACATATCTTTATTATTCAGAATTCCTATCTAAGCCTATAACTTACTAAGAGAGAAAAGAATATAGTGAAAGCATATAATATATATTTATCAGAATAATTGTGAAAAGCCAATATTTACAACATGAATTCACAACAACTCCTCCTTTTATTTTTTTTATAAATCATTTGGCTTGAGCAATAATTCTTGTTTCCTAGCTTCTAGCACTCGTTCATTTTTCTCACAAATCAATTTAGCTTCTTCTAGCGGATCTTTCACATTATTTTGTTTTCTTAATATCATGATTTTTTGTGCCGTTCCAGATGTAGCCAATTTTGGGTCTGTAGGCAATGCTACTATTTGCATGCCCTGCACCACTTTGGTGATTAGTTGGATGAAACAGGGGATTAGACAAGGAAGGAATATTAAACCAGCTGTAGCGCATAGGAGGAAGAAACCTAGCTTCTTCCACCATTCTGTCCCCAACAGGTTATTCCACCAATTGGTGGTCATCATTGACTCCCATTTTTGGACTGGCACATGGGCTATTTTTCTGATGTTCTTGGCGATATCTAGAACGGCATTTCCATTGTCATCAATTTGCAAACAACAATCTGATGTATTCAATTTCCCGCAAACACCCCCCTCTTCAGCCAATAGATAGTCCAAAGCCAGTCTATTCTGATATATTGCAGCTCTGGCTTGGCGTTGCTGACTGACTATTAATTCCATAGCCCCAGCTGTTTCATTGGTTATGATTTCTACTGCAGCTTGGAGTCTTATAATGCGATTTAGCATGTAAATTGGGGTTCGATATCCCCAACTTCCATCTTGTGCCCAAGTAGCTGGCCCATATGTTTCTAGTATGCGTTCAGGGGGCCATTCCTCATCTCCCCATTTTTGAGGTCCTCCAAACAATTCCCTTTTATTTCTTATTAGGTCCTCATAAACCGGCACTCCCAATTGATCTCCATCTGGTCCTGGCAAAAGGAAGAATCCTGGTTGAATGATTCCCAGAGTACAACTCCCTTTCCATTGTGAAGGGAGCTTTGGATATGCCCTTTTCCCACATATCCAAAATAAGCCATCTGGTGCCTTCCAATAGTCATTTTTCTGTTGATTTATATTTCCCCCAAATTTAGATATTTCTGGGATTCCAGAGTAAGGATTTTTCCCTTTACCATTACATCTGAAGAGTCTGGTTCGATTATCATACACACAATTCTTTTCTTTTACTTTTCCTTGAGTCCAATACAGAGTTGGCTCCTCTGGGATCCACCATGTAGAAGTTCCATTGCTAACCTTATACCTTTTACAGGGAGTTTTCCCTATTTCTTTAATAAATTCCTTACCAGTTCGCCATAAACATTCTTCCCCTATCACTGTTGAACTTAGAATCCATCTTTCTGGTTGAGTCCCCCCTCTTATATTGGTCCGGTTCCACTTAAGGAGTTCCACCGGGCCTATGCTACTACCTTTCCATGGCCATTCCTCCGTCATCAAGGCTCCTCCACAGACCCAGCAGTTCGTTATGTTAAGTTCTTTACTTATCCTCTCCCCTAAATCCACAAACAGGTTTTTCCCTAGTCTTGAGATATCTATTTCCCCTTTTAATTGCTGTTTGAGCCTTGCATACAGGTCCTGACGTGAGGTTAAGTTAGGTTTAGGTTTCTGTGTTGGTTTTATCTTTTTTCTTATCACTTGCTCTTTTATCAAATCTTGGGTCTTTCCCTTGACCGCCCCCGTGAAGCAAATCCATTTTTCCCCTTTTGTGCAAGTGCTTCCCAATCTAGTACCACTGACTCCTAAGTTTTCTGTGATCCAATATTTTTCCCCTTTATGTATACAGGTACTTAACTTGGATGGGTTATAGCAGTGACTATTGATATTGGTGTGGGTAATAAGAAAGAAACCCCGGCGTCTTTCCATGTAAAGTTTTCAATAGCATTTGTAACATGGCTTTGCTGGTGTCCCAAAAGGGAAAAGGATAAGTGACAGAAGAAGGAATAATAGGGGTCCAGTATGGCTTACACCCCCACCCATCCTGCCTATGAGGTTGCAGCTCACAGCAGGTGTTTTATATTCTTCTTGGTGGCGAGTTATAGAAGCCAATCTGGTCTTGCCCCCTATTTCCTTGTCACTTCCTCTTTTGTAATTTCCAAGCAAATTTCTTTTGACACCTTTTAGCAGTAGTATCCCACCGTTCCTCAGGTATTTCCCACTCAACAGGCACCAGTAATTCCCATCCACAGAGCAGAGTTATTATTTCAGTTGCCTGCAATTCTGTTTGGATAGAGGATCTATTATGTGTTCGACACTCCCTACAACAAGAACGCCGATTGTGTGAGCTGCAATACCAATTTTTCCCACAACTTAAACACTTATATTTAACCCAGCTAGCATGTCCCGTATTGGGATGATTTATACAAGGTATATGGTGTGGCACTGATGGAAGTTGTGATTCTCCCCCTTCTTTATACAGATCACAGGCCAAAGCAAAAATATGAGGATTTCCCGACCGAAACAGCCCCGATCCTCCTGTTTGGAGTGGGAGTATTCCTCCCCAAGGTGGATATCGAAGGTGTCTCAGAACTTGTCCAGGCAGGACTTGAAACCACTGATACAGGCTTGGTCTCACTTCCCAATTAGGCGTGATTCTTTGCTCATCCCTTGGATCCTGTGGATTGTCCCAGTTCATTACCACCCAGCCCCCGCTTTAGAGTCAATTTGGTATCACCCGGTTCAGAAGTTATAATCCACTCCTCAGGTCTTTTCACAGGTCCCTTGATTCTACTGGCGTGGATCCAACCTCGCTCCCTGGTCCGGATTGCAGCCTCCGTTGTCAGCAGTACCTGAAAAGGACCTTCCCATTGAGGAGTCAAAGATTGTTCCTTCCATGTCTTTACCAGTACCCATTCTCCTGGATGAATATTATGAATTTTGAACTCCAAAGGGGTGGTTTGAGGGATCATTCCTTTTAGCCTTAGGTTTTCAAGTGTTTTAGCAATTGTGGTGACATATTTTCTGACACTTATTTCCCCTACTTCATAAGTGGCAGTTTCATGTCGGGTGGTAAGGAAGGGTAGTCCAAACATCATTTCATAGGGTGACACTCCCAGGTCTGACCTGGGTTGTGTTCGAACCCTTAATAGAGCCAGAGGTAAACATTTTACCCAGGACATCTGGGTTTCAATCATTAATTTTGTTAAGGTCTTCTTTAAAGTTTGATTCATTCTTTCCACCCAGCCTGAACTTTGTGGGTGCCAGGGGGTATGCAATTCCCATTTTATTCCCAAGGTTTGGGTTATTTGCTGTAAGACTTTAGATGTAAAATGTGTTCCTCTATCTGAGTCTATTTTATTAATCATTCCATACCTGGGAATAATCTGTTCCAAAAGAGTTTTACACACCACATTAGCTGTGGCCCTGGCAGCGGGAATAGCTTCCACCCAGTGAGTTAAGTGGTTTACTATTACCAATAGGAACTTCCATTTTTGGACTTGGGGAAGTTCAGTGAAATCCACTTGAATACTTTGAAATGGCCGTAAGGCTAATTCACAGCCACCTAATGGTGTTTTTCTCATTATTTTTCTATTTACCTTCTGGCAAGTTATGCAGTTTTCAGTTATTTGTTTTGCTACCCCAAAAATTCCAATGCATCCAAAATCCCTTAGAAAGTGATCACACAAAGCCTGAGTACCCCAATGAGTTTTCTGATGCATATCTTCTAATATTTTTCTGGTGAGTGGCTTATTAAGTAACTGTCTCCCATCAGGGAGTTTCCACTTTCCAGACTGATCCCGTTCTCCCCCTATCTTAAGCAATTCTTTTTCTTCTTTCTCACTAAATTTAGGGATTTCCAATTCTTCCCTGTCTGGGGTTAAAATTAACATTACTCGTTTGTCCCCATTTTCTGCCGCTTCTTTAGCCTCCTGATCCGCCAAGTTATTCCCTCTTATTTCAGGTGTCATTCCCTTTTGGTGTCCTTTGATATGTACTACAGCTATCTCCTCAGGCAGTTTTAATGCTTCTAAAACTTCTAAAATAAGTCCCTCATGTACTAGTCCCTTCCCTTTTGAGTTTAGTAACCCCCTTTCTTCCCAAATTTTCCCAAAGGTATGAATTACTCCAAAGGCATACTTTGAGTCAGTATAGATGGTCCCCTTTTTATGTGCTAAATGCTCCAGTGCTCTTTTTAGAGCATATAATTCACAAGATTGAGCAGACCAGTTTGAAGGTAGACTTCCTTTTTCAATGGTCTGCATATTTTCCCCATCAACTACAGCATATCCCGACATTCTTTTTCCTTGCAAGCATCTGGATGAACCATCAACATATATTTTTTTTCCCTCCAAAAGGGCTTGTTCTGCTAAATCTTCCCAAACTTTAGTTTGGCATTGTATGATTTCCAGACAATTATGTGCCAAATCATCTTTTGGTTCCCCATACAGAAATTGGGCCAGATTGAGACTCCTGCTTGTTTCTATTGTCAAATCATTATTGTCAATTAAGATTGCTTCATATTTTAACATCCTGGAGTCTGTTAACCATTTTTCAGCTTTTTGATTTAGCACATTTCGGACAGCATGGGGTGTGCATACAATTAATTTACTTCCAAAGGTGAGCTTACGGCTTTCCTCCACCAAAATAGCAGTAGCTGCTATTGCCTGAATACATACTGGCCAGCCATGGCTCACTGGATCCAACAATTTGGATAAAAAGGCTATTGGTTTCTTCACCCCCCCCCATTCTTGAACTAAAACCCCGTGAGCTACTCCGTTTTCCACATTAACGTATAAATGAAAGGGTTTTTTCTAAGGAGGGTAGGCTTAGGGCTGGTACTGAGGCTAGTTTCAATTTCAATTGTTCTAATTTATCATCATCATCTTTAGTCCATCTTATATTGTCTCCCCCTGTCAATTTCTCATACAAAAATTTTACTGCTTGTGTGTATCCTTCAATCCACAATCTACAATATCCTAACAGTCCTAGCAGTTTCCTAACCTCTTTCTTTGAAGAGGGAGGAGGAAGGGATAGGATCCCTGCAATTCTTTCAGGATTTAATTTCCTGCTACCTTTGCTTATCAGGTGACCAAGATATTTTACCTCTGATTCCACAAACTGTAACTTTCCTTTTGATACTCTGAGTCCCTTTTCCCCAAGAAAATTCAGAAGTTTTATAGTAGCTTCTCTAACTTCAGCTTCTATTTCTCCTGATATTAGGAGATCATCCACATATTGGATAATTTGTATTCCTACAGGAGTGGGGAAAGTTTGTAGTATCTCTTCTAAGGCTTGCCCGAATAGATTTGGGGACTCTGTGAATCCTTGTGGTAATTTTGTCCATCTTAATTGTTGCTTTCTCCCAGTATTTGGATCTTCCCATTCAAAGGCAAAAATATCTCGGCTTTCTTCTGCCAGTGGGCAGGCCCAGAAAGCATCTTTAAGATCCACCACACTGAACCACTGATGTTGAGGTGGGACTTTACTTAAAAGAGTATAAGGATTAGGAACCACAGGGTAACGGGCTCGTGTTCTTTTATTTACCTCCCTTAAATCTTGCACTAATCTGTAATTTCCATCAGGTTTCTTTACTGGGAGTATAGGGGTGTTATGAGGAGATTTACAAGGTTCCAATGTCCCATCCTTTATCAATTCTTCTATTACTGGCTTTAAGCCTTCTCTCCCCTCCAAAGAAATAGGATACTGACGTACACGTATGGGACGTTCTTCCCTTTCAATAGTGACCCTTATGGGGTCAATATTCAATCCACCCCTATTTCCTTTTCCAGCCCAAACTTCTTTGTTAATTTTCTCTTCATCTTTTTGACCAAGTTTTAACACTTTGGTTGTCATTTTCCCTTCTACTGGGATAACCCCAATTCCTAATTGTATCTGTAAATCCCTTCCCAATAAGTTGCTGCCAGCCCCAGGAACTAGTAAAACATCTCCTATTCCTATTTTTGTTTCTCCTTCTATGACCACATTTTTAATGACAGGAACTTTAAACCCTTCCCCTTTTGCCCCTGTTACTTTTACAGTATCATTACTTATATCACATCCCTTCGGAATATTAACAACACAAGTCCTTTCTGCCCCAGTATCAACTATAAATTCCAATGTCTCCTCTTGGGGGCCCACTTTTAAAGTTATCAAAGGCTCCAGATGGTATTTGTCCCCCAAAAAATAGAGCCAGTGACTCCCCTATTCTTCCTCTGGGGGTGTCTCTTGAAATATCTTTAGATCCCTCCTTAAGTGAGGGCATTCTCGTTTAAAATGCCCTTCCTTTTTGCAATAAAAACAGGTATTCCTGGGTTGTCCCGGGAATTTTGATTGTGCTGGATTTTTATTTCTTCCCTTCTCCCCACTTCTAGCCCCTGAGTGTTTAGGAGGAATTCCTGAGGGTTTTTGATTCAGATCTTTCTGGAAAGTGTTTTCCCTCATAGTAGCTATCATGATTTTTGCTTCCACTTTAGCTTTTTCTTCATCTCTCCGTACATAAACCCTTTGAGCTTCTCTCTTAATAAGTCATTTAAGGGTTTGTCGTGCCAGTCTTCCAATTTTTCTAGTTTCTTTCTAATATCTGGCCATGCCCGGGTGACAAAATTGACCCTTAGCAGGGCTTGTCCTGCTAGGGACTCAGGGTCTATTCCAGAGTATTGTTTCATATTTTTTCGGAGCCTTTCCAGCCATTCAGTTGGGGTTTCCTCTTTTCCCTGTTGTCCCTCAAAGGCTTTTCTAACATTTTGCCCTCGGGGCGCCCCCTCCTTTATCCCTTTGATTATCAAATTACGATAATCATTCATACTTCCCCTCCCAACTTCATCATTCTGGTTCCAATTAGGAGGTGCAGTTGGCAATTTCTGTTCTCCCGGTGGGCCTTGTTGGTTTTCTCTTTCCCATATTTTTATCCCAGCAGTTCTAATCATATCTCTTTCCTCTTGGGAAAATATTATTTTCATTATTGATTGCATTTCTTCCCAAGTGAAAATATTGGGCCCTAGGAATTGATCTAATTGTTCAGCTGTACCTATAGGGTCTTCTAATAGCCCTTTAATCTCCTTTTTGAAATTCCTAACTTCTGTAGAAG
The DNA here is from genome assembly GCF_049639895.1 of Pseudopodoces humilis. Lineage (NCBI taxonomy): Eukaryota > Metazoa > Chordata > Aves > Passeriformes > Paridae > Pseudopodoces > Pseudopodoces humilis. The sequence continues at coordinate 731,345 of NC_142211.1, read as the reverse complement.
TTAAAGGAGCATTCACAAATCCCATTCCCCCCTGGACCCCTCCCATAGGTACTTCTCGTAATGGGAATAAATTGATTTCTTGGTTCCGCTCTCCCTGTCTATCTGTTTTTACACCCCCCTTCCCTTGTTTTGTATTAGTGTTGGTAACACAGAGGTTATCAGGCTGCTTTTGAGCTTTAACTGCTCCCCTTGTGTTCTGATATGGTGCCCCTTCATTAAGAAGAGATGTTATCTGGGCAGCAGGCGCTGAACTCTCCAAAGGAAAAGAGGCAGAAACAGAGTCCGGCAGGGAAGCTGGGATCCCTAGTGCAGAAGGAGTGAGGGCGGGGCCTGGCAGTGAAGCCAGGGCCGCCTGTGCAGAGCTGCTGGGGTCCGGCATTGAAGCCGGAGCTGCTGCAGCCGGAGTGCTGATGTCCGGCAGTGAAGCCGGGGCCGGCAGGGCGGGTGGAGCAGAAGCCAGAGTCGGGACACCCAGCGCTCTCCCCGGTTCGAAGGGGGGGGCAGGAATTCCCGGGATGGATGGAATTCCCAGCATCAGCGGGGGTGGGAGGATTCCCAGCGCCATTGGAGGCGGAGGAATTCCCGGAGGCTGAGGAACCCCTGCGGCTGGCTGCAGCGGGAGGGCTCCCTGTGCTAGTGGTGGAGGTAAGACATCAAGGGGGTCCCATTTTTTTTTATTTTCTGTTTGCTCAACCTCTGGAGTTTTAGATACTTTAAAAACTCTGGCTCCCAGAGGTTCTGTGTTTCCTAACCAGCAAGAGGCATATTCTCTTTCTTCTGGATTGTATGGCTCTTTTGAATTCACAAATATATTTAGAGCCTGGCAGATCCAAGCCTCCGAGGACCCGTATTTTGGCCAGTAAACATGATCAGGTCTAATTTCCTTTTTTACCCACTCCTTCATGCAGAATTGGATCATTTTTACTTTGTCTTTCCCCTTTGTATTGGGATCTGTATCCCAATTTGCTAGTTTGACCCCGAGGGGACTATCCTGAGGTATATCCTCTGGTATTTTATTAATTCTTTTTTCTCTTAAGGACAGCTTACTGGTTCTCTGTCCCATTTTCCCGAGTGTTCTCTGTTTCACCCTACTCCTTTTAAGTACCACTATTTAGAACACCAATTGTACTATTTTAGAATACCAATTCCACTCCTTTAAAACACCAGTTCACTTCTTTAAAATACAACACCACCAACAAAACCAACAAACCCCAAATCCCTCTCTCAGTGTTCTTGTTACTGTCCACCTTTCCCCCCCCTCAAAATACAGTTATACACGATCTCTCATTCACACATGCATTCTCATTTCTTTAATAGACTTTCCACACTCACTTTCACTCACACCAAGACAATACAATAATAAGGTACCTTCAATGTTGTTGGCCAACCCCCCCAGATTTTCTTGGGTACTATACCCCACACTTCCCGTGGTTTGCACCCTCAACCTGGCAATATTCCCGGGGATTTATTAATTTTTATCCCCTTTTTGTCCCGTCTCCTAGTACACTGAACTTAGGAGAACTCCCGATTCCTTCCTTTCCAGGGGTCCAACCCCTCCCTGAGACCCCAGTCCCAGTAACCCCGGGGGGATTCTTTCACTCCTTTTTCATTCGCTTCGTCCAATTCCCGGCCTATTTTCTCGCGAAAGATAGGAACCGCGGTAGTATGGACTCCGCTCTCGCTCCGCAGGTCTGGGGTAACCAGCTTGCGTCTCATTCACACACATTCATCCCCCCCGTTTCCACCCCCCTGATCAGTACTTACCAATTCCTGTTCAGGTCCTGAAAGATTATGGGGTTTTGAAGGAGCGCTTTATTACTTTGATCTTTTTTTTTTTATTTTTCTTTGCTTTACTTGTCTCTCTCTTGTCCTTCGGGTGTTGCCCTGCTACCACCGATGACACCAGAAGAGCCAAAGCGGATTACCAAAGCTGGCAGGGAGGCGCCTTCCCCCGCCTGGAATCTCCTGGTTTCCCCGGGGCGAGGTGCTTCATCCGAGATGAGCCCCCAATTCCTGTGAAAAACGAAGTTCACTCCTGTAAGTTTTAAAAAGTTTAATAAAGACAATAAGAGACATAAAATAAAGCAAAGAGTTAAAACGGCCGGGTGCCTTGGCGCGCTGCCAAGAGCACACCTGGTATCCTATGGATACCCCTTTTATCCCATCCTTGCTGTGAGGGGTTAATGCATATTCAAGCATGTCCCCTCCCTGGTTCCGCCTTCTTAGATCATGCTTCTGCAGTCTCAGTTTCTGCTTGTCATCATAATTCTTGCTGGTCAGCATTCTTTTGGGGTCTGGTTTCCTTATCTCTGCAGATAGTCAGTTGTTGATAAGAGGCTGGGCCCCTCATCCTTCTTCTGAGGGCAGCTGAGCTTATCTTTCCCCCCTGCCCACGTCCTGGTGCCGGTTTTTTTTCTTCTTTTTTTATAACAGTTTGCTCTCCCTTTCCTGCTGCTGATAACAGCCTGTTTTCCACAGCTTGATCCTCCCATTGTCTTGCCTTGTCCGGATGAAACATATCTTTATTATTCAGAATTCCTACCTAAGCCTATAACTTACTAAGAGAGAAAAGAATATAGTGAAAGCATATAATATATATTTATCAGAATAATTGTGAAAAGCCAATATTTACAACATGAATTCACAACAGAACCGATAATTCTTGATTTGTTAAAAAGTGATGATGACCGAGTATGTTTGCAATTCGACCAAGTGTTCTGCTTCTCCAGAGATGAGGAAGGGATAGACCCTGAAAACAAAATAAACATAACCTGTCACAAGAATATTGTGAAAATTCGTTAACAGACTGAGAAGAAAATGAATGTGAGTGAAAATTATAGTCCTTCCCCCGTAGAATTGGATAAAATAACACGAATTTTTAATGTGATGGATTATCAGGCGGGGGACTGTGATAAATGTAACCTTGGATAAAAATTCGTGAAAGAATAAATAAGGATATCACTAGATTTGTAACAATGTAAAAAGTATATAAAATATAGTGTGGCCGAAGAATTTCCCCAAACCCAGCAGTAACTACCCATTCAGGCGGTAACGACCCTAGGCGACGTTCATCAGCCTGAAAGAAAAAGCAGGACACGAATGATTAAGCTAAACAAAGAAAGGAGCCAGGCCGAGATAGCTATCGACCCCACACCGCACCTGGGCACCCCTCCCTGCAAACCCCGACTGAAGATGCAATCAGGCCGGACAATAAGTGGAAGCCCAGCCGAGATATCTGTCGACTCCACACCGGACTTAGATACTTCACTCTGAGAGCCCAAACCGAAAATGAAATCAAAGAACACTCAGAACTTCTTTACATATGAGGAGACTCTGCCCGGACGTCTATTTGACTCTATTCTCCAATGCCAGGAAATCAATTCATCCAACAATCAAGGACCCTTGGTGAATAGTGCCTACCTGGAATTTGGCCTCAGGACACAAAATCCCTATAAAAACCCCAGACAGTCTACCCTCCTTCGTGGATTTGGGAACACCTATACCTTTGGGTATAGACCCCTGTCCACCCAGCGCTGCGCTGTTTATTTTATTGTGGTTTTTTCCTCATTGTTTATTTTTTTATAAAAATTGTTTTATAATAAATTGTTTTTTATTTAACCCAAATTTGCCTTTGCATTTATAACACAGTCAAAAAATGTAGAGCGCATGCCAAGTGAGGGGTAGTCATAACTTGGAGGCAGGTAACTTTGGGATGGAGGTGTGTGTTAATATCATTAGGTGTTCCAGTTTGAGACAAAATTTAGGAGGAAACTTCCCAAAGGGGTCTCCTCTAAAAAAGCAGATTCCATCAGCCCCTCCCCCAACCAATTCAGGAGATATTCTCCTTGGAGAAAAGTGGAAAAAATTGTTTACTTCACAAGAAGAGTGCTCACAGACATGAAAAAATGAGTAATATTAAACAATGAAACCTCTTGTTGCTGTGAAGAGATGGCAAATTCAGAGTCCTTCTGTAGTTCAGAGATTTGACGTGCCTCCGCCCTGGGAGGCAAAGATTTAGTTTCAGATAATCATTGTTAAAGTGAGAGGTGTGGCTTTAAAGCCAGAGAAGAGTAAATTCCACCCTCTGCCTTGGGGATGGGCCCTGTGAACCTGGGAAGAGTTGCCCCACCCCAGACCCTCGTGGGGTGGCAGCCCAGGGTGTTCTGATTGGTTTGTGCCCCTAGGGTTTCTTCCTTGCTATGTTCCTATTAGACCCCAATCTTAAGCTCCACCCTGGTTCTGTCTTATAAAACCCACCACTGTGCCTCTATTCTGGGCTCTCTGTCTCTGGATTTAAACTGAGTTTGTTCCTGTGTTGAATAAATGGTTTCCTGAGATTAACCAAGCAGAAGCCCATCTCATTGAATCCCATGTCCGTCACCAGTAACTGTAGCCTCCCTGGACATGATCCTGCAGCTGCAGAACACTACACAGAGTCCTTTCAAGGGTGTCTCTTGGCTCACTCAGTCTCTCTCAGTCCCTCTGGGGCTGAAATGCAGCATCCCAGGCCCTGGTGGGGTACATGTGTGAGCTCCTGGTGTTATTCTGGGTTTTCGGTTTGCAGCAGAGCTGAACAGTTCCAAGAAAAAAAAGCCACAGTCCAGGAAACTTCTCTGCCTCAGCTAACTAGAAAAAAAAAACCTAACTAAAAGCAAAGGAAAGCTCTCTCCTGCTGTCCATGCTAGGCAGCACAGTCCGTGAGATAGGAATGTGGGGGAGGGAGTGAAGCTTCTGCAGACAAGTTGTGCCTACTTCTACCCTCCTTCACTCTGTCTCTCTGGACCCACCTTAAAGATACAGAACCCATTTCTGGACAGAAAAAAAACCCCAGATGGTGGGATACCAGACAATACAGTCACCCCAGGACATTAGGCTATAATGAACCAAGTTCATCCAAGGAGAGCAATTTGGCCACAGTTCCTGGCTCAGCAGCAAGACATCTTCTCTCCCTCAGTTGACAGGTGCTATGTGGTTTCTCAGCTGTAAAGTACTATTGAGTTCCCCTCCCTGCAAGGATTTCAACAGAGCCTGGCTGTGGTGTCTCCACTCAGCTCTACCCCCTGTTCCATCCCCCTTAGCAGGTACTTACTTTTGTTATAGGGAATCATCATGGAGCATGCCAACCACATTTTATCCAGGGAGTAGCAGCTGTATGCTACCCTATAATTTCCATACCATTATAACTTCTGTTAGGATGTAAATATAACTTCGCAGTTTCCTCTTATTTTACCAACCGACATCTTTCCACAAACACTTTGCCCACCAGTTGCCACCTCCAGGTGCAACAACTAGCACAAGGCCATGTGTCCCAGATACTCCATGGGAGCATCTGGAGATGACCATGGTACACCACCATCCCGTGGGGTTGGTTGCCCCCATCCATATTCAGCTAGAGCCACCCTATGCTCAGCCAGGTCTCTACAAGACAACTGCTGTTGGATTTGCCTTTGCTCAGGGCTCCTCTGGATTTTTTTCCCATTGCTTCCTTTAGGAATGGTGCTTTGATCCAGCCCCATGGGAGCAATTAGGTGAAATAGAGGAGAGGGTAATTAGGGGAGGAATTGGGAGGCAATGGGTTGTACAAAGAGGGGCAGGAGGAGCAAGGGGAGATGAGGGTCCTTGCATACTCCTCACAACATTTCCACGAGTGACATCAATGTACATGGGTGGTAGCAATTCCTGGTGGACTTTTGGGATGCAATCCCAGCACAGTCCTGATAAAGTGTTTGCAGAAAATGTTTTAAAGAGAGAAAACTCTTGTTCAAGATTCTAGTGATCTAATTGGGAAATTCAGGGATCACCCATAAAAGTGAGTGCAGATGGGGACTGGTAGAAGGATAACTCATCATCTTCAAGGGGGAGACATCCTCAGGTCTGGAAAGGGAGCCAAGGTGGCCAAATGTGACAGTACAGAGATGGAGAGGGGAAGGAGCCCTACCTGCAAACACAGAGGGACCAAACAGAAATATAAGTTACAAGACAGAAAGCAAATGGGGAAAAAAAGGGTAAATTGGGCTGAAAACCAGAACCCAAGCACCAGAGCCAGGTTATTTGTGCTTAGCACCCTCGGAAAGTGGTGGGCCCCTGCACTACCATTTTTAACTGCTCAGAAAAGCAACAGAAACACAATTTTATATAAATAACATATACAGTGTCCATGCAATGATTGTAAAAACCACTTGCATTCTCCACATGCAACACCATCCCTCTCCCAAATGCTTCATTGCTCTGAAAAAAGAAGACTGCATTTATCCTTAGGAAAGCAGCACAAACCCTTGTTCTCCAGCTCCTGCACAGGGGGTTGCATATCTGATGTTGGAGCATGAGACTGTCTGTATGCCAAGAAAGCCCAAGATACTGCAGAATTCACTATTATTATTTGTAAAGGTGAGAGTTGCTTGTTCCCCATGTCCAGTAATAGGACAACAAGCAGAAGAAATTCCTCCCTGGTGCATGCAAGATGCAAAAACTGATGAAATTTGTCTCTTGGATCTAACCAATACCGCTGTGAGCATCCCCCAGATAAAACCCAGGCTCAGTGCTGCCTGTGGAAGTGTGGAAATGCTCTCCGTAGCTACTGTCTTGGACTTTGCAAAGCTCCCAGACACGGGGGACTCTCATGGACCACTTTTTCTACCTCATACACCTGCAAACACTTGCTGCAGCCCAGTTCCTTAGCCAGCTGTATTCACCACACCCCCACAAATTGCAAGATATGCTCCAGGACCTTGTTTCTTCTCACAGCTCCATCACTGATGACTGCTGCAAGGTCACCAGCAGCACCAGTGTGGTCTGTGCAGCTCCCTCCCTGTCTTAGCTGTGAGGCCACGTGTTCATGTCATGTATTTGGGCCTCAAGAATGACATGTGTGGGAACAGAAATTAAATGCAGTGCATTTCCCTCCATCAGGGCTGGGAGAAGAGGCATAGAGCAAGCCCAGATCCAGAAAATGCACATTGGAGGCAGTTGATCCCATCAGACCTTTGCCACCTCACGAAGTCACTTTCTTAAAGTGGAAACTTTTGACAGGAAAGCTTTATAGGAAGTTATTGAAAAGGTCTGAGCTAATAAAGTCCAAACATTTTGTTTAAATGTTATTGTTACAGCAACATAACATGCATTGAAACAAAATGTATTGGTGAAAAACTCAGATGATTTAGGACAGAATGGAATTTTGAAATCTCAGCATTTCTTTTGAGAGGGATTTTCCATTTTTTACCATTAACTCTGTGGCATGACTATGACTGGTGGGAAATGGTTAGCCACCTTTGATTTGGCATGGGATAAGGCATCAGCTTAGCAACCCATCCACCAAGGCTTTGTCCTCTGCAACACGGCTAATCCCCCTGGAAGGCTACAGCTCTGAGGGGAGTGATGACATGGGAAAGGGCAGAGGAAGACAAAACTCCCTACAAAAATTCTGTTTCAGTGTCCTGCCCTGGGTCCATCCATCCTTGAGGCCCTGTGAGGATAACCAGAGTATCTGTCCAAGAGTTACAGGCAGTGTCTGAATCCCTAGAAATGTTTAAATCATTAAATTTTAGCCCAAGGATGTAATACTATTTTGCAGAAATCTGTCTCTAGGAATTCAGAGAAGTCCTGAGGAGTGATAGAAACTTAAAGCTAGGCTCAATAGTCACATTTATGTATCCACTAAAGTATTTGGCTTTATAATTAGTGATGACAATGTAGGATCCAAAAGTAAGAGTCCATACAGTCTTGTAATGCTCATTATTGTTTTTATACCATTTTCTTGTTGCACGCCAAGAAATAATAATTTAAGCTACAGTTCATCTTGCAGACATTGTAGCAATGCTGTTACTTAAGCATGAACATCCTTTACCACTTAGGATGTATCTTTGTTACCTATTTTGCCACCAGCATGAGCATTTAAAACCCCTGCTTATTATTCAGTATTAGGAATGGAGCTGCTGGAAGAGAGCACCCCAAATCCTGGCTACTTGCAGGTTTGACATGTTTTAGGAAAGTGAAGCAAACTTTGTCAGATCCGTGGGGTTTCTTCATTTGCTTCTGTCTAGGTTTTTGGCAGTGAAAAGGAATTTACAGAAATATTCATACATCTTGAAAGCTTCAGCCCATCCATCTGCTCCAAAATCTTGTTTTATTGCAGGTTATTTTCTCATTTAATATATCTTGGTAGTCCCAGAGGCCCAGGGACTGTCTTCATTCTTGACTTTGCTGATCCCAGCCCAACTCCAGTGCTGATAAGCTCTTTCTGAAGCTTATCCAGATGCTCACAACCTTGATTTGGTGGAACAAGCTAAACTCCAACTGCAGCTCACCCTGGAGCAGTAGGGTCTGGCTGTAGGTTGATGGGGACATGTCACAGACAGATAAAGAAATTGTAAAAGATAGGCCTCATAAAATCAGGCCTTGCTCTGCTAAATTAATAACTAGCCTGTCACTTCTTCTGTGCAGCTAAGTAGTTTGCAAGTTCCCATGTGAAAACATCTTGAGAATGTAGTTTGTCTTCTTGGGGAGAAAAACAAGTGCACCTGTAATAACAAGTGATCTGTTCCATGAGAATCAGTAGAAAAAGTATGCAAACTAACTAAAAATACAGAAGTTTGATAGATATGCAAAATGCTGTGTACCAACCAATGAACTGTGAGTGTATTGTCAACCAGTAAGATCTGACACAGTGCCTTCTGATAATCCTATAAAATATGACCTATACAATAAAGATTCGGCTTTTTCTGCATGAAGAAAATGGAGTCTCAGCTGATTTATTACAACAAGGACATTTAAAGATGGATCCTTGAAGAAGGTGTCTTTGGAGGAGAGATTTGGATGGTTTTAACCCTCATTTACCAGCAGTGATTTGTCTCATTTTCTGCAAAGCTTTCTCCCACCCAGTTGATGCAGCAACAGGAAAAATGGGAAGGACCCAGGAGTACTTCCCAACAGAAGCAACACAACAAAACCAATTTCTCCAGGGTCATCTTTTCAGTGGCAGATGGCATGAACCAGTTTATCGTCTTACCCCATGTTATCAGTAAAATAATCCAAAGCAATGCCTGAAGATTATTTGAAGGACTAAACAGGGGGGTTATATATTTCTATTTTATGCAAACATCCAGGAATGACCCCATTGTTCATCACAAGACATTTTGTGTAGGAAATGGTCAATCTGCCCTACATCAGCAGAGGTTTTATGAGCAGGTTGGACAAACTTCCCCAGGAAGGGTGCTGGTGTCGTTGGTCCTGCTTTGTGGCAGAAGGATGGATCAGGTGATGCCCCATGTCGTGAGTAACACTGTCTGGTAGGTCATGTCATGCCTACACCTCATTTTAATGTCTCACCTATTCAAGGCTTTACAGCAATTAGCTGAGCCCTCAACCAGCAGCAGAGTTCCCTCTGCCATGGCCCCAACTTCTTCCATATATATTGCAGTGATCTTTGAGCACAAGAACATGGTCACATCAAAGAACTGTAGAACCATAGAATGGTTTGGGTCGGAAAGGACCTTAAAGACCATCTAGTTCCAATCCCCCCTGCCATGGGCAGGGTCACCTTCCACTAGACCAGGTTGCTCAAAGCCCCATCCTATTTGGCCTTGAACACTTCTTCAAAAGCAGAAACTATTTCAACTCAAATTTTCTGGCTGGAGACCAATGACACACCAGCACAAACCACTCACTTCCAGTGACCTGTGTGGCTTCTCAGGCCAATGTGTGTGTTTCAATTAGCCAAAACTTAACTGGCTTGGGCTAAAGAAGGGTTTTCCAGGGAAGACTTAGAAAAACTGTTTTTTTGGGGTGTTTTTTTGTTTTTTTTAAGTTTGAATAGGGTAAAATAACCAGGAGAGGAGCCCAATCCATCACCCATAGACCTCTGAGCCCTTTGCACTGCTCCCATGGCCTTCATCCTCACCTCTGTGAGAAATGATAGGGAGAAGGACCAACTCCAACTGAAGCTGCAACAGAATGTGACCCAGCGCCAGAAGCACAGGCTGGGCCATCCCCACACAGCATTTCCAAGCAGACACCATTAAGGGTATTCCCTTTCCCCATTTTCTTTTTCCTCCATCCTAAACAAAAGGAAGGTCTCCTCTAGACCGGCAGAAGTGATAGACCATACCCACAAAGAAATGGGGAAGTGTCAAGCTTTAAATATTCATTACTTAGATTATGCATTTTACAGCATACATTGCATCTGGATGTTCTATAAACAGACTGAATTGCCACAAAGAGTTATTAGCTCCCTTGTTTTAACAGTCTCTGAAATGCTGAAGATGAGTTTGTGTTTTGTCTAGTATGAATAGCTAGTCTTTATTCTCCACAACATTTATTTCCTTTTTTTAAAAGAAAAATTAAAGCACTTAGTTTAACAAATACGATTAAATTAAAAATACTGCTTTTTCAAATGCAAATAAATTAAAAGAAAACATAATTGCTATTGTTAATGCCATCTTCTGCAGGACACTGCAGCTCCCTTGGGTATTGACAGTGAACTTTGCAACCTTTAGTATCGTTTCTCCTGAAAAAAATACTGTAAATATAACTGGGTCTGGCTAATAGCTAACACCAAAAAGAGCAAAATTGCCATAAAGCCATAAAACACATATTGGGGCAATAAATTTTTTAAAAAGTATTTAAGATTTTGAGACACTTCCAAGTAAGGGATGTTATAAAAATAAGCATGAAAATAAATAAGTTAATCTGACAAGTTTTCTTTCAAAGCCATCAATCATGCCAAGAATAGATATTAATTAATTTCCTTGGGGAGAAGAGGGGAACCAAGCAAATCACTTACTTTTCCTTTTTCCCCCCATTTTCGTTTCACCTCCATGTACATGAAACTTCTCCAAACAAGGGTGAAATTCCTCATGGGGAAACCAAGCAAGTCACTTTCTGGGTAGTATAAATCTTTGTTATGGAAAGAATTTCACCAGAAATTAGGTGAATTAGATGCTGGGGTGTCTGGCAGGGAGTTGGAAAACCTCTTCTGCATCCAAGGGGGACAGGCATGGCAGTGGTGCAGAGCACTGCTCCTCTGCAGATGCTTCAGCTACTTGTCTTCACACCATCCAGAGGTTTGATCCCTGTACTGGATTTGCACGGCCTGGTTTTTGGTAGCAGGGGGGGCACAGAGGTGGCTCCTGTGAGAAGTTGCTGGAAGCTTCCACCATGTCCAGCAGAGCCAATCCCTGATGGCTCTGAAGATGGACATGTGCTGTAGGCCAAAACTGGGCCAATGAAAGATGTTGGTAACACATTTCTGATAACATATTTACAGAATCACACAGAATCACAGAATGACTAGGTTGGAAGAGACCTTCAAGATCATCGAGTCCAACCAATGCCTTAATACCTCAACTAAACCATGGCACCAAGTGCCATATCCAATCTTTTTTTAACCACATCCAGGGATGGTGACTCCACCATCTCCCCAGGCAGACCATTCCAGTACTTTATCACTCTTTCCATGAAGAACTATTTCCTAACGTCCAACCTAAATTTCCCTTGGCACAGCTTAAGGCTGTGTCCTCTCGTTCTGTCAGTTGCTGTCTGGTAAAAGAGACGGACCCCCCACCTGACTACAACCTCCTGAAAGGAGGTTGTAGAGAGTGATAAAATCACCTCTGTCTCCTTTTCTCCAGGCTAAACAACCCCAGCTCCCTTAGCCATTCTTCATAAGGCTTGTGTTCCAAACCCCTCACCAGCCTTGTTGCCCTCCTCTGGATGCGCTCAAGCGTCTCAACGTCCTTCCTAAACTAAGGGTCCCAGAACTGGACACAGAACTCAAGGTATGGCCTCACCAGTGCTGAGTACAGGGGAAGAATGACCTCCCTGCTCCTGCTGGCTACACTATTCTTGATACAGGCCAGGATGCTGTTGGCCTTCTTGGCCACCAGGGCACACTGCTGGCTCTTGTTTATCCAGCTGTCGACCAGCACCCCCAGGTCCCTTTCTGCCTGGGCACTGTCCAGCCAAGCTGTCCTCAGCCTGTAATGTTGCAGGGGGTTATTGTGACCAAAATGCAGGACTTGGCACTTGGACTTATTAAACTTCATCCCACTGGACTTTTCCCATTCATCTAAATGTTCCAGGTCTCTCTGCAGAGCCCTCCTACCTTCTAACAGATCAACACACGCTCCCAGCTTAGTGTCATCTGCAAATTTACTAATGAAGGACTCAATACCCTCATCCATGTCATCAATAAAAATATTGAAAAGGACTGGCCCCAGCACAGACCCCGAGGGACACCACTGGTGACTGGCCACCAGCTGGATGCAGCACCATTCACCACCACTCTCTGGTCCCGGCCATCCAGCCAGTTCTTAACCCAGCAAAGCGTGCTCCTGTCCAAGCTGTGGGCTGCCAGATTCTCCAGGAGTTTACAGTGGGAGACAGTGTCAAAGGCCTTGTTGAAGTCCAAATAGACAACATCCACAGCCTTTCCCACATCCACTAAGCAGGTCACCTAGTCACAAAAGGAGATCAGGTTGGTCAAACATGACTTACCCCTCCTAAACCCATGCTGGCTGGGTCTGATACCATGGCCATCCTGTACATGCTGCATGACGACACTCAGTATAAACTGTTCCATTACCTTACCAGGTACTGAGGTCAGGCTGACTTGGCCTATAATTACTAGGATTCTCCTTCCCACCTTTCTTGTGAATGAGTGTCACATTGGCCAGCTTCCAGTCATCTGGAACCTCACCAGTGAGCCAGGACTGCTGGTAAATGATGGAGAGTGGCTTCACAAGCTCATGTGCTATCTCCCTCATCACCCTGGGATGGATCCCATCAGGTCACATAGATTTATCAACATCCAAGCATCTCAGCAGTTCTCTGACTGCCTCCTCTTGGATAACAGGGGGACCATTCTGCTCCCTGCCACCATCTACCAACCCAGGAGGACAGATGTCCTGAAGGGAAGTTGCTTTCCCACTAAAGACTGAGGCAAAGAAGGCATTAAGCAGAATTAAAGAAGAAAACAAAAACAGTCACATTTTTTTCATCTCATCAGAGAAGAGGAGGTGAGAACATGTGAGGGAAACAACATGGAGACACCAAGGTCAGTGAAGAAGGAGGTGGGGGAGGTGGTCCAGGCACCAGAGCCAAGATTGCTCTGCAAGCTGTGGTGAAGACCATGGTGAAGTAGATTGTCACTCTGCAGTCTATGGGGATCCACATGCGATGCAGAATTCCACTCACAGCCCATGGGGGAGGTGCTCATGCTGGAGTGGGTGGATGCCTGGAGGAGGCTGTGATCCAGTGGAAGACCTGACGGAGAGAGAGGGCCCTGCTTCCAGGCTGGAGCAATCTGTCCTTGGAGGACTGCACCCTGTGGAGAGACCCATGTAGCAGCAGTTTTGGGAGGACTGCTGCTCATGAGAGTGGACCCACGCTGGAAAAGTTCATGGAGAACTGTCTCCCATGGGAGGGACCCCATGGTCTCACAGGGGAAAGACTCCTCTCCCAGAGCAGTGGAAGAAAATCTCAGTGATGAACTGACCCAAAACCCCCCATGCCCTGTCTCCCTGTGCTGTCAGTGGGAAGGAGGGAGGCACTGGGGGAAAAAGGTGTTTTAAGGGCTTATTTTACTTCTTGTTATCCTCCTCTGATTCTGTAAGCAATAAATTCACTTTGCAACCTTAAGTTGAGCCTGGTTTTGCCCTTGAAGTGTTTCTCCCATGTGGTGGCCAGGCTGGTTCCATTGTTCCAACCCAGGATGCTACAACCTTCTCAGAGAGAGGTCTTCTAGGAGACAGTCTTCAGGGGGGGTCTCTGGCAATCCCTGGCCACCAGGTAACCTCAGCAAGGTGCGGCCTGTGGCTGCAAGTGATCAGCTCAGTGATTTCCAGCTCAGTGATTTCAGCTCAATTTGCTAGGTTATCCCAGGCCCACTCAGAGACAGAGAGACAGAAGCATTGTGTGGAGATTTCACAGAGATAGCCTTTATTGCCCAGCAGCTCTGTGAAGGGGTGCCAAGGACGGCGGCTCTTGAATTGGGCAGAAGCTGGGGTTTTTATGGGGGAAAGCAAGGGTAGTACCAAGAGGAATAAAACAATGGGTTACAAACAATCAACATAGGCATCAAGGCATGGTGGGATACCTCACCATGACAAGGGAGGATAGCCTTGTTCAAGAAGTATCTTTCCCAGGGACGTTTTGAGATAAGCCTTATCACAGCCCTCTCAAGGCACATCACTCCAAGGGAAACTTGTGGCAGGCCCATCTGCCTCCATACTCCTGGAGGTTGAGCAATCAACTCCTGTGGGTGCCTGGCATTTGGCCAGTGTCAAATCACAACAGTCCCACATATATTTGGCCCGACAACGTTATTTTCCCCTTTGCTGATGTAGTCGTATGGGGGCAAAATATTAAAATCCCATGTGGATACTTTTATTGAGCAGCAAAGATCAGATCTGGCTAATTTGAGGAGATGTTGTTTGTGGCTTCACACCTTCAAAAATACACATTGGAGAATTACACTCTTTGGCAACTGTTTCTAAAGAAAGCTGATAAAAAGAAGACACTCAATTACATTCCTAGATGCTGTCACCAGGGACCTCCAAAAATTCCCAGTGTTGCTCCCCAGCTGCCCATTAAATGACCTCATGGTGTCTCTTTTCCCAACATGGTACCATAGTTAACGATGCCACATGCTTGCTGGCTTCCTACTGATAGATTTCAGAAAAATACCACTGTCAGCATGTAATTTTGGGATAATAAAAAAAAAAAAATTGGTCCACATTTTGATTCTCAGACATCAGTGGGGTGACTTATATAGCAAAGCAGTTAATAGATGGATGAACATATGCTAATAATGGAGATAAATGGCAAGACATTAAGAAGCATAAGATTTCACACAGAAGTTCTTTGGTTGGAAAAATCCCAGTGTTGGGGGAGAAAATGATGGAACAAGCCTGGTTGGTGGGGGCTGCAGGATTGTCTCCCAATGGGAAAATTGAATAAATCTCCATGGCTTGCAGGGGTAGGGAAATACTCAAGCAGAAATACTGCTCTGGGGCTTATACCCCACCTCTGCATGCCTTCTGATGAAGAACAACCTGGGAATCTTGGTGGATGACAAGTTGACCATGAGCTGGCAATGTGCCCTTGTGGCCAAGAGGCCCAGTGGTATCTTGGGGTGCATCAAGAAGAGTATGGCCAGCAGGTCAAGGGAGGTGATCCTACCCCTCTACTCAGTCCTAGTGATGCCACATCTGGAATACTGTGTCCAGTTCTGTTCTACTCAATACAAGAAAGACAAAGAACTACTGGAGAGGGTCCAGTGGAGGCCACAAAGATGATTAGGGGTCTGGAGTATTTCTCTTATGAGGAGAGACTGTGGGAGCTGGGCCTGTTTAGAATCATAGATTATGCTGAGTTGGAAGGGACTCATCAGGATCATCAAGTCCAACTCCTGGACCTGCACAGGACACCCAAAGAATCACACAATGTGCCTGAGAGCATTGTCTGAACACTTCTCGAACTCAAGACAGGCTTGGCGCTGTGACCACTTCCATGGGGAGCCTGTTCCAGTGCTCAGTCACCCTCTGGTTGAAAAACTTTTTCCTGATATCCAACTTAAACCTCCCCTGACTCAGCTTCATGATGTTTCCTCAAGTACTGTCAATGATAGTGAAGAGATGAGTACCTGCCACTCTGCTTCCCCTTGTGAGGATGTTGACGACCACTGTTATAAATGCATATCATATTACTGGATTTTCACAATATTCTAATGAATGTTATATGCATAAGATTAAAAAAAATGTTGTATTAATATAGTTTCCTTTATTTCTGTTATTGATGAAACTTAGAAATAGTGGTATAATACATATATGTTAGGCTATGGCATAGTATTAAAACAAAAACTACTTTTGTTTGTATAACCCAAAGACTGAAAAAGATAGATAAAGACCCCCCCTGCATTCTTAGACTATCTTATCCAGATGAAGACAGCAGTGACCAGAGCTCTGCGGGAGGATTTTATTCCATTTCTCTTATCAGGGAATGTAAAACTAGGTGGCGCCAAGAAGATTGATCTATTGGGAAGGGGGCAAGAGAAAACTAAACAGAAGAACACCAAAAATCCTAAGAAGAATGTCTGAATATGTATGAGAATTTATGTTTATATAGTAGGGTTCTGTTTTTAAGGGACAATCCTTTGTTAGTAGGTGTGCTCTCTTGGCTGAATGCAGAGACATCCGGCCATATCTGTATACTTTATTTTTATCTCCTAATTGTCTTTTTATTAAAATTTTAAATTTTATAAAAAATACGCAAACTTCATTTTTCACAACCACAATGAGGTCTCCCCTCAGTCTCCTCCAGGCTGAACAAACTAAGTGACCTCAGCTACTCCTCATAAGGCTTCTCCTCCAGGCTGAACAAACTAAGTGACCTCAGCTACTCCTCATAAGGCTTCTCCTCCATACCCTTCACCATCCTTGTGGCACTCCTTTGGACATTCTGTAATAGCCTAATGTCTTTCTTATATTGCAGTGCCCAAAACTGCACACAGCACTCAATGTGAGGCCATGCCAGTGCAGAGCAAAGTGGGTCAATCACGTCCTTTGACCATCTGGTGAGGCTTTGCCTGATGCACCCCAAGACATGGTTGGCCCTCCTGGATGCCAGGGCACACTGCTTACTCATATTCAACTTTGCATCAACCAGGACCCCCAGATCCCTTTCCACAGCATTGCTTTTCAACCTCTTCTTCCTCAGTCTATCAGTACATCCAGGGTTGCCCCACCCCAGGTACAGAATTTAGCACTTGCCCTTGCTGAACTTCATACAGTTGTTGATTGCTCATCTCTCTAATTTATCCAGGTGTCTCTGCAGGCTGTCTCTGCTCTTGAAGGTGAGAGGAATGATGAGCTTGTCTTTACAAACAAGCGGTGGGTCAGCTGATAAGATGTAGCTAGCAGTGAGAGACAACAGAAACAATGGGATGGATTCCAGTAGAAGATCAAAGAGGCACTGAAAGAACAATATGAATTCCATAAAAGTTAAGAAGGGATTATGCATTGGGGGTGGGGGGGGGAAGGTATCGCCGCCGGTACCAGGCTGTGATAAATATAACATTGGATAAAAATTCGTGAAAGAGAATAAAGAATTATATGTTATATTTGTAATACTGTAAAGATGCAAAATGTAAAATAATCCAGAGATACCTTCCCGAGTCGGGCAGTAACGACCGGCAGCAACGCTTATCAACACAAAATAAAAAGCAGGACACAAGCAATCAAACCAGACAATGAGAGTGGCTCAGTCGAGATACCCATCTCCTCCGCACCCAAACTGGCCACTCCATTCCGGGAAATGCAATCGGAGGACACTCAGAGCCTCTCACATGTGAAAGGACTCTGCTCCACCGACCATTGACTCAGCTCAACGGATCCGGGAAGTCTATTCAAACTCTTTTGTTGGACGGTGCTTACTCCGGATTTTGCCCCAGGATACGAAAACCCCTATAAGAACCCCGGACTGCAGTGCCTACTTCGTGGATTTGGGTAAATCTGTACCTCTGGGTATAGACGTCTCCCTGTCCACCCAGCGCTGCGCTGATTTATTTTATTGTGGTTTTTTCTTTCGTTGTTTGTGATTGAAATTGTTTTATAATAAATCGCTTTTTATATTAACCCTATTTTGCCATTGCATTTATAACAAGGCGTTCCGGGAAGCCTGTACCTCTCAAGTACCTCAGCCTATGGGGAAAGGGAGAAGGGACAAGCGGCCAGGAATTAGGATAAAAAGGAGGCTGCGCCCTCCAAAAATTTGAGAGACCCCAGGGGAATGCCCCATGGCCTCTCCCTTTATTCGAATAAAGTAAAAGGACTCCTCTGTCTCCTTTTTGGACATAAACCTCTGGTGTTTGTGGATTAATTTTCCTGACAAAGGAGTCGACACCTCCTCCCAATTTAGTGTGTCTGTTGAACTTAGTACTTCTTTGAGTCCTGTGTCCAAGTCATTCATGAAGATGTTGAAGAGAACAGGGCCTGTGAAACCCCACTTGTGACTGGTTACCAGACTGATTATCATGGGGTTAGTTTATTATCCCATCCCATTTTTGGGGTCTTTGATCTGTTTTGTTCTGCTTTGTGCCCACAGGTGGTGGCTGTCCCCACCCCACCCCCCATCCTCCCTGGCTCCGGGGCTGTCTCGATGAATGGAAGCTAAGTCGGGGTTTCCGGGGAAGTTGGGGGTGGGGAGAGAGGCAGTCTCTGCTCTTCTGGAGGGCGGTTCAATGGGACACATGCAGCCGGTATCTCTGACCAGGGATCCTGCCGTTTCTGTGGGTTTTGCCCTCTTCTTTTGCCTTCTTTTTTTTGGTTCCGGCACTGTGACTGAGCTTGCCGGCTAGGCTTCTTTTGCTGCTCTGCTTTTGGGAAGCCCAGAGCCAGTGCATGCCTCGCCAGGACCTGGGATCGCACCCATTTCCCGCCAGGGGGCTGCCCCCAACCTCCGCACAGCCGGGGTCCGAAGAAAAGCCTGAGGAGCCTTTTACTGCTTTCAGGAGCCAGACTGCTACTGCCCAACCCCCACCGTACCTCTGCCATTGCTCTGGGTTTGTGCTACGCTGTAGCTTTTCACCCTCTGCCTGACGGGAGGTCCTGCCATTTCAGCTTGCTTCTCCTGAGCTTCCTGCTATTGAAACAGAGAAATTAAGAATTACGAATTAAGCATAAAAAAATGCTTGACCAAAAACGGGGGGGGGGGGGGTTTGACCAAAAAACCATACCCTGCTCCACAAGAGCAGGGAAAGAGCGAGACTACAAGATAAGATAAAGAGCTAGAATAAACAAACAGGATGCAAAGACAAAGGCACCACAAGATAAGGGGATTCTTTAGACCCCTAAGCCAGAAGGAATAGTATCAAAGTCCAAAAAGTGGTCAAAGGACTGCAAGGAGCATGCGTGAGAAGACAAGGTGAAAAGTTCAGCTAAGGAGAAAATTGCTGACCTCATCCCAAAGACCCCCAGACGACCACTGAACTGACCAAAAACGAGCAGTACGCAGACGTAAAGGGGCGCGGAGCTAATTTTAATATGAAGCGAGGACAGGCTGAGTTAATAAATGAATATGTATTAGGTCTATTATGCAACCCTAGTTTGTAAAAGATAAAAAGAGAAAGCCAAATATCAAAAGTGTGCATGCTTTTGGAGGAGATATCCCCCATGCCCCTCAACACTGAATAAATTCATACCTACTCTTATAACTACTCTGTGAGTTATAGAGTTTTGCTATCCACATATCACTATAGCTCCTTTTGCTATCTAGAGGGAGCACTGGGATCAGCTGCCCCTGGAGGTTCGTAAAATAAGCCCCTTCTCTATCCCATCCCATTGGCTGTGCCA
The DNA here is from genome assembly GCF_049639895.1 of Pseudopodoces humilis. NCBI lineage: Eukaryota > Metazoa > Chordata > Aves > Passeriformes > Paridae > Pseudopodoces > Pseudopodoces humilis. The sequence goes on along the minus strand of NC_142211.1, from coordinate 712,002 downwards.
GACAGTACCGCGTGGTCCCCAACTTGCACCAGAGCACCCCCTGCAGCTGCAGGGGAATCATCACACTCACCCTGTCCAGCTAGGAGCCACCAGCGCCTCTGCCAGCTGTGACCATAACTACACCAAAGGGGAAAGTGTCTGAAGCCGAGAAGGCTGTTACTGGGTTTCTGTTTTTGTCTGTTGTCGCTGACATTGTTGTTGTTTGTTTGCCTTGTTATACATATTAGTAAAGAACTGTTATTTGTTTTCCCATATCTTTACCTGAAAGCCCCTTACTTTCAAAATGTTAATAATTCAGAGGGAAGGGAGTCATATTTTCCATTCCAAGGGAGGCTCTTGCCTTCCTTAGCAGATACCTGTCTTTCAAACCAAGACACTGATGTCACTCCATTCCCTATAACTATTTGTGCCTGACCTGTGAGCCAGTTTCTCACCCATTGCGTACCATGGTTATCCAGCTGGGTGCTGGACATTTTGTCCAGAAGGATCCTGTGAGAGACAGTATCAAAAGCTTTGCTGAAATCTGAAAATATTGCATCCACCTTCTTTCCTAGATCAACTAGGTGGGTTACCCTGTCATTGAAAGAAATCAGGTTTGACAAGCAGGACTTTCCCCTCAAGGCCTCCTGGTTGTGACCAATGACTGTGTTGTCCTCCAGGTGTTTTTCAACACCTCTCAGAATAATCTTTTCCATGATTTTACTGGGCACTGATGTGAGACTGACAGGCCTGTAATTACCAGGGTCCTTCTTGCCCTTCTTGAAAATTGGGGCAATGTTTGCCAGCTTCAAGACAACTCTGACGTCTCCAGATTCCCAAAACTACTCAAAAATCATTGAGAGAGGTTTTGCAATGACATTAGCCATCTCTTTGAGGGTTCTTGGCTGAATCCTGTGGATGTTAAATGCAAGAAGAAAGCAGGGAGCACAGTGTCTGTGGAAAAGCAAGTCACATAACTTTCTCAGACTGGCCTGAGAAATGTGGTCTGGGAAATCATAAGGAGGAATTAAAACAATCCTTAGAGATAGAATGCAACCTTGCAGGTGTTGTTTATCACTATCTTGTTTTCTTGCAAGAAAAGGTCGAGGGGTGGTGTACCCCACTGACCAATGATGGTGATGTGTTAGTTTACTGACCAATAAGAGTTTTACTTTTCCGGACCTTCTCGGACTTGTCTATAAAAGAAGATCTGGGATAATAAACCTTGCTCTCCTGTACAACCCACAAGAGAGTCTGTGCTGTTACTTTAACCGTTCCCAATATAGTGTGACAGAATCCCATCAAGCCCATAGATTTGTAGGGATCAAGCTGGAGCAGTAGATCCTGCACAAGTTCAGGTTTGACTGGGAGTTGATCATTCTCACAGTCATGGGCCTCCAGCTCAGGTCACTGAGACCCCCTTGGTCTGTTATACATGTTGAAAACAGAGGCAAAGAATGTGTTAAACACCTCTGCCTTGTCCATGTCCCTGTTTGTGAGATGACCATCCTCATCCTGGAAAGGGCTGATGTTCTTTCTACACTGCCTATTGCCATTAACATATTTTAAAAAACTTTTTTTTATTGTCCCCCCACAATTATTTTTGTTTAGTCTAGAGAAGAGAAAAATAAGATGGGATGCCATCAATGCATATAAATATCTCAAATGTGGGTTCCAAGAGGATGGTGCCAGACTATTTAGTGGTGCTCAGCAACAAGATGAGGAGCAAGAGCCATAAACTAAAACACAAGAAGTTGCACCTCAGCATGAGGAAGAATTTCTTTACATTGAGGGTGGCAGAGCACTGGAACCGGCTGCCCAGAGAGGTCATGGATTATAGGACTTCTCTGTTCTTTAAAGAAAAAAAATCAAGACAAAATTGGTTTCCAGGTCTTCTCCCAGAAGATGGATGCTGTGCCTGAGTACTCTGCAATGGGTGTTAAATCCCCTTTTCCTCTGCTTCCTGAGAAATCAGGGAACGGGAAAAACCAAGAACAACGGGCACAACCCTGAGCCTTATATTACTGATGGGCTTTACCACTGTGTTGGGTTTCCATAGCCAAACTTTGGTAGTGGGAATGTGTGTTGGTTTATCACAGCCTGGTTTTTGGTAGTGGGGGGCCGTGGAAGTGGCTTCTGTGAGAAGCTGCCAGAAGCTTTCTCCATGTCTGGCAGAGCCAATCCCTAGTTGCTCCAAATACAGATGTGCTGCTGGTCAAGGCTGCACCTATTAGAAATGGTGGTAATACCTCTGTGATGACATATTTAAGAAGGAAAAAAAAAAAGAAAAAAAAAATTATTGCACAGTTGTAATTGCGACCAGAGAAGAACGAGATGAGAATATGTGAGAGGAACAGCACTGCAGACACCAAGGTCAGTGGAGAAGGAGGGGGAGGAGGTGCTCCAGGCTCCAGAGCTGAGATTCCTCTGCAGACCATGGTGAAGACCATGGTGAAGCAGGTTGACCCCCTGCAGCCCATGGTCCACAGGGATGCAGACATCCACCTTCAGCCCATGGAGGAGGCCCATACCAGAGCAGAGGGATGCCTGAGATGAGACTGTGAGCCTGTGGGGGACCTGTGGAAAGGGGTCCACACTGTAGCATCCTGTCTTTGAAGGACTGCACCTTGTGGAAGGGTGACCTACATGGCAGCAGTTTGGGGAGGACTGTTGCCAGTGGGATGGACTCATGTTGAAGCAGCTCTCAGAGATCTGTTCCTTGTGAGATAGACTCATGTTGGAGAAGTTTGCAGAGAACTGTGTCTCATGGAAGGGACTCCATGCCTGGAGCAGGGGAACAATTCCTTTTCCTGAGCAGAGGGAGAAACAGTGGGTGATGAACTGACCATAACTACCATTTCCTGTCTCCTTGCTCCGCTGGGGTAGGAGGTAGAGCTGGGAAGGAGGGAGGGGTGAAGGGAAGGTGGTTTTAAGGGTCTATTTTACTTCTCATTATCCTGCTTTGATTTTGTTAGGAAAAAATTCAATTCATATCTCTAATTTGAGCCTGTTTTGCCTGTGACAGTATTTGATGAGTGATCTCTCCCTCTCCTTAACTCGTGAACCCTTTGTTAAATTTTCTCTTCCCTGCCCAGCTATGGAAGGGAGTGAGAGAGCAGCTTGGTGGGTGCCTGGCATCCAACCAGAATCAACCCACTACAACCATCTTAATCAAGTTCAGGTGCTCATAATTCTATCAAACACCATTGCTACTAATGAAACTGACCCAACAAAAGGTGCCCTCACCATGGCTCCTGGGCTTGAATCCACAAAGCAGAAAATAAATTTTCCAGACAAGTCAAGTGCACCTAGCAACCATTTTGCTGCTTTCTGGGTAGACAGAAAAGCTGAAGCTCCTGTTGTTTGCTACTGATGCTTCATGTGCAGAATAAAAACTGCATCAGCAGACAACCAGATGAAAATTCAAATAATATTGAACCACAGCATCACGACCTAAGCTGAGCCAGGGGAGGTTTAGGTTTGACATTAGGAAAAAGTTCTTCACAGAAAGGGTGACTGGGTGTTGGAATGGGCTGCCCAGGGAGGTGGTAGAGTCACTGTCCCTGGAGGTGTTTAAGAAAAGACTAGATGTGGCACTTAGTGCCATGGTCTATTTGACAAGCTAGTGTTAGGTCATAGGTTGGACTTGATGACTTTGAAGATATTTTTCAACCTAGTTAATTCTGTGATTCTGTGTTTTAATAAGTAGTGTCAGTAGACGACAAATAAGGAGACCACCAAGTCATCTTCATAATTCAGGGAGGGATGCAACAAGCATGGCATTTCTGTGTACCAGCCTCCTTGCCATCTAGTCATTTCCTCGTCCAGGAAGCATCTTGCTTTCACCTCCCAGAAGCTGCCTTCTCCCTTGGGATGCTCTAGCACAGAGCAACCTGGGTATCCTGGAGCAACCTGGAGACCCCTGGGCAAATTCTCCCCCCTGAATATGCCACCCATCCCTCGATGATGTGGTGCCACTTACACCAACCATGGGACAGAGTTGCTCTTGTACATTGCACACTTGGAAACACTGGACAGCAAATTCAGATAGTTAGAAGCCAGGCTCAAAACCTCTATTTTTGGCTTTTTCTTTTTTTACTCTCTTCTTTTTTCCTCCTTTTTTCCATGCATTGCTTGTCTTCTCTTTACCAGCCACCAAAGAAGAACATTAACCTTCATTTCTCCCTTGCTCTGTATGTTATTAGGCCTGACTATAACAGGCCTGGATTTAAATGTATAATTATAACCATGACAGTAACTACAATGAAGCACTCCTTCAACAAAAAAAAAAAAAAATTACATAAAAACCGGTTATAGTGTCTGAGGGATAATGGTGACTTGAAAAGCAAGGGCCACAGAATTCCCTGTTTCTTAGAGCTCCCAGCACAGAGGACATGATTCTCAATCCATTGAGAAGATTACTAGCAAGATGATGATGGCTATGTTACTTCTGCAGTGGCTTTTGGGCTCCTTTAAAATAGTCCTACTTCATCATCTTCACATAAACCATTAGTAAGGTTTTGGGAAGGCATTGCTTTCCTCATCTCTGAGCTGCTTGCAATTGTTCATTCAACGATACAATGAAATAAGAAGAAATCACAAATAATAAAGAAAAAGAAAACCCAGTGCAAATAAGGTCAACCTGCTCTCCAATCCATTTTCAAAGGGGTGGAGAGTAGGTGGGGAGGCACACAGAAAGTTGAAGACAGGAGGGGAACCTAGCACAAGGCCCTCTTGACAAAAGCCATCACTTATGAGTGTCTGGTATAGTGTGTATCTATCTTTGTCCTCCCAAGACATCTGCTGCCTGCTGCTTCCTACCATTTGGCCAGGGCAAGGCAGGAGGACAGCATGAAAACAATACTAGCCCCCACTTGGATTAATTGTTTGGGCTTTTTCTTTTCCAAATTCTCTGTCTTCTTTTGAAAGTCAAACAATAACCTGGTGGGACACACTGCTGCTTTAGCAATGAGTTCAGAAAAAGAAACCCATCATGGCTGAAAAAGAAATATACTTCTCCATCCCCACCCCATGAATGTATTCTCAAGCATGCTGGGAGTTGGTCTTCTGTGGAATTTAAATCAGAAAAGCTTTTGCCAGATCCCATCAAGGTGCATGTCTTCTTCCTGTTCCTTCCCACCTCTCCTTGTCCTGCCCCTCAGGCTGTCAGTTTTTGGATGGTCTCATTGTAGTACTGAGTGATGGTGGGCATTAGGGGGTTCCAGTTGTTGGCATGCAGTTCAATGACCTCCAGCAGCAGGGACCGTGTCAGCATGGACTCAGAGGGACACAGCATCTTGTCACGTGCTATTGCCAACAGCTCTGTCATCATCTCAGGCAGCTGCTCCTCCAGCAGCCGGCCAATGCTCTGCAGCTGTCAGGAGAAGAAGGGGTCAACCATGGCTTATTGATCCTTGTGTGTCCCAAGTTGAGACATTTTATTATTCTATCACTCCATAATATTCAGATACCCCACTGGCTTTTACAAACATGCTCCAACCTTCCAATTCTTCCCTGCTTGGTGTGGCAGAGCCACCAGGCAAAGTTAAAGGCATCGTGACTTTTGAAAACCAAAACCACATGGCAGCAGGCTCCAAGAGCATGAAGAGCAAGGTTTTCAAAAGCATCTGTACTGGGCTGCTAGAGGAGCAAATGGTCCAGCTACTGCTGACATAAAAAGATGATTGCTTTTGAAAAAAAATAATCCCACCTAAAAATCATGCTATTGTCAAAACAAATTGCAGGCTGTGATGTGTTATTCTTGCCTTCTACCTGGCCCTTAATTTACTTGCTGATTCAGAGCTCACAGTAACTCCCAGTCATTAATCATAATAAGCAGAACTCTTCTGTATGCATAACAAATCCCACCCTGACAAGATCTGCATTTATACCTGTCATGCTGCTTCACTGAGGACAGCCAAGGGGTTTTTCTTAAACAATTACTCCTTGGAGAGCCTCCATGGAGCAACATAAGCCTTAGGTGGTTCCACAGAGGAGAAGGTCCAAGCTAAGGCTGGACAGCAGCAAGTCTACCATGATGGAAGATTAGTGGGTCTTGAATGCAGAGCTCCTCAAAGTCCTCACCTTAAAAATTCAAACCTTTCTCCTCAGTTGCCTCTCACTTTGCTGAATTTCAACCATTTTGGCTATAATTTCAACCACTTTCTGCAAGGAAAGCATCCATTCTCACAGGCAAATCAATTCCCCAAAAAGATAGTAATGAAACTCTTCTATATTTGTACCAGAATTTCCCTGCAAATCTGCTGCTGAGCCAAACAAACCTGTCCGTGTGAGCCATGGGGCAGTTTTTTCTCTAATACAGGTGGTTTTGTGCTTAAAAAATAAGTGCAGGGTGAGATTTGAAGGAACTGAGATGATATAATTTTGTGATGGGACTCCCACTACCAAACCTTTTGCATCCATGTACATGCATCAAAAGTCCAGTGATAGAGTGTCAAGGGCCATCTCTTATCTCACAGTAGTGTCTTTATTCTGCTCTTGTGAGATCCCAACTGGAGTACTGCGTCCAACTTTGAGGTCCTCAGGACAGGAAAGACATGGACTTGTTGAAGAAGGTCCAGAGGAGGCTACAAAAATGGTCAGAGGGCTGGAGCACCTCTCCTAAGAGGACAGGCTGAGAGAGTTTGGGTTGTTCAGCCTGGAGAAGAGAAGGCACCAGGGACACCTTAGAGCGTCTTCCATTACCTAAAGGGGCTACAGGAGAGCTGGAGAGGGACTTTGGACAAAGGCATGGAGGGACAGGACAAGGGGGAATGGCTTCAAGATGACAGAGGGCAGGTTTAGATTAGATATTGTGAAAAAATTCTTTCCTGTGAAGGTAGTGAGGAACTGGCACAAGTTGCCCAGAGAAGCTGTGGATGCGCCTTTCTTGGAAACAGGGTTGGGTTTCAAGGTCAGGTTGGACAGGACTCTGAACAACCTGATCTAGTTGAAGATGTCCCTGTCCATAGTAGGGAGTTGGATTAGAGGCTCTTTAAAGGTCACTTCCAACCCAAATCATTTAATGATTCCATAATGCAAAGGGGCAACACAGCTGTTTGGGTTTGGAAACATCTAATAGCTGCTTGACATGTGTGTGGCCAAGGACAGAAGAGGCAAAACAATGAGGACTGGTGCAGGTGCTTCCCTACCTCCATGGAGCAGCAAAGCACAGCATCTTCCTTCACATCCTGACTGCAACAACTGCAAAAGAAAAGAGAGACGTGGTGAGAAATGTATGACCTCCTCCTCTGTTACAACCTTCCTTTCATGTCTTCATCCAGCTTGACTTTTGCTAGTTCCAGAAGGAAAGGACATAAAATCAGAAAGGGGGAGGGGGGGAGAAAATATATAATCAACACAAAAAATTAAGATAAACAGTGACAAAATGCAGGGTAAAGGGTATCACCAGCTTATCCACTGCTGAGAGCAAACAACCGGGGCAGAATGTAGACTTTAGATTAACAGCTTTCAGAATCAAATTATTTAGGTGTAGTGGGTTGACCCTGTCTAGGTGCCAGGTGCCCACTCAGTTGTTCTATCACTCCCTTTCCCACTGGGACAGGGGAGAGAATAAGATGTAGCACAACCAGCAGGGTAAGACAAGGCAGTTTTATTACAGTAGAAGAAAGAAATAATCTGAGATCGCGCACAAGAGCTAAAGAGGAAAAATGTCAGTCTCTACTTCCCATCAGCAGTGATGTTTGGACACTTCCTGGGAAGCAGGGCTTCAGCATGTTATAAATGCATATTATAATATTGGCTTTTTGCAAGTATTAAGATGAATGTTATATGTATAATGTTAGAATGGCTTTGCTCTGTGAATGTAGGTTTTTTATCTCTCCTGCTATTAGCAAAAAGACATAAGTGGTAATAGTCAATATAGTATGTTTGAACTGCCTGCCAGTTAGGATAACCTCCAGTGAACAGATGATAGAGATCTGACTGCTGTCAACACTCACCGCCTGTAAAAAGAAAGAGCTAAAGCCCAAATTAAAAGATGATAAGAAGGGAATGTCAGGTACATCATTGCTCGGCAGTAGCCAAAACACTGGTCTGTTATCAACACCCGTCCAACTACCAATGCAAAGCACAGCCCTGTAAGGGTTGTGAACTTTACCTTGGTCAGACCCAATACATTAGGTTACATTGCTTTTTTAATTCTGCAACACGCAATGAGAAAACACTAGTTTCACATACACAATGACTAAATGCAACCATCAGACAACAACATTTGTTGTTTGGAAGGGAAGCGCTCTGCCCAAGAGGCAGCCACCTGTTGCCCTGAAAACTCAGACTTTCGATCTTGTTTACATAATTTCTAAGAACTTTCCCAGGACAGTGACTGTAAACATAGATATGTATACATTCTTTCTGATACACGTCTTTTGATGGACGTCTCGCATGACCAGTGTGATTGGAAAGGTGGTAACCTAACTATCCAATCCCTGGTCATTGCCAAGAATCTATAAATACTGAAGTTGTAAGAATAAAACCAGTTTTTCCCCTGCCATACGGGAGCCGTGTCTGTGTGAATCATTGCGTGTCCTACAGCGATATCTGGTGACGCTGATGTGACATTGCAGGTAACGGTTAGTGTCGAGGTCGGTAACTTGCAGCAAACATGACTTCGCTCGGGTTCTCTCCAACGGACACTGGTTATGGAGTTTTGGCGTGGTTTGCTAGATAGAAAGCAGATCGATGTTTCAGATGCTGATTTTAAGCGATTGTATCATTACGGAAAATCTGAGGGTTTTTTTCCTATGGTTGAGACAGCCTTTTCGAAGCAGTCTTGGAGTGCGTTAGGGACTGCGCTGATTCAGGCGATGCCCGCAGGGTATAATGCAAAAACAGCTCGGCTTTTGGTGATTTGGAGAATGTGTGACTGTGCTCTGGAGGACTGTTGGTCCTCTACTGATAATTCAGTGGCTGTTTCCTCTGAGTTGGATGAGGAGGGTGACATAAATTCCAGCTTGGGAGGCGAGGCGGAGCTCTCCCCTTCCCCGTGTGACGCGGGACTGGGGGAGGACTGTGTCTCAGATCCCGAGGTTGGCTCCACCGGGGTTGCCGAGGCTCCCGGCAGGCTGGGCTCTGACCAGCAGGCTCTTGGGGACTCCGCGGAGCTGTTGAACGTGGCCCCGCCGGGCCCGGTGCCCAGGAGGCAGAAGGCCGATACGGAATCACCTTTCTTGTGTGCGTTTCCAGCGCAAAAGTAGGGAGAGCTGTCAGGGCAGGGGCCCACACCGTCCCGGGAGGCGGAGTCGGGGACGATCCAGTGCCCTCATTGCGGCGGGGCTGTACCGTATCCTACAGGAGCTGACGGGGAGGGCCCGAACCCCACGCCGACTGCTATGCAGGTGCAGGCGGGAGCTGTCCTGGAGGACGGGGGTTTGATTGACTCTCTCAGACCCTGTCCCAGTGGGCGGGGCGCCCGGGCGGCTCCGCACCGAGCAGCCGCTGTCGGCTCTAGGGTTGTGTGTCACCGGTGAGACCCTATTGGGGGAAGTGCCAGATGCCCCTCCTCCAGCGAGCTCGGGACAGCCCCTGGCAGCGGGGCAGGGCGGTGCCACGGCTCCGCGAGCCACACCCCTCCTTGTGGCTCGACCCCCCCCCCCGCTCTGGGGAGGGCAGCGCCGAGTCGGCTTCACCCTGTCCTGCTTCCAGTTCCTGTGTGCCGCCTGGGCCCGCAGCTGGGGCGGGGGTGCCTCTGCTGTCTCCTGTAGCTGGGTCGGCTGGGGTAGATGCGAGCCTTATGTTGTTTACTCTGAGCACAGGTGGTGATACGGCTGTAAAAATGCCAATGGCCCCCAGGAGCAAGGGGTCCCGGGCTAGTGGGGTTTCTTCAGCTGGCCTATGGACTTGACCTCCCTGCCAAACAACCGTGCGACCGCGGGACCAGACACGGTTTTGGGAAGCGGTGAAGGTGAAGATTGACGAGGTGGCTGGCCACGATTCTGGGCATAGCCCCCTGGAAGGCAGGGATGAGTCTTCTGACCCTGCTGGTGCTATGCCGGCTGTGACACCAAGCACTGTTGAGATGGCTTCTGGCCAGGTGCCTGGCCCTGTTTTGGGGGAGTTCGTGGGACAGGATGGTGCAGGGGGGCCATTCTTCCAGATGGTTATCAAGCGTTCCCTTTGATTCAGGGTGCAATTCAGAAGGTACATCAGCCATTATTGTGGAAAGCCTTGGGGAATCTCCGGGAGATGGCTGAGAAATATGGATTAGGGTTACCTGAAGTTATGCAGTCCCTTTGAGGCCTGGTCGGTGATGTCTTGGTGCCTTATGACATCCGGGGCTTAGCCCGTGTTCTTTTTCAGCCGGTTGAATATATGTTTGAATCTCAATGGGCTCGGCTGGCATGTCGAGTGGTGCAGCAGAATATTGCCTTGGGTCAGCGGGATCCTAGGTGTGCAGTCGGATCTGATGCTCTGCTGGGCAGGGATGGCTTTGCTGACATTAATAGGCAAGCTGGCCTTGACCCCCTGGTGCTTTAGCAATGCAAGGAGACGGGCATGGCAGCATTGGTGCGGACCATAGAACTACCTGCCCCAAAGGAGCCTTTTGCGGCTGTTGTCCAGCGGGCTGACAAATCTTTTTTGCACTTTGTGAATCAGCTGTCTGCTTCCGTAGAGAGGCAGGTGCAAGATTGCGAGGCGAGACATCTCTTGCTCAAGAGCCTCGCGAGGTCTAACTGCAATGCCGTGTGTAGGAGGATCATTGGGACCCTCCCTGGGGATCCCTTGCTGTCACACATGGCAGAGGCTTGTGTACAGGCAGGTGTTGCTGCTGAGGAGCCGCCTGCTGTGGCTGCGGTTCTGTGGCCAGCTTGGGTGACACCGCAGGGTGGGCAGTGACAGCAGGGAAATGCTCAAGACGGCAAGAAACAGAAGAAGAAAGCTCAGGGGGAAATACCCCCCTTGTTTTACTGTGCCTGGTGTGGTAGGCTGAATCATGCAGCAAAATGTGTGCAAGGCAAAGGTCCATGCCAATGGTCAGCCTCTGTTGAGAAGAAAAAACCCAGTGCGACAGAGAGACACTCTCAGACACAAGCCTCTCTTCACACCCCAGAGACAATGGAAGTTTGCTTGGCCAGCTCGTAGCCAGCACCTGCGGCTCGGGGGGCCTGGATATCTGCACAGTGGACACAGTTGTCTTGGACTCTTGCAGGATGTACAGGGTTCCCTTGGATGCTTTTGGCCCAGTGGGTGAGGGCATGTATGTTCTTCTTGTGGGGAGAATTAGTACCATTGCTCAGGGCATCATTGTGCACCTCGGAATCATTGATTTGGATTTCATGGGGCGGATTTATGCCATGGTTTCCACGCTCAACCCCCCGTCACTATCCCTGCAGGAACCAGACTTGCTCAACTTGTGCCTTTTAAGTCTTGTGTTCGCAGAGCTGAGAACCGGCTGCGGGGAGATGTTGGCTTCGGGTCAACTGGGCCGCCTCAGGTTCACTGGACTGCTGTTCTGACAGCCAAGGATCGTCCTGAACAAGTGTGCACCCTGTCCATCCCTGGTGAGACACCGTCAGAGGTTAGCCTCTGCGAGCTTCTTGACACTGGTGCGGCTTGACGATTTGCCCTCGGAGTGGCCCTTGGACCTGGTGCGGACGTCAGTTGCAGGACTGGCAGGAGTGGCACAATGCTACATGAGCCAGAGGCCTGTGTTTGTCAGAGGGAGACACGGCCATGGTTTGGCTGTACGTTACGAAGGACTCCCGGATAACTCTCTGGGGGGAGGGATGTTCTGGCTGCGTGGGGGGTGCTTATTGGGATGGATTTTTGATGGGAGCTACTGTGTTGGAGGGTGCAGACTGTCCAACGCCTCCTATACAGTGGCTGGTAGACAAACCCGTTTGGGAGAACCAGTGGCCCTTCCCTCATGATAAGCTAGTCGCCCTCCGTGATTTGGTGCAAGAACAGTTGGACCAGGGTAATCTGGAGCCTTTGACCAGTCCCTGGAATACTCCTGTTTTCTGTATCAAGAAGTCTGGGAAATGGAGGTTGCTGCAAGACCTCCAGAAAAGTTAACGCTGTGATGGAAAGCATGGGGACATTGCAGGTTGGCATGCCATCACTCACCATGCTTCCCACTGATTGGCCAGTTCTCATCATGGATCTGAAGGATTGTTTCTTTATAATTCCTTTGTATCCCGATGACAGACCGAAATTTGCCTTCTTGCTGCCAGCTGCCAATAATGCTGAGCCCTCACATAGATATTAATGGAGGGTTTTGCTGCAAGGCATGCGAAATTCACCGGCCATTTGCCAGTGGTATGTGGCTTGAGCCCTTTCTGGAGTTCACCAACAGTTTCCTGATGCTCATCTTTATCATTATATGGATGACATCTTGGTGGCTGTGTCTACCCAGGATGAACTGCTGAGGATACAGCCTCAGCTGCTCACTGCCTTGCACTTTCACGGGCTGCAAGTAGCTCCAGAAAAGGTTCAGCAACAACCTCCTTGGAAGTATTTGGAGGTCAAAATTTTGGAACAAACAGTCCAACATCAAGAGGTGCAATTTTTGCATTTGGTGAAGACACTGAATGATGTCCAAAAATTGGTGGGTGTCGTTACTTGGTTGCATCCCTATTTGGGACTGACCACGACACAACTGTCTCCCTTCTTTGGTCTGTTAAAAGGGGACTCTGATTTAAAGTCACCTCGGACTCTGACCCCAGAGGCATGGCACGTGCTGAAGAAGGTTCAGCGAGCAGTTTCTGCTCGTCAGGTTTATCACATTGATCCTTCCATTGATGTCTCTGTTTTCATTACTACTCCAGATATGCATCCCACAGGTATCATTGGCCAATGGAATGATGAGAGGTCTGTTCCCTTGCATGTCCTGGAATGGGTCTTCCTGCCCCATCAGCTGCAGAAGATGGCAAGTGTGTTGTAAGAGCTGACAGCACACTTGATAGTCAAATACCGGCAATGGTGTTTGCAATTGATGGGTGCGGAACCCACAAAGATTGTTCTCCTGGTACCGCGGGAGGATTTTGACTGGAGCTTTGCGAACAGTATTTCCATGCAAAGTGCTCTGGAAAATTTTTCTGGGCAGATGACTTATCATCTGCCCAGCCACAAGCTATTGCACGTGGCAAACTTCACTGAACTTTCTTTCCAGCCCAAACATAGTCAGGAGCCTGTGTAAGGACCCACCATCTTTACTGATAGTTCGGGGAGGACTGGGAAGGCCATTGCTACCTGGAAGGATGGATCTGAGTGGCAGGTTTTGGAAAGTCATGAGGATGGGTCAGCCCAATTGGTGGAATTATGGGCTGCTGTCATGGCGTTTCAGAAATTTTCCCAGGAACCTTTCAATCTGGTCACGGATTCCACCTATGTGGCCAACATAGCCAAGCAGTTGGGTCATTCAGTCTTGAAGGAGGTCAGCAATCCTGCCTTGTTTCATTTACTGAAGGCCCTGTGGAGAGCCATTCAGGCCCGGTTGCATCCGTATTACGTTCTGCATGTGAGGAGTCATACCAATTTGCCAGGGTTTATTGCAGAAGGTAACGCGAGGGTTGACAAGTTGGCTAACCCAGCATGGGTTGCGCCTGACCCTGATACGCTCGGCCAGGCCAAGGCATTGCATGGGTTTTTCCACCAGAACACACATACTTTGCAGAAGCAGTTCCAGCTGACATGGGCTGAGGCCCATGACATTGTCGAGTCTTATGATGACTGTCATGCACTCGCTGCACCTTTGCCGGCAGGGGTAAACCCCAGAGGCCTTAGGGCCTTGGAGCTTTGGCAGACAGATGTCACCCAAGTTGCCAAGTTTGGTTGGCTCTGGTGTGTGCACGTCAGTGTGGACACTTTCTCCTCTGCAATGTGGGCTTCCGCTTACATGGGAAAAAAGACCCATGATGTCATTACCCACTGGAGGCAGGCCTTTGCCATTTTAGGCATACCTTCTGCTGTGAAGACCAATAATGGTCCTGCTTACACCTCTCGGAAGGTGCGGCAGTTCCTGCAGTTGTGGGGTGTGTCACACAAGTTTGGTATCCCTCATTCTCTGACAGGTCAGGCTATTGTAGAACGTGCTCATGGTACACTAAAGCGAGTTCTACAGAAGCAAAAACAGGGAATGCAGGGTGAGACCCTGCACAGTCGGTTGGAAAAAGCTTTATATGCCCTCAATCACCTCACAGTGCCACAGAACTCCAGTAACCCAGTCATGTTGAACCATCACCTTTCATTGTGGTCTTTGGATGAGACGCATCAGTGTCAAGCTAAGGTTTGACTGAGGAATTTAGTCACCAAACAGTGGGAAGGTCCCTATGACCTTATCGCTTTGGGGCGTGGGTATGCATGTGTATCCACAGATACTGGGGTATGCTGGGTACCTGGAAAGGGCGTCCATCCTGATCTGCAACCACAGAGGCAGCATCTGGCCGACGAGCAGGTTGGAGACCATGACCAAATTGAAAGTAATCGAATGGATGGGACATCAGATGATAACTCAGATGCGGATGATGTGGGTGATCACCCTGATGGATCTTCCATGAGCAGGTGTTGATGTTAGACACGTTTTCACTTTTATTTTTTTTGTTATAACAAAAGGGTGAGATATCACCCTGAAATTACAGCCTTCTGATTGCATGGAGCACTGTTTATTTTCTCTGTTAATTTTCCTTTTGATTGTTTAGAATGTTGTTAGTTTTCTCTGTTCATTTTCTTTTTCTTTTTTCTTTTTTAAAGACAAAAAGGGTGAGATGTCACCCTGAAAACACAGACTTTCGATCTTGTTTACATAATTTCTAAGAACTTTCCCAGGACAGTGACTGTAAACATAGATATGTATACATTCTTTCTGATTCACGTCTTTTGATGGATGTCTCGCACGACCAGTGTGATTGGAAAGGTAGTAACCTAACTATCCAATCCCTGGTCATTGCCAAGAATCTATAAATACTGAAGTTGTAAGAATAAAACCAGTTTTTTCCCTGTCATACGGGAGCCGTGTCTGTGTGAATCATTGCGTGTCCTACAGCGACAGCTACCCACCACTGAACCTTTCCATCCCTGTGGAGCCACTTATATGCAAGTTCCCGGCGCTCTCCCAAGTTCCCAGTCCAGAGCAGGTTCGATCCGTTTCAAGGAAAAGAAAACAGTCCAGGAAGACCTCTCTGCTTCAGCTAGTTGGAAAGCCAAGGCGATTTGTCTCTTGTTGTCTGCCTGTGCTGTAGTCAAAACCCCATCCTGGGATGCGGGGGGAGTAAGTACAGTCTCTGATAACAGACTTGTTGCTTCTTCTCCACTCACTTTTACTCTTAGATGAAGTTTTAAGGATACAGAACTTATTTCTGGGCTAGGTGGACAAATGGGGATACAATTTAACATCACACTCACCCCAGGATATTCCACTCCTTATCCCCATATTGTCAACTTACTACCAAAACTAACATTCTAACTCTGCACACATATATGTACATAAAAACTTCCCCCCTGTTCCACCCAAAAAAATGCAAGTAATATATCCATCATGGCCCTGTCACGTCCCACACTAAGCTACTGAATCCAGGGTCCACGCTGCAGAGATGCAGGATTCCCCACTCTCATTTTACTCACTCAAAACACCATCTTTCACTTGCTCATACCTTCAACACTTACACATTTCTTTCTATTTCATGTCTGCGTGGTTTAATGTACAGACAATGGCAGTAACCTTTTACCCAATGATCAGGTCTCCTTGAGGTACACATTGTGTTGTTCCATCTCTCTGCATTATCCACCACGTACAACCTGGTCCTTGAGCAAAGACAACCGCACGAATGGGTTTGTCTGTACTCGAGGTAGAATTGACCTAAACCGTCTTCCTTAATAGACTTCTGACATGTACTACTGGGACTTTGTTTTCATTTACTACATGCAAAGACTCAGATTGGGCAGGACTTGCTCGGTTGGTGGAACCTTTGGTGTTGATTAACTAGGTGGCTTTTGCTGGATGTTGTTCCTAGTTTTTAAAAGATCTTTTACTCAGTGCTTTTAAGGTGGTTTTTAAAAGTCTATTGTACTTCTCCACTTTCCCAGCAGCAGGTGTATGGTAGGTGATATGGTACACTTACTTAATGCTATGTTATTTAGCTCAGGTGTTTATAAGGTTGTTTTTGAAATGAGTCTCATTGTCTGACTCAGTCTTTTCAGGGGTACTATGCTTCCAAAGGACTTGCTTTTCAAGTCCCAAGATGGTGTTACGGGCTGTAGCATGAGGCACAGGGTAGGTTTCCAACCATCCTGTGGTGGCTTCTACTATTGTGAGCATGTAGTGCTTGCCTTGGCGGGTTTGGGGCAGTGTGATGTAGTTAATCTGCTAGGCTTCCTTGTACTTGTATCTGGACCACCACTTACCATACCAGAGGGGTTTTAACCACTTGGCTGGTTTGATTGCAGCACACTTCTCACAGTAATGAATAACTTGAGAAATGCTGTCTATGGTTAAATTCACTCTTTGGTCTCGTGCTCACTTATAGGTAGCATTTCTACCTTGATGACTTGAGGCATTATGAGCCTATTGGGTTAGGAACAACTCTCTTTTATGTTCTCAATCTAAATTTATCTTTGACACGTGTATTTTTGCAGCCTGATTTACTTGCTTATTATTTTGGTGTTCTTTATTAGCTCTATTCTTGGGGACATGGGCATCTATGTGGTGGACTTTTATTGGTAGTCTCTTTACTTGGGTAGCAATATTTTTCTACTTTTTAGCAGCTTAAATTGTTTTTTTTCTACGCTGTCAATTAGCTGTTTTTCCTACTTCTTCAACTATTTCTGCAGAGCATTGGTACTATTTATGAATTAGTGTAGAGGTAGAGCTTTGGCCACTTCTCTTTTTCAGCAATATTTAAAGTCAGTTGAACAGCTTTGAGTTTTGCAAGTTGACTTGATCCACCTTCTCCTTTAGTGGCTTCTGCGACTTGCTGTGTGGGGCTCTATAGGGCTGCTTTTTACTTCTGGTTCATCTTTACGATGTGATAGGAACTATTAGTGAAAAGAGCGTAGATTGTTTCTTCTGCTGGCTGTTGGTTATATGGTGGAGCTTTTTCAGCCTTTGTCACTTTTTTTTTTCTTTATTTATGAGACTAAAATTTTTACTTTTAGGCCAGTTTGTAATTATTTCTAAAATATCAGGGCGATTCAGTTTATTAATATGGGTGCGCTGCGTGATAAGAGCAATTCACTTGCTCCATGTGGCACTGGTGGCATGATGGCTGGAGGGAACTTTTCTTTTGAACATCCATCCTAGCACTGCTAGTCGGGGTGCCAGGAGGAGCTGTGCTTCAGTGCCAATCACCTCTGAGGTAGCTTGGACTCCTTCATAGGCTGCTAAATTTTTTTTTTTGTTGGGGTGTAATTGGTTTCAGACTTTTTGTAGCTTCGACTTTAAGATCTTAATGGTAGGCTTCGAGTCTTACTAGATACTTTTTGTTAAAGGTTCTAGGATAGACTATGGCTCCTGGCTGCAGAGTAGAGCATGTTCTTCACATCTGGTCTTGTCTTGATTGGGTCAGGGGCTACTGCATGAGCGATCTTCTGCTTGATTTGAGCAAAGGCTTGTTGCTGCTCAGGGCTTCAGTGGAAATTATTCTTCTTCCGGGTGACCAGGTAAAGAGGGCTTACGATTTGACTGTATTTAGGAATATGCATTCTCCAAAACCCTATGGCACCTAAGAAAGCTTGTGTTTCTTTCTTATTAGTTGGTGGAGACATTGCTGTGATTTTGTTGATGACATCAGTAGGAATTTGACACCGTCTGTCTTGCTACCTTACTTTTAAGAACTGAATCTTACAAGCTGGTCCTTTAACTTTGCTCTTTTTGATGGTAAAACCAGCTTCTAGGAGGATCTGGATGATTTTTTTCTCTTTTCTTAAACACTTCTGCTGCTGTGTTCCTTCACACAATGATGTTATCTATGTACTGTAGATGTTTCAGAGTCTCACCCTTTTCCAGGGCAGCTTGGATTTGTCCAAGGCAGATGGTGGGGCTGTGCTTCCACCCCTGGGGCAGTCGGTTTCAAGTGTACTACACTCCTCTCCATGTGAAGGCAAACTGAGGTTTGCATTTTGCTGCTAGGGGAATGGAGAAAAATGCATTGGCAATGTTAATAGTGGCATACCACTTCGCTGCTTTAGACTTTAGCTCATACTGGAGCTCCAGCATATCTGGCACGGCAGATTTACGTACAGGCCAAATGGGGCTGTTGAAGAGTGAGTGGGTTTTGCTGACTACCCTTTGGCTCTCTAGCTTTTGGATAATTTTATGGATGGGGATTACAGCATCTCAAGTTGTTCTATACTGTTGGTGGTGCACCGTTGAGGTGGTAATTGGTATTTGCTGTTCTTTCACTTTCAGAAGTTTTACTGTAGATGGATTTTTGGACTGTTTAGGCAAGGTGTTTAGTTGTTGGACACCTTTTGTTTCTACAGCTGCTATCTCAAATGCCTACTTGAGTCTTTTTGGGTCTTTGAAATACTCACTTCAGAGGTAGTCTATGCTCAAAATGCATGGGGCTTCTGGGCCTGTTACAATAGGGTGCTTCTTCCACTCACTTCCAGTCAGGCTCACATTTGCTTCTACTAAGGTAAAATTCTGTGATCTCCCTGTCACGCTAGCAATAGAAACAGATTTTGTCTTCATATGTCTTGATGGGATTAATGTGCACTGCGCACCAGTATCAACTAAAGCTTCATATTTTTGTGGTTCTGATGTGCCAGGCTAACGAATATACACAGTGTAAAAAACATGATTTTCTCTAGCTTCTACTTGGCTAGAGGCAGGGTCTCTCTAAGCTTGGTTATCTTTTTTTCTTTGGGTATATGTCTTGGAGGTTTCTTCAAGGGGATCGGACATGTCATCATCATCATACTTAGCAATTCGGTTACGGGCAACTGGAGCTGTTTCTCTTTTGGTGGAACTTCTTTTGTGACTCTTCTCTTCTTTCAATTCACGCACCTGTTGTGCCTAAGCAGCAGTAGATTTTCTATCTTATTTCTTTATGTTTTTTCTGCAATCACGCAGGAAGAACCACTGCTCAGCTTGTGGGGTATACCTTCTCTTCCTATCTGGGGAACATCTGCGTTGAGTACCAGGACTTCTGATCTGTACTGCTGAGATTTGGAGAAGGTCTTCTTTAATCTCATCTCTAAGTTTTTTGTGATTCTCTTCTATCTTATATTTTAATTTCTGCAGACCTGTTTCTACAGTTGTGATTTTTGCATGTGTGGGGCCATGCACGGCATTTGCATATGCTCGGAGCTACTTCACTATATTTAACACGGTCTCTTCTCTTTCATCCTGCTTCATCATTGCTAAAGTAGATGCATATTTTTGTGGCCTAAGTCGTACTAATTTTCGCTACATTACAGATGTACATGCACTAAGTCTGGGTTCTTAGTTGGTATGTCATTTGAAAAGACAATTCCTGCCACTGCCATTTTTCTCAGGCATTGGATCTTTTGTTTGATGGTTTTTCACTGCGTTTGCTGCATGTAGAGATCGTCTACACACAGATAAGTTTGAGCTACACTTTCCAGGACTTGTGCTCAGAGACTGTGAGGGTTAGCCCCCCTCATCATCTCCTGGTTAATAACCGGATCGTGTGACAGGGATTCCAGATGTCTCGCTTCAGTACTGTCTAGAACTGTAGCCTCACCTGCGGCGTCCCACAGACGGACTAACTAACTAATTATAGCTTTATCAGCTCGTCGAGTGTAGTCCTTCCTTAGGCCACAAAGGTCTTTCAGGAAAAAGGACTCAATATTAGCTTTTGATCTTGTGCTAGTTGCTTTGATTCTTGTGTTGCTGCTGGTGCTGAATACATCACACGGACACAACTTGAGGTGTGGTGAAAGGAAGAGTGAGTTTATTTTTCCTCCCAGGATTTATAGGTTTCTGACCACGGCCAGGGATTGGATGGTCAGGATAACACTTTCCCACTGCACTGGCCATGAGAGATGTCCATCACAAGACGTGTAACAGAAAGAATGTACACATATCTATGTTTACAGTTACTGTCCTGGGAAAGTCTTTAGAAAACTATGTCAGCAAGCTCAGAAGCTGAGTTTTCAGGGCGACACTCTTGATTTTATGTCAGGAGGTGTTGAGGATCCTTCTCCTGCATCATCATCATCATCATCCACTGGTCGATCAGTTTTGTCTGTGCACTTTCCGCTTTTTGTGCTAGTAGCAACAGCCATTGGTTGAGGTTTGCTGCCTGGTTTAGCTACCAGCTTTGTAACTGGGAGGTTGGCTGTAGCTTGAGTAACTGGGGTAACTGTTGATTTATCTCCCTGTCCCCTTTCTCCTGTTTGCTGCTCTACAGTATCTAGCAATGTACGATAAGCATATGCTAGGGCCCAGCTTACTGCAATTATCTTTTTTTCTTTGGAATTATCATGACACTCCTTTTTCAGGTATTTCCTCACTTCAGTTGGATTCTGAATTTGTTCATGTGGAAAGTCCTAAATTATAGGGTCAGAAAATATCTTCAGAATTTGGCTCATATCTTTCCATTCTCCACACTACTCAGGATTTTCTACGCTTGGTTTAGGGGGTCTCATCAGTCTTTCTAGAAATCTCAGCCCTCATTCTAGAGAGGCTGAAGACTGTATAGAGGAAACTTGTCAGATTAAATGCCAGAAAGATGGTCTCTTTAACATTCAGGGGGAACTGAACACTCTTCAATAGTGATGTAAGAGATTTAGAAGAGAAGAAGGAAAGGAAAGGCTGAAAAGCGTCATCCCCTGCTCCTCTTCTAACAAACTGGGTGCATAACCATACTCATGAATTCTTTATACCTCGAACAGACTCTAGCACCTGAATAAACTTCTTAGAAATCATTATTACTAGGCCTAGCTCAATAGCTATTCTAATCCGTGCCCCTCTACTGTAAAAGCTATGTGTTAGGGACAATACCAGGGCTAGTTTTTGATAAGAAAATAAACTAAGGGACCATAAAGCTATTAAAACTTCAAAAAAGCCTAGCGACCAGAAACACATGAAGGCCTGCACCCTAAAAGACATTATTAATTCAAACAGCATGGCTGGATGGCTAGGGACTGCTTTATCTTATCCTAATACAGAGTAATTGCTACTTCAGTACAATCAGTACAGGGTTTTTCCACTCTCTCGTGCCTCACGTTGGGCGCCAATAAATGTATTTGTCTTGGTTTAGGGCAAATTTGGGAGAAAACCTCCAATGGGCCCCCCCCCGGGAAGAAAACCCACGTGACCCCTTTCTCCCACCCCCCACCCGGTTCGGGAAGAGATTTCTCTGAGAAAAGTGGAAAAAACTTGTTTATTTAACAGGCACAGCACTACCCAGCACAAGAATGACCAATATCAAATTACAAAACCTCTTGCTGCTCTGAAGATATGACAAAATTCAGAGGGTCTCTTTCCTGTGGATGTTTGCTCTGTTATCAATCCCTCTGGCTCTGGAAAATGCCGCTGCCCAGGCTAGGCTCTCGGTAGTCTATGGGTGCAAGTTCCCGGTGCTCTCCCGAGTTCCCAGTCTAGAGCCGGTTTGATCCATTTCAAGGAAAAGGGAAAGAAAACAGTCCAGGAAGACCTCTCTGCTTTGGTTAGTTGGAAAGCCAAGGCGATCTGTCTCTTGTCTGTCTGTGCTGTAGTCAAAACTCCCTCCCGGGATGCAGGGGGAGTAAGTACAGTCTCTGATAACAGACTCAATGCTTCTTTTCTGCTCACTTTTACTCTTAGATGAAGTTTTAAGGATCCAAAACCTATTTCTGGGCTAGGTGGATGAATGGGGATAGAATTTAGCATCACACTCACCCCAGGACAAACAGCCACAAAATTACCTGATGGCAAAACATTACATCCAATACACTTTAATTAACATGGGTCCTTCTAGACCAATTATATAGTGCTGCAAGTGCAATGGGTGCCAACAGAACTATGGTCTCTTAAGTGTACTGAGTCCAATCCTATTCTGCTGTCCATGAACTTTGCATTATAAACATGAGTTTGTAAGCACAAGCAAATTTCAAGAGACCCAAAATATTGTTGGGCATGGCATAGGATGGTGAAGGAAGATGTTTGCCCAGTGGTTCAGACTTAGGGTTGTCGTAGTTACAGGAAAAAGGGTGCCAATATGGGTGTAACCAAACTGTATTCTACTAACATCTACATAATTTCTGATGAACGGTTAATGATTGGTTGTTCACAGTAGCTGCCCAGGGCACACCAAATCCCTCAGGCTACAAGCTGGGTGAGGCAAACCCTGCCGGATGGGATAGTATTTCCTTATCTTCACAAATGGCCCAGCAGTGATAACTCCCTCCAGGGGAGCACCAACACAGTTACACCCATCCTGAGGGCACCATCTCTGTTAATGGGCCAAGTAGGCAGCTGCAATTCCCATCAAAGACTTCCCAAATATCCTATGACTCACAGGATTACATAATTCCATTGCAAAACTCCCTGCCCTAGGGGAGGTACTGAGCATGCCTACCTGATCTTGAGGGTATAAAATCTGGGGGTTTGGGGACTGGACACCACCACCACTGGATAGTTCCAGAGGAGAACCCAAACTTCCACAGGAGGACCAGACCTTCCACAGGACCACTGCTTTTGGCAAAACTCTGTCCATCACTTCAACAGCACTGCAACCACCACTTAATCAGACTGCGATCACCACCCTGACCAACAGGGTGCCAGGTTGTACTCTCACTTTGTGGTTTTAAGCCAGTTTTTCTGTATCATTGCATTTATTGTAATCTCTCTATTAAATTGTAACTCTGACCTGAAATCTCTCTCAAGGTATTTGTGTGGGGTTCATTTCTCCCACTGGTTTACTTTCAAACCAGCACACGGGTGTACAGTGAGGGTCAATGCCTCTACCTGTCAATGGCAAAGTGTAGGAGCTCAGCATCTCACCCCATGAACTTTGAAACCATGAGCAAGGACCCTCAAAAAGGGATCAGAAATACCCATTTCCCCCTTTTTTTCTTTTTTTACCTTTATGACTTTGTTACAAGCACAAAGATGCCATTTCAGGTATTTTACTAAAAACACAGTTGTTCTAGTAGATAAAAAATACTGAGATTCTCAATCAGCCAACAAAGTGAGAAGGAGAGTTATGAAAAACACTGTATCATGAGGTAGCTGATAAAATTACAAGTGGCGGCAACACTTGAAGCTACAGCCACTTTAATCCCATCACCTTGGGATGAACAAGATGAGTGCATACATTAAACACTGAGAAAAAAGGACGAAAAATTGGGAAAACTGGCTTCATTAGTATCTGACACTCATTAGGGAAAGGCAAATTTTGTAAAAGTGTTTGGACTGATTAAAGCTGCCCATAGAAAATTTGCTCAGCATAACTAAACATGCTCAAAATTCACATTGTTTAGTTAAAATCACAGTTCAAATTCTCAACCTTATCTCTCTTTCCCACTCTTATTTTTTCATGTTTCCTTTCCTTTACAAATAAATGCCTATTTTTTTACCAGCTCCACAGACTGGAAAATAACTAGGGGAAAAAAAGAGGTAATTGTGTTGCTGCTGTTGTTGTTTGCTTGTCTTGATATACATACATACATACATACATATTCCTTTTCCTATATCTTTGCCTGAAAGCCTTGTAATTTCAAAGTTATAATAATTCAGAGGGAAGGGGGTCACGTTTTCCATTCCAAGGGAAGTTCCCACCTTCCTTGGCAGACACCTGTCCTTTAAACCAGGGCAGATCTTGGTGCCCAACGTGGGGCCTGAGGGCATTGAGAGAAAAGGGTGAAAAAGGAATAATAATTCCTGGGTAACCTAATTTTTGTGTGCTGAATATAGAAGCCTCATTAGGCAGCACCATGTGGTCTAGCCTACCCTGGTTTCATTGGCATGTGGTTGTGGCTACATTTTTCCCATTTGCAGCTTCTTATCTAAACATGGGCCCTATGACTAAGGCTACTGTGGCTATTATCCAGTTGGCACTATGGGTCAATAAGGTGAGGAACTTGTGGATCTTTAAATTCCTCTGGAAGGTGGGCAGGTGGATATAGGGCTATCATACACTGTGTGTTTTTGGGGTTTCATTAATAATGATACCCATTGTGAGGAAGTAACACCAGGAAAAGTTTTCTCCCAAACCTTCACCCATTTCTTTGGGCCTACCCCAACAGCTTTTGAAGGGTTCAAATTTTCTCTAAATGCTAATGATATTGTACAATGGCTAATGTTGCTGATAGGCCTATTCTTTTTAGCATTTAGAGATAAGGTGAGATTGCATTGGGTAACCACCCTGACATCTATCCCAGAGACTAGGGATACTGCCCCAAAATCTGACACTGACCAACAGCCCACCTCAGAAATGAACCACCTGGATTAGATGGGGGTATTGGAGGAGATACTCCAGGTGCTGAAGGAATACTCTTCCCCAGCTGGTGGGAAACTCTCTCCCTGCCTCCCAGAGGGAGAGTCTGAGGGTGCAGCAGTGGAACCCACAGATGTTACAACCATCCAGATTCCAGCTGAACCACAAGGGCAGCCACAGCCAGCAGCAGTTGCCCCTGTGCAAGGGAGGAAGTATAATGCCAAATCAGTACAGCCAATTAATGATGATGAGGTACCAGGTCCCTCACAACCTGAAGCTGGAACCTGAAATCATCACCGAGTCCCTGTCATGACAGTCTCCATAATCTGTGAAAAGGCATTATGCCACAGGGGTGCTAGGCTTATTCAACCTGATTACTTTGGGTTTGGGCCCTTATGGGTCCAAGCGTTCATCTGGATAGTGGCAAGGCAAGGTATTTGGGATCCTTGACCCAGGATGCAGGTATTGATCAGGTGTTTGTGAGGGAGCCAGGGCCCCTTCCTCTCTGGGAACAGTTTTTAATAAGAGAGAGATTTGTTAACAGAGAGAGAATGCAGAAGCACCATCATAGAATGCCTTGGAAGAACATTGAGGAAGGGATCCAACACATGAGAGAAGTGGCAGTACTAGAGGTACTTTTTGGAAGGCATGGATAGGACAGTAATGACCCTGACAAGGTCAGGTGCGCAGGGCAAATATTGTGGAACCTGAGAAATCTGGAGCCATCCCAATACACCACCTTCAATGCAATGATTAATGCCAAGGACAACTGAGAGACAGTGGGTTGGTTCCATTGCCAACAAGCTCAGGAATTATGAGAGTATGGTCAGTGTCCCAATGCAGGCTCATGTCTCTGCTGTGGTTAAGGACCTCAAAGAGGAGATTAGAGAAGAGGTGATGGAGGAGGTGAGGAAGAGCAGTTCCCATAAGGCATCAGTGCGAGTCACAGGCCACAATATCAGAGCTTGACATCCCCCAGCTAGGGAGGGGGAGTACACCGGATGTGCTAACCTGTGGTTCTTCCTGTGTGACCATGGGGAAGTTATGAGGACGTGGGATGGGAAACCCACTTCTGTCCTGGCAGCATGGGTGCGTCAACTCAAGGAGGAAAGTACTAACCAAGGGAGTTCCACTGAAATGAAGGTAGCTGCAGCCTCCCATCACCAAGCTGCCAGGTATAACAGAAGGGAGGATGATATGACAGATCTTGAAGGAACCCCTAGTATGTATGCCCAGGGAGGGAATGATAACCAGGGCTAGGGGGGCCCTGGCTCTAGCCAGGTAGAGGCACAGGAGAAACATGTCTTCTGGACTGTATGGATTGGAATGGCCTAGCACATCAGAGCCACAAAAATACAGAATGTTGGTTGATACTGGTGTGCAGTGTACCCTAATGCCATTGGGACATGTGGGGGAAAAACCTGTTTCTATTGCTGAGGTGACAGGGGGATCACAGCAGTTGACCCTGTTGGAAGCTGAGGTGAGCTTGACTGGGAAGCAGTGGAAGAAACACCCTCTTGTGACTAGCTTAGAGACCTCATGTATTCTGGGCATAGATTTCCTCCCTAGCCATTATTACAAAGACCCAAAAGGACTCAGGTGGGTTTCTGGAGCAGCTGCTGTGGAGACAGAGGGTATTAGGCAATTGAACACCTTGCCTGGACTATCAGAAAATCCTTCTTCAGTTAGACTCCTGAAGGTGGAGGAAAAATGAGCACCAATTGCCACCTCGACAGTGCACTGCCAAGTAGTATTGGACAAATTGAGATGCTGTGATCCCCATCCACAAGATGATCTGTGAGCTGGAGAGCCAGGGGGTGATCAGCAAGGCCCACACACCCTTCAACAGCCCCATTTGGCCTGTGCACAAGTCTGATGGGAAATGGAGATTGACAGTGGACTATCGTGGCTTGAATGGACTCCACTGCTGGGTGCTGCTATGCCAGACATGCTGGAGCTCTAGTACAAACTGGAGTCCATGGAAGTGAACTGGGACCTTATTAACACCCAATCTGACTGGAAAGGACTCTCACCATCTACTCGGGTGCCTCAGGGGAAAAACCCGTGACCTTGACACCCTCCCCCTTCCTGTGGCAACTTCTGTGGAGAAGCCCAGCTGCCGCTGCCCAGCCCTGCTGTTTTCTGCCACTGCCTTGGGCTTTTTCGCTACACTAGCCCAACACCCTGTATTCACCTGACTACCCATGGCTCCTGCTAAGGCTGCAGAGTTTTCTGTTACATTTTGTTTGCTGCCATGGGGTGTTCCCACCTCTGCCCTTTCAGTCACTGCTCTGAGGTTCCTGCTACAGCCCATTTTGCCATTACCCATGATGCCTTGGGGAGATTACCTAGAACAGAGGCTAGACAAAGTCAGAGAATAAAGTAGGTATCTATAAAAAGGCCTTCAAAGGATACACCTTGGGCAGTGCAAAAGCCTGGCAGAGGCTAGGCCCAAGATGGATGACCAACACGAGTTTTCTCAGATGGATATAAGTTTGGTCTATTTGCATATCAGAGATTAATTGTCCAATTATAGCTTCAGGTAATGAAGTCACATTCCCCTGGTTTGCTTCTCCCGCCGATTCACTTTTGTTTATACTTTCCAGGGCCTGAGGCAAATGGTATGACCTTGGTTCCCAGGCCCAGGATTGTTTAGTCTGACCAAAATGTGAAGAAAGCTAACTAGCATTTTATATAGAGTTCAGAGTTATACACTAATGCAGTACAGAATCTGAAAAATATAAAAGCTAAAAAACTTAAGGCATCACCCATGTGCAAAGAGATGGCTGAGCTAGCGCCAGAGTGCCCCCTGCAGCCTTGGGGGAATCATCGTACCTGCCCTGCCCTGCCAGGAGCCAACTGTACTCCTACCAGCTGTGACCATAGCTACACCAAAGAGGAAAGTGCTTGACAGCTGAGAGAAGGCTGTTATTGGGTTTCTGTTTTTGTTTGCTTCTGCTGCCATTGTTGTTGCTTGTTTGTCTTGTTATATATATATATATATATACACACTAGTAAAGAATTGTTATTCCTTTTCCCATATCTTTGCTTGAAAGCCCTGTAATTTCAAAGTTATAATAATTCAGAGGGAAGGGAGTCACATTTTCCATTGGCGGGAGGTTCCTGCCTTCCTTGGCAGATACCTGTCCTTTATACCAGGACAATAATTCAAAGAATTATAATTGCTCTGAAAATTTTATCTTCACCCTCTTCTGTTTTCAGCAGAGAGCTGATTGTTTGCTTTGAAAATTATGTTTACAGCATCTCAATGAGCATGTGGTCCATCAGTGCTTACCTCATATTAGCCAGAAGTTCAGGCAGGATTTTCAAGACATAGAACAGGTTTTTTCCCCCAGTTCATCTTTCTGCCGAGTTATTTGGAAAATGTTAGCTAAGCCCAAGGCAGATGCTATTAAGTAAGTTCTCACAAACAGTTCACAGATTCTTTATAGGAACCCACAAAGTTATTTTAAACACAACAAGGAAAAAATATATCAATTAGGGACAAATATAAACAGGCAGTAGTCTAGAAATTCACTTCTGGGGTATTTAGCTTGTGAGCATGGCATTAAGCTGGGCTACAAATAAAATATATACACATGTCCTGGTTTAGGGCAAATTTGGGAGAGAACCTTCAATTGGGGGTCCCCTCAGAAAAGCAAATTTAAGTGGCCCCTCCTCCCAACTGGTTCAGGAAAAAGATTTCTTTGGAGAAAAGTGGAAAAAACTGTTTATTTAACAGAAATTTAATAATATTAAACAATAAAACCTCTTGCTGTTCGATGAGATGGCAAATCCAGAAAAAAAGTCCTTTTCATGTGGTGTAGCTCGGCTAGCTCAGGTTCTTATCAATCCTTCCAGCACTGGAAAGTACCAAGGTCCAGGCCCCAGTGGGCCACAGGCGTGAGCTCCCGGGGTTTGGCTGGGTGTTCAGTCCAGAGCAGGTTTGAATAGATCCAAGAACAAAGGGAAAAAAAAGTCCAGGGAAACTTCTCTGCCTCAGCTAGCTAAAAACTAACTAAAAGCCAGAGAGAACTCTGTCCTGCTGTCTGTCTGTGCCGCAGACCACACAGTCCAGGAGCAGGATGCAGGGGAGTGTTTTTCCTCAACACAAACTATGCGCTTCTTCTTTCCCCCCTCTTCACTCTCAGAGACAGTCTTAAAGGTGCAGAACTTAATATGTAACATAAACAAGGCGATTTGGGATACAAACATCATAAAGTCACCCCAGAACATTCTACACCTTTTTAATTTTTGCTATTCTTTAGTAAAGAATATAATGTGAAAATCAAAGCAATAAAGTGGAGTTAGGATCAATTAAGAAGGACCTATGGTGGCCCAGCTCCAATCCTTTCTCTGTGGTGGTGTCCTTGATGATCCTGTTCTCTGCCAGGAAAACATGGTCAGAGAAAGTCTATAACTTCACTTGGGCTTTTCTTTCTCCAGCTTCCCATTCACAAGGTTGGGACACAGTTCCATACCTCAAAAGGCAATTATGAGGATGAATATGTCACTGTGAAGTGCTCAGATAATTTGCCTACTGAAGAACAGTCTTATCTACTTATGATGAAACAGAGAACATATCCTGCCCCCAGACTTGAGCAGCTACCCTCTACCATCATGCTGCCCTCCAGGACCTCATCTGATGTGACTTGGCTGAACAAGAAGAATGCAGATGCTCCATCTTGTCCATCAGGGTACCATGTGCTCCACCTCATCCATCCAAGCACGATGTTGTGGAGGAAGCCCAGTCCTCTGACAGGCATCTTCCCTGGAGATCAACCCCCTAAGATAAGATAAAACTGCCTTGTCACTGTGACTAAACTGTGGACTCCTTCCTGCCTCAGGACCCCATGTTATCTCCCTGTTAACCATTGGTCACCTTATCCCCGTCCCAGACCATTGGTCCCCTTCCTAATTCCCCCCTTCCCTATAAAAACCCCAGCTTTTGCCCAAATCAGGGGTTAGATCATCACTGGCACCCTTCACTGAAGCCTGCATTAAAGGACTATCTGCGAAATGCTATATGGTCTTCCAATCTCTTATCTGCATCGGCAGGCGTAACCTCCGAACGGAGCTGGCTGGGCTGAACAGAGCTGATCACAGAGCAGAAATCACTGCTAAAAGAGCTGATTACCCTAAAGCCTCTGCCCATGCTCCAATGATTACCCCTGGCTGGAGACTGCTTGCAGAACCCCGGATGGTGGCTCTGTCCCCTGGGACAGCCTGACTATCTGGGCCTGTTGCCGGCAGAAGTTGGGGGTCGGACAGGCCCCCAGGACCCAGCCGCAACACTATGTGCTCCACTACATTAAGGCACCAAGTTGTGAGGGCAACAGTTCAACCTTTGCCTATGATATCTGGACTGGGGAGGCCCACAGCCTGACCATCAAGCCCTGGCAGAGGCAGCAGAGCAGGGCTCAGCAGGCAGAACTGCTGGTATTCTGGGAATCATAGTCCAAGTCCATGCCTGTGGTAAGCTGACCATGGCTGGATGCCAGACACTCACCAAAGCCACTCTATCACTCCACAATTGGACAGGGGAGAGAAAATGTAATCAAAAGCTCATGAACTGAGATAAGGACAGGGAGAGATCACTCACTGAGTACCGTAATGGGAAAAACAGACTCAGCTTGGGGATATTAACTGAATTTATTACCAATAAAAATCACAGCAGGATAATGAGAAGTAAAATTTTAAAATCACCTTCCCATCACCCGTCCCTCCTTCCCAGGCTCTGCCTCCTACCCCAATGGTGCAGGGAGACGGAATGGTGATTGTGGTCAGTTAGTCCCCTGTGGTTTTTCCTACTGCTTAGGGAGAGGAGTCCTTCCCCTACTCCAGTGTGGGGGCCTTCCCACAGGAGATAGTCTTCCACAATCTTCTCCAATGTGAGTCCTTCCCATGGGCTACAGTTCTTCACTAACTGCTCCAGCATGGGTCCCTTTCCATAGGGTGCAGTTCTTCAGGAACAGGCTGCTCCAGAGTGGGTCCCCCACAGGGTCACAGCCTTCTTTTGGGCATTCACATGCTCCAGCATGTGTCTCCTCCATGGGCTGAAGGTGGATCTCTGCATTCCCATGGTCTTCCATGAGCTACAGGGAAACAGTTGCTTCACCATGGTCTTCACCACAGGCTTCAGAGGAATCTCAGCTCCGGTGCCTGGAGCACCTCCTCTCCCTCCTCCACTGACCTTGGTGTATGCAGAGTTGCTCCTCTTACATGTTTTCACCCCACTCTTCTCTAGCCAAAGTTAAATTTGCACAATATTTTTTTCTTTTTCCTTCTTAAATATGCTATCACAGAGTCTCTATCATCATCTCTGACTGGCTCATAGCAGGTCCATCTTGGAGCTGGCTGGCATTGGCTCTGTTGAACATTAGTGAAGCTTCTCACAGAAGCTGCCCCTGTAGCCTCGCCCCTCCCCAGCTACCAAAACCTGGCCATGCAAACCCAATAAAATACCCACAGTTGTTTTTCAGCCACCTGAATTAGTTGCACAGCCCTGAAGTACTGGCACTTGTATGACCACAAACTGGAACCCAAACAAGTGCATTCAGCATTTGCAAACTAATTCATATTTACTTAAAATATTTTGATGCAAACACACTATAGCCATGCCACTGAAACCACTGAAACTGTAAATCAACATGTGCTGGTTGTAAGTTGCCCCTGTACAGAAGCAGAAGAAATGTACCCAAAAGTCACCCTGTAAAAAAGCTTCAGCAAAGACAGTCAAAGAGAACAAGGACAGTAAAGAGGATGATGAAGCAAAACCATCACAAGGGTGATATTCAGGGCCATCATCACAGCCATCACAGGAACTGGAAGAGGAGACAGAAGAGACAACCACCACTCGATCCCTGTTGGAACCATGGGCACAGAGAATTTCAGACTTTCTGTGCTGACAGGCATTCACCTGCAGGACAACACTGTGTTTGACCTGAGGCCATGTGTCATGGGGTAGCTTTACCTTTAAGACAGCTTAGAAAGAGGGGAAGTTAGAGCTGCTGGTGGCTGATGGGAATTTTTCTTCCTGACCAATTATCAGTCATTTCTAAGAACTGACAGCAGATCTGACCATTAAGTGCAGACAGAGTTCTCTTGCCCTCTTTGGTTTCTGGCTTTTGACAAGGTAACAAGGTCTGTCCTGGCCTCCTTCCCCCCCTCCAAGCCGACAAGGCCGCAGGGAGGGGGGGGGGGGAGAGAAGCAGAGTCGGTCAGCTGAGCTTAGTTTTCAGTTTCTGCTGCGGGACTGAAACTTGACACTATGAACTCTTGCAGCTTTCTAAAGCTTTTAATTCTTTTACTACTTGGATAAATGAACAGATTACTCCTTTTTCTCAGAAAAGACAGAGAATGAGAGAGACAATCAACATGCAAAAAAAACATCATAGAACCACTAAAAACAGTGAGAGAAAGAGTTAAGTTTAAATAAGAAGGAGAGAATAAGGAGATGCGTACAGCTGAAATATCTTTTTGTAAAAGCTATGGAGATGGGTAATAGTAGTTTAAAAGACTCCTTTAATTCATGACTAGAGTATGGGAGGAATAAAGTATTCAAAGTGTGGACTTTTTAAAAAAAGAGAGAGTAACTGTGATACTGTGAGTTGCTGGAGATGGGTAGAGTGAAGATTTTTTTGAAGCCTTGAAGAGCAAAGCAAAAGCTGTTTTCCAGGAAGGCTCACAGAGACAGATGAAGAAGACCTCTGCCTTTGAATAACTCATCCTTAAACTAGTATCCCTAGACTCATTTGACCCATGCACACCTCGGAGTGATGTAGAATGGGAGGAGTGAACTCTAAAAACTCCATAGATCGGCAAAAAGAGACTTCTGTTTCTCTACAAAGAATGAAAGAAAGACTCTAGTAAAAACTGAGACTGTTTTTGACCACCAAAGTTCTAAAGTTTTTTTTTTTGTCTCTATGTTATCATATGTACAAAAGAATAGTTAAGTGGTGAGAGATAAAAGAGTTTTCTGGAAGTTTATTCTAGTGTTCTTATTCTTGTAGTTTGTTAATAAACTGTTTCTATTCCTTTTAAGTTTTAAGCCTGTTTTGCTCTTGTTCAAATCCATATCTCACAGAAAGAAATAGTAATTTTTTAGTTACTGGTTTTAAACCACAACACCATGGAAAAGGCTTCCAAAATTGAGTGATAGAACTGAGATTGTGGGTGTGTAGTTTGAATAGAAATGTGTTATATCACATGGTAGAAAATTTAGAGTTTAAGGTTGTGGGATATAGTAATATATATGTCGCCCTGAAAACTCAGCTTCTGAGCTTGCTAACATAGTTTTCTAAGTACTTTCCCAGGACAGTAACTGTAAACATAGATATGTGTACATTCTTTCTGTTACACGTCTTGTGACGGGCATCTCTCATGGCCAGTGCAGTGAGAAAGTGTTATCCTGACCATCCAATCCCTGGCTGTGGTCAGAAACCTATAAATCCTGGGAGGAAAAACAAACGTTTCTCTTCTTTTCACCACACCTCGAGCTGTGTCCGTGTGATCTATTCATTTTCAGCGGCAACATCTGGTGAACCCCGACGTGTCTTGCACGTGATGGTTACAGGGTACTATCTAGCCTGTGGCTATGGCTGTTTTTGGGCTCTCTCCTACGGAGGGCCTGGTTATGGAACTATGGCATGCGGTGTTTGATCAGAAAGGGGTTGATGTTTCGTAAGCTGACTTTCAGTGATTGTGTGAGTATTGGAGAATTGAGGGGTTTTTCCCTGTGGTTGAGGCGATTTTTTCAAAGTCGTCTTGGGACGCTTT
Organism: Pseudopodoces humilis; assembly: GCF_049639895.1. Taxonomy (NCBI): domain Eukaryota; kingdom Metazoa; phylum Chordata; class Aves; order Passeriformes; family Paridae; genus Pseudopodoces; species Pseudopodoces humilis. Next base: position 678,904 of record NC_142211.1, on the reverse strand, counting down.
AGGCGATTCCCTGATCGAGGCTTTGCTGGTCGATTACGAGCCCCGGCTGGTCCGGCTGCTGGGGATCTGGCGAAGGTGCGGCAGCGTTCTGAGGAGCTGCACGTCCTCTTCTGCCATATCGAGAGCTGCTTCCTCTGCCCTGGGTGAGAGGTCTGGCTCTGGCTCCGGCTGTGGGAGCAGGGCAGGGCTCTCCCTCTCCCCTGGTGACACGGAGCCGGGGGTTGGCTGTGTCTTGGGTACCGAGGTCGGCTCCCCTGGGATCGCTGGGGTCCCCAGCAGGTTGAACGGGGGCGCCGTGGGACCGGTGGGTGTAACCCCGCCTCGGCCAGTGCCCTGACGGTGTACGCCCGGGGCGGGGTCGCCTCTTTTGTATGCCCTCCCGGCACAGACCGATGAAGGGCTGCCTGAACGGGGGGCGGCACCGGCCCTGGGGGATACCTCAGGGTTGGTCCCATGTCCCTGCTGCGGCTAGGCTGTGCCCTGTCCCGCGGTGGGGGATGGGACGGGCCCAGGCTCTGCGCCGGCGGCCGCGCACGCTGTTCCAGTGGAGGAGCAGCCGGTGCCTCTTTTTGGACCTTTTGCCCCTGAAGAAACGCTGTTAGGGGCGATTCCGAGCGCTGATCCCCCCGCGCCGGACTCGTGGGGTATGGGGATGGGTGCTGCGAGTGGTGCGGACGCCGGGCCGGGTTCTGCCGGCCCCATGCTGCGGGTTTCCCCTCCTGCGAGCCCAGGTTGTTCCCTGGCAGCAGAGCAGGACGGTGCCACGGCTCTGTGGGCTGTGCCTCTACCAGCACCTTGGTCCCCCCTGGCGCTGGAGGCGGGCTGTGCTGCCTCCAATCCACCCCGCCTTGGGTTCCCGGGCATCGCCCAAGCCTGCGGCTGGAGGCGGCCCTCCCCCGTCGCCTCCTGCGGCCACGGCAGACCAAGGTCCTGCGCTGTTTACCACTGGCTCCGGTGGTGCTGCCGCGGGGGCGAAGCCAGTGGCCTCCACAGGCAAAGGGTCCCAGGCTGCTGGAGCTTCTTCAGCTGGCCTGTGGACTTTGTCCCCCTGTTAGATGACTGTGCAGCTGAGCGTATCAGGCATTCCATGTGCTTCCGAATGCTTTGGTCTGGTGGGTGAGGGCATGAGTGCTCTTCTTATGGCGTGGTCGAATACCACTGCTCAGGGCATCATTGTTCACCTAGGGGACATTGATTCAGATTTCCTGGGGTGTGTTTCTGCCATGGGTTCCACACTCACCCCTCCTGTTCCTATCCCTGTGGGACCCGGATTTGCTCACCTTGTGCCTTTTGAGTCTTGTGTTAGCAGAGCTGAGAACCAGCTGCGGGGAGATGGTGGCTTCAAGTTTCCTGGACCTCCCTGGGTCACTGGACTGCTGTTCTGACAGCCGGGGATCATCCTGAATGGGTCTGCACCCTGTCCATCCTTGGTGAGATGCTGTCAGAGATTAGCTTCCGCAGGTTTTTGACACTGGCATGGACATCACGATTATCAGGTTTGCTGACGGGCCACCGGAGTGACCCTTGGACCCGATGCTGACACATTCTATGCAAAGAAGAACTTGAGACTGACTCTTTGTTCAGCATTTTTTGTTGTCCTCTCTCATGATAGACTAGTCACCCTCCGTGACTTGATGCAGGAACAGTTGGATCACGGTGATCTGGAGCTTCGACCAGTCCCAGGGATATTCCTGCTTTCTGTATCAAGAAGAAGTCTGGGAAATGGAGGTTGCTACAACACCTCCAGAAAGTTAATGCTCTGATGAAAAGCATGGGGATGTTGCAGACTAGCATGCCTTCACCTGCCATGCTTCCTGCTGATTGGCTAGTCCTCATTGTGGATCTGAAGGATTGCTTTTTTTTACAATTCCTTTGCATCCCGATGACAGACCGAAATTTGCCTTTCTGGTGCCAGCTATCATTAATGCTGAGCCCACACAGAGATATCAATGGAGATTTTTCCGTAAGGCTTGTGAAAATTTGCTGGCATTTGCTGATGATATGGGGCTCTAGCCCTCTCTGGAGTTTGCGAGCAGTTTCCTGCTGCTCGTCTCTACAACCTCCCTGAAATTATTTGAGGGTCAAAATAATTTTTGGGACGAACAGTCCCGCATCTGGAGGTGCAATTATTTCTTTTGCATTCAGTGCAGAGACTGCATGAATGGTGTCCAGATAGTAATGGACTTTCACATGGTTGTGTCCCTATATGGGACTGACCACGACACAACTGTCTCCCTTGTTTAGTCTATTAAAGGGGGACTCTGATTTTAAAGTCACCTCTGACACTGACCCCAGAGGCACAGTAGGTGCTGGAAGAGGTTCTGTGAGCAGTTTCTGCTCATCAAGTTTATTACATTAATCTTTCCATTGATGTCACTGGGTTTTTTTTGTTTTTTTTCATTGCCACTCCAGATTTGCATTCCACAGGTATCATTGGCCAATGAAAACACTGGAAATGTCATTGCTACCTGGAAGGATAGATCTGAGTGGCAGGTTTAGAGAGTCATGAGGTTGGATCAGCCCAATTGATGGAATTACAGGCTGCTGTCATAGCATTTCATAAGTTTTCCCAAGCACCTTTCAATTTGGCAATGGATTCTGCCTCCGTGACCAAACTGGGTCCCATCCACGAGCAGGTGTTGATGTTGGACATTTGTTTCACTTTTTTTTTTTTTGGGTTGTCCTAGTTTCCAAACAAGAATACTGTCTCTTGCTCATTAATCCCAACCTTGAGGAAAAGAACCAGAAGAACCATGAGACATTTTACATTTACTATCCCTGAGTGAGCTGCAAGAAATACAAAAAGATTTCAGCCGTCATCCATGTGAGTGTATTACCACCTGGCTGCTCTGGTGCTGGGACAACAGAGTCAACAGTGTGGAATTAGAGGGTAAGGAAGCCAACCAGCTGGGATCACTTCCTAAAGAACCAGACATTGACAAAGCAATGGGAAAAAAGACACAAGTCTTTAGTTTCTGGAGGTGACTCTTATCAAGTGTAAGGGCAAGGTATCACTGTAGAGATGATATTCCATGTCACTCAGGCAAATGGATTGCAATAGAGAAAGGTATTCAATTCCTGAGGGAATTTGCTGTAGAGAATATTTTAACGAAGGAGGGCATGATATTTTAGTAAAAGCCTGTCTGCACAACCCAGCCTTTGGTATAAGCGATGATATTAAAGGTAGTGTCCTTGAAACTCTCCTGAAGCAGCGAGAATGAAAGAAAAACAATAGCCTTGTGTACAGGAGAAAAAATGTAAAACAATATGTATTAGCCAACAAATAGTATCTTGCTAAGCCTTCAGACCCTGTCGAACCCTATAAAAGTGTGCTAAAGATAAAAATAAACGACGTTCGTTATACTTCTGTGAAGACTCAGTGAATAGTCTGAGCGGTTTCTCAATACTTGGTGCCTGAACAGGAACCCTTTGCGGGCAGAGGGATTTGGCGGTCTGTGGGTGGAGACGCGGACACGAGCCAGAGCTGGTGGAGCTGATCCATGTGCCGAGGGACACGGACGCAGATCAGTACTGGGTAGGCTAGTCTGTGCTCAGGAGGACGCGGATGTGGGCAGCTGGGGGAAGCCGAGGGTGGTGGAGGGGTCGCTACCCTCTGCCCTCCCAGGGGCTGCTGCTATGGAAGTTGAATTTGTGGAAGCATGGAAACTGCTTCTGACCATTATCGTTAAACGAGGCCAAGTAGTCAAGTATAAGGACCTTGAGAGGCTCGTTTTATGGGCTAAAGAAAACGGGCGCCTCCAGGTGCCGCCACTGCTTTTTGCAGTGGAAGAATGGAAAGACATAGGAGATTTGTTGTGGGAAAAAGCGATCAGGGGGAAGAGCAAAGATGCGGTAACGCTCGGTTCGATCTGGAAAGTTGTGTTGAATACCTTAAAAGATATGAAGGCGGAGTCCACAGTTGCGGGCGCTGCCTTGGAAGCCATGGCTCGGTCCGAGACAGATGTGCCGCAGTCACCTCCTGTCACGTCAATCAGCCGTCTGGGTGCTTTCTTTGGGGTTGGGCACATTTGGCCCATGAAGGGGCTCACAGGGAGGTAGTGTAGCTCCATTTTGGAGCTTTTAAAATCTCAGGGGTGCACCGGAGCGGGCAAATCTGTGTCAGCGGAGCCCAAACCGGAAGTTACCCCGCTGGATGAGGATGTAGAAATGATGGCATCTCCGGAAAGAGACACCAGCCCCAGCCAGGCGGGGCCTCACAGGTCAGCGGAAGTAAGAGCCCCGGAGTGCAAGCCGAAAATTTATCCTTCACTGCCATCTACTGTTCACTGGGGAAAGCCGCAGGATGTCCCTCTCCCCTCAGATGATGACATATCAATGCATTCAGAAGACGGACGACCACCGGCTGGAGAAGAACCAATTAATTGTAATGATGCATCTAAAAAAGAGCTAATAGAATGGCAGCAACAAATAGAAGAACTTGTGCAACAGCTGCAAGCTCAAATTGAGCAGACATTACATACAAATAGAGCACAGCATCATCAAGAGAAAGCAGCTCCACAGCAACCACCGAGGCAGCAAGCAGAGTCTGTTCAGCAAGTACAAGACATGATATGCCCTGAACCATCTTCTCCACCTTTAGAAACACTAACACCACAATCTTGTTCCAGCTCTAATTCCACTACCCTAGAAGAAGAGAACAGAAAACAACAATCAAAGCAGAGATGGACTGGCATCATTCGGGATGCAATCCTTGAAGGGGAATGGCAAGCAGCAGGAGCAATTGCTTGTCCCATTTTATATGACCAGCAAAACCCATGCTATGAGCAACACAACTGGAAAATCTTGCAGCAAGCCAAAAAGACAGTTACTGAGCATGGGATTAAATCTGAAGCTGCAAACACTGCACTGGATTGGCTATTCACCTCTGATTTTAATAGTCCCATAGACAGCCAGAATTTAGCACATCTGCTTTTAACTCCATTACAGCTTTTGGTGTGGGAGAAGGAATGGAAAATGTTAGCTATTTTGGAAGCCAATCGACCTTGAGATCAGAATGATGCACTGTATGGACTTAATCCTGACATGATCACCGGTTCAGGATTTTACAGTGACATGGCTGTATGTCATGGAGTTACTTTACCTTTAAGAAAGTTTAAGTTGCTGGGAACTGCCTGGAGTCTTTTCTCCTGACCAATTATCAGTCATTGCTGAGAATTGACAGCAGTTTAGGCCATTGAAAAGTGGGATCAACTTGTGAACCCTACCTTAAAGTGTAAAACCAGAGCTCTCTTGGTTCTCTTTGTTTCCTGGCTGTGAAGGGTGGCAGAGCTCCAGGCCTCCCGTTCCCTGCCCAGGCCATGCGGCCAGGCGGGGACTGGGTTGGGCCCAGTGTCTCCTGGCCGGGAGATGCGGGCCCTGCGGAAAAAGTTTTCTCCGGGCTCCGGCTGGGCCGGGCCGAGCCGATCTCCGGCTCGGCTGCAGGTTTTTTTTGCTGTAACTAAATTCACTAGAAACTGCTGAGTGAAGAAGGAGAGAGGCTCTGGACCTGCAGCGGGCTGGGCGCGGCGCCTACACTCTCCAGAGCAGCCATGAGGAACTTTCCATCGCAGACGGCTCCAGCTCCTGCACCGGCCGGGGCCACAGAACTACCTACAACAGCCTGGGCAAGATTTTAACTCTTTCATTACCCAGATGAGACTTGCGGATTAATCTTTTTATCCAGAGAGAGAAAAGAGAGTGATCAACATGAAAAGAGACTTTATAAACTACCAGTGACAGGAAAGAAAAGAAGCTTCAGAAAAGGTAGATAATTAAGAAGATGCTTTAATTAACCTGAAATATCTTTCTGTTAAAACTATGGAAATGGACAATAAAGTCTTGAAAACATTCCTTTAATTCATGACAGTATATAGGGAGGAATAGAGTGTTCAAAGTGTAAATTTTGAGTAAAAAAGTAGAGTAATTATGGTACAGTGAAGTGCTGGAAGATTTGAAGCCTTGAGAGGCAATGAGAAAACTGTTTTCTAGTGAAGCTCACAGAAACAGATGAAGACGACTTTTTGCCTTTGAATAACTTATCCTTAAAAATCCCATCCCTAGACTCATGGCCCATACACACTTGAGAGTGATGTGAAAATGGGAGGAGTGGGCTCTAATAACAGCAGCTCTGGGCAGCTAACATTAGAGCAATGGAAAACTATAACAAAAATAGTTTTTCTTGTGAGAAACTCCATAAATTAACAGGAAGAAACTTCTGTTTCTCTATAAAGACTGGTGAAAAGACTGTAGCAAGAATTGGGATTGTTTTAACTATCAAAGTTCCAAAGTTTTTGTCTCTTTTGTCATGTGAACAAGGGAATAGTGGGTAGACAGGGGATTAAAAGGTTTTTCTGGAAGTTTATTCTGGTGTTCTTATTGTAGTTTGTCAATAAACTTTCGTTTTTTTTTCCTTTTAAGTTTTATGCCTGTTTTGCTCTTGTTCTAATCCATATCTCACAGCAAGAAATAAGTAATTTTCTTAGTTATTGGTTTAAAACCACGACAATGTACAATTAAACTATCCCCTTGCAATGCATCATTTGTCAGCACAGCTTGCTTGTCAAGCTTTTAATGCTGTGCCTGATTCCAAACCTCATCCTTCCTTCACAACAGTACGGCAAAGCCTCATAAAACCATATTCACATTTCATTGATTGTCTGTCAGCAGCCCTGAAAGCTCAGAATGACATGACTGAGGAAGCAAAACAGAACATGTTTAAATTTTTAGTTTTTGAGAACGCTAATGCAAAAATAAAGCCTATCCTTGCCACGCTCCCAAAACAAGCAGATGTGGGGGACATGCTAGATATTGCTCTGAGAGTTAATGAGACACAACAAGGACAACTTGTAGCCAATGCAGTTGCAGAAGCCATAAAACCAACTACAAGTCTACTTGCTGCTGTGATCAGTAAATTGGGAAATGGACATAAACCTCTCACTACACCTACATACATTTGTTTTCAATGTGGCAACAGAGGACACTTTCAAAAGTCCTGCCAAGCTACTGTGTGGTGTGATTGATGCCAGATGGATACCCATGCTACTACTACATGTTGTTTCACAAAAAACATGATCAAGAGCGCGAAGAGCCACTGCATGGGTACACAAGTTGCCGACCCAACTCTATACAGCAACTCAACCCACCAGCAACCAGGGGAAGCCTGGGAATCGATCAGGCAGCATCAGTAGATGTCACTCTCATCGACAACACCATCCATAAGATCCCAGCTGGAGTCACAGGACCCATTTATTCTATCACCAGTGCACTTGGTGCTTTGCTAATTGGAAGATCATCTGCTGGAGTTGAGGGACTTATTGTTCTCCCAGGATTTATTGATGCTGATTGTACAGGCAAAATCCAAATTTGTGCCTCTCCACTTACGATTAAAAAAGGGACAAGAATAGCACAATTGGTGTTGTTTAAAAAGGTAGCAACTGAGAAAGACATTTTTCGAAGTGCTCCTAGACGTGGAGCCAGAAGATTTGGATCTACTGGAGATACAGTGGTGAATCTTGTTCAACAAATGAACCATCGACCAGTAGTTGAAATCACCCTATGCCAGAGAATGAAGCAGCAATAAGTTAAAATGATGTTAGATACAGGAGCTGATGTCATCATCGTCAGCCGAGTTTGGTGGCCAAAAGAGTGGCCCCTCCACCGAGCCTTAAACTCAGTACAAGGTGTAGGAGGATACTCTACACCACTGAGAAGCGTACATCCAATTCAGTTCCGATTTCCTGAAGGACAGACTACCACCTTATGTCCATATGTCATGCCTTTGCCTGAGAACCTTGGAGGGCTCATTGGTCGAGATGTTCTAAGCCAGCTCGGAGCAACATTAACCTTTCCTGTCCAATCGCCTTTTCAGTAGTCGCCACTGCTGATAGTCTGCCGACCCCAAGGATTCAATGGAAATCTAATGAGGCAGTGTGGGTTGACCAGTGGCCTCTCTCTCAGGAGCAGCTGGCAATTGCACATGAACTTGTCAGAGAACAGCTGCAAGCAAAACACATCCAACCATTGCTCAGCCCATGGAATACTCCAATCTTTGTCATCCCCAAGAAATCTAGGAAGTGGCAATTACTGCATGATCTGCGCAAGGTAAATGACCAGATGTGGACAATGGGAGCATTACAACCAGGGATGCCCTCTCCCACAATGCTGCCACAAGAATGGCATATTCTAGTTATAGATTTGAAAGACTGTTTCTTCACAATACCCCTGCAAAAAGAAGACACAGTGCGATTTGCCTTCACCTTACCATCAATCAATAAAGTCCGTCTCAAAGATTTGAGTGGGTGGTCTTTCCACGGGATGAAAAATTCTCCAACAATGTGCCAACTGTTTGTGCATTGGGCACTGACACCTGTGCGTGCAAAACTTTCTCAGACAATTATTTACCACTACATGGATGATATTTTGTTCTGTCAACCTGATCCATTCCAAGATAATGACCTTACATATATCACTGCTCCACTTGCTGCAAAAGGCTTGGTAATTGCCCCAGAGAAGATTCAAAAACAAGCTCCATGGAAATATCTAGGGTGGATTTTGACATCTTCATCAGTCTGCCTGCAGAAATTAGAACTGACTACTGAGATCCGCACCCTTAATGATGCACAGAAACTTATTGGACATCTGCAATGGGTATGATCCATTGCTGGTATCAGAAATTATGAGATGGCACCTTTAATGAGCCTCTTGAAAGGCACAAATCCACAAACTCCAGTCACCCTTTATATAGACCAGAAGAAATGTCTTACATTCCTAGGGAATAAACTGCTTTCAGTGTTAGCAAACAGAAGATTACCAGATGTGCCTTTAGGACTTTTGATCTGTAACCATCTCATTGCCCCGTGTGCTATCATATTCCAGTGGCCTGCTTGGCAAAAAGAGAAAGGGGGAGAAGACACATCTGAGAGCTGTCAAGATGCCAAGCAGCCTGTCAAGGAGGCACAGCCTGTCAAGAAGGTACAGTCAGTGAGATTATCAACAAAATGTGCAGAACTTTTGACAATCCTTGAGTGGATTTTTACACTGCATATGCCACCAATGAGTATTTGGCAGAGAGCAGAAGCAATTGCTTATCTCATCAAAAAGGCGAGAACGCAAATGATGGAAATTAGTGGTGCTGAACCAGAGCATATTAGTCTACCAATTATTACCCTTATCTTGTTCTCCCCAGCTCCCCTTATTGGTTGTGTAAATTCCCCCACACCCCTTTCCCCTGCCTTGAAAAAGAGGTGCCTCTCGATACCTCTTCCTCTTTCCCTCCTGCCATCTCACTGCAAAGGATCCCAAGAAATTAAGCTGCAACTGCCATCTCAGCAAAGGGAAAGACCCTAGTTTTTAGGGCCTCGTCTAGCAAGCTAAAACTACCTCCCCAGCCTCCCTGCCCACTGCAGGGTAGACAGTGGTAACAGAGGGACTGGAGACAAAGTTATAATAGCAGGTGGCATCCAAGGTGGGTTCGACCCCCTAAAACCGGCTGGAAACACAAGTGTTTTGCAAGCCTGGGCACGTCAGCTACCTTGAAAAGCTAAGATTATAGTTTTCAAGGACTGGATTGGTAACTTCCTCACGACCAGGGGAACCCAATCCACACAGGAGGCTTTTCTACTGCTTGACAACGTAAGCGTGGTGAGTCACACTGGCTGGCTCGGCAGGCCAACATAGAAGCGGGGCGGGAGCCGAGCCAGGGATCAGCAGAGCGTGCACCCGACCCGGTGGCAGTAATGTGTCCCCACAGGCAGCGGGGGACAGCCGGTGCGGCACGGCGGAGGACAACTGGCGGCGGCAGCCCCAGTGGCCCCGGCGCGCGAGGCCCCCCCATGCGGCACGGGGACCGAGCCGCGGCTCCCGCGCAGTGCTGGCCGTGGCACGTTTCGCGGGACGACTGGGCGGCACAGCAGTGACAGCCGAGAGAGCTTATCTCAACCCAGTGTGTGTGTAGGGGGTAGTAAAAAAGTCTGCCTTTGCACTGCTTTGTTTCTTTGCAGTAAAACAAGATAAAAACGAGTTTTGGAAACACAATTTCAATAACAGGCATGGGATCTAACACATCTACACCCCAACCAAAATTAGAATCCAAATTGCAAGAATTTTTAAGTACTATAAATGTTAAAATCTCTAGAAAAAAGTTAAAATGTTTCAGTGTGGTTATCTCATAACAATTCACAGCTAGATTGGTCAGAACTAAATTCTATCTCTACATGGAATCAAATTGGCAATATTCTCACTCTAAAAATAGAGGAAAGAGAAAAAAATGCTTCAAAATATCTCCCAATTTTTCTTATAATTCGAAAATAATTGATCAACAGAGGAAAAGACATAAAAAAACAGCCATTGCAGCCTTCATCAGTATCCCATACCCTTTTACCTTCTGCTCCTGTGCTGAAAAAGATACATGGAACAAATTCAAAAACTCAAGAAACGCACTGTAATAGTGCCATTTCTGGAGCCATGTGTCTCATTCAGCCCCCCAGCTCTGATAGTGTTGCGAAAACTACCAGAGATTCTTACCTATATCCTAATATTCCAACTGTGAAATCCCTGGGCCTCCATGTGCCTAAAATCCAAGATGGAGTTAGACATGTGCTACATACCCACGTGGAGGAACCCCCTTCCTATGTCCCACCTCCTTCCCATGACTCCCTCTATCCACCTCACTCTGCCCAGTCCCCTTACTCCTCCCATAACCTCTCCCCTCTCTCTCACGTCTCCCTCCCTCCTGCAATACCCTGCTCAAGCATGGCATCACCTTACAAATACGCCTCCAAATGTTGCAATCTTGCTCTCCACACCCCTGCCTCCTGTCCCCACGGGGAGGAGGGGAGTGAGAGGGGTGGCCTGCCCCTTGGTCCCGTGGGGGGGGCGGGGGAAGGGGTGTCCTGGCCCTGCCCCCCGGGGAGGGGAGATGTGTCCCTGCCCAGCCCCTGTGGGGGTGTGGGTGAAACCCTCTACTCATCTGGGAGTGAGGCAGGACCCCCTAGGCCTGCTGGGGCTGTAGATAAGTCCCTTCACCGGCCCAGGAGTGATGCAGGTCCCCCTATGCCCCCTGCAGAGGCAGATAAGTCCCTTCACCAGCCCGGGGGTGAGACAAAGCCCCCATTGCCCGGTGGGTGCGGGGCTGGGCAGGGAGACGCTGGAGATACAGGCGCTGGGGAAAATAAGGATATACCTACAGCTGCACCTGTGATATTTACTGGCAAGAAAAGAGCTAATAGACAATATCAGCCTTTTACTTACCATGGTATCAGAGAGATATGTAAAATACAACATGAATTTGGCAAAAATAGGGAAATATTAAAAAGAATGATTAAAGCTACTTTAAAAGCTCAGGAGTTAGTTCCTGCTGGCATCAAAGATTTCTTCAGGTGCCTCCTAACACCCACTGAATTTGATTTTTGGGAAAGTTCATGGAAAAGGTCATTAAAAGACCTCCTAGATGAACCCAAGCAAAGCATACAGGATGCAAAAGATGCAGAAAATAATGAGATGACTTTTGATCACCTATGTGGAGAGGGAAGGTGGTCTAAGCCTGAAGATCAGGTTCAAGTGCTAACAAAACCTATTTTAGATAAAATCTGTGAAGTAGCAGAAAAAGCTTACAATAAAATACTTACACTAGAAACCCAAGTCAGTTATGTTAATATTAACCAACTGCCATCCGAGAGTTTCTTGCATTTTGTAGATCGTCTAAGGTTACAGATACAACAGCAAGTGCAAGAACCAGCAGCACAAGCAGAATTGATTAAAGAAATGGCACAAAGAAATGCCAATGAGGCCTGCCGTAAAGTGATCTGCCCATCTATCCTCCACCTACCATAGCAGATATGATCCAAGCGTGTGCCAAGAAAGCAGATCTGTACAGTGCACATGACAAGAAACCAGGACCATACAACCCAAGGACTGTAGCAGCTGTAACACCCGGGATGAATAAGCCACAGATGTTACCTGAACAGCTGCAGCACATCATCTGTTTCCAGTGCAAGAAGCCAGGACATTTTGCAAAGAACTGTCCCCAAACCCAGCAACAAGGGAAACACCAGAAAGAAGCTCTAGCAAATCAAAAAAACTGAATTCTAAGCGCTTCTCTGTCAAGCGCAGAGACATAAAAATGACAGACCTGAAACAGGAAAAAGACTCTATTTTAATGGGAAAAGGAAAGGAAAGGGAGCAGGGTGAGAGGATGCAGAAACATAATTGTGGGGAGCGTTTGCCTAATAAGGTCTGGCAACCACGAAAGCGATTCAGACTTGTAACTTCTAAAGCTTTTTGTTTCAGATCTAATCGTTGGACTGTCATTGGAGTGGATTTGCAAGACAATTTACAAGACCTGGCTGGACTGGATAATAGGTATTTTGTTATTGGAGACACAGCACACACACCAATAGAGATTGAGGTGGCTCCCATGACAATTAAGGGAGACCTAACACACCTCATTCTCTTGGCAAGATGTCCTCAACCACCCTTCTATGTAGCCAAAGGGCAGATAATAGCCCAAGTGATCCCTGTTCCAACAGAAGTCCCAGAAGATGACAAAGCACCAGGAGTCTACTGGGCAGAAGTGGTGGGTGAAGACAAACCCATTATGGGGTGTAACCTAACACATAAATCAGAACATCTCCATGTAGAAGGGTTAATTGACACTGGGGCAGATGTGACTATCATACCTGAAACAGTGTGGCCTTCACATTGGGAAGTGCAACCCATGGCAGGAAAAATACAGGGTGTTGGAAGGATGAAACTGGCAAAAATCGCTAAAGATATCGCCCAGGTTGAAGGTCTGGAGTGTAGGTTAGCTAGTGTCTGTCCTTTTGTCACTGATTACAAGTGCCCCCTGTGGGGAAGAGACACCATGTCCCAGTGGGGAGTGAAATTAACAATTCCTGAGACCCCCCAGGATTTTTGATGGAGGCCACTGCAGAACGTCCCTCCCAAAAACTATCTTGGCTAGATAATAATCCAATTTGGGTGAATCAGTGGCCCCTCAGCAAACAGAAACTCAGGGCACAAGAAAAATTGGTGGAAAAAAAATTGGCCAAAGGACACATAGTAGAAACAACCAGCCCTTGGAATTCCCCGGTGTTTGTGATAAAAAAGCCAGGGAAGGATAAGTGGTGCCTCCTTCAGGATTTGAGAGAAATAAAGAAAAAAATAGCAGACATGGGGTCTCTTCAACCCGGTATGCCATCCCCGACTATGTTACCACAAAATTGGCTATTAGCAGTGCTAGATATTAAAGACTGTTTATTCCAAATTCCCCTGCATCCAGAGGATGCACCACGGTTTGCCTTTTCCATTCCCACAATTAACCGAGAAGCCCCAACGAAACGGTACCACTGGGCAGTACTACCTCAGGGGATGAAAGCGAGCCCCTTCATCTGCTAGTGGTATGTGGGGTCATTGCTGTCCCCAGTGCATGCTGAAAAAAGAGATGCCTTCATTTTGCACTACATGGATGACGTGTTAGTGTGCTGTCCCAATAACAACGTGCTGCAAGACACCCTTGACCTAGTGGTTAAAGTTTTAACCTCTGCTGGATTCCAATTGCGGGAAGACAAAGTTCAAAGGATGCCACCTTGGAAATACCTGGGCCTGGAGATCACTAAACGGACTATTGTTCCACAGAAATTGGAAATCATTAGCATTCCTAAAACTAGCAGATCTCCATTCCCTATGTGGGTCACTAAACTGGGGCAGAGCCTGGCTAGGTCTCACTAATGAAGACCTGAGCCCCCTGCTCAATTTATTGAAAGGGGAGAGAGAGCTTCTGTCTCCCAGGGAGCTGACTCCAGAAGCAAAAAATGCAATTGAAAAAGCACAAAGGGCCTCGACAGAAAGACAGGCACATTGTTTTAAACCGGAGCTGCCTTTCAAATTTTTTGTCCTGGGGAAATTACCCCACTTACATGGGCTGATATTCCAATGGGCCAAGGGGCAGAGAGATCCACTCTTAATAATAGAATGGGTCTTCCTCTCCCATCAAGGACCCAAAACTATCACCAAGCCACAAGAGCTGATGGCTCAGCTGATCCAAAAAGCCAGGGTAAGGCTGTGAGAACTGGCAGGTTGTGACCTCATGTGTATTCACCTTCCGGTCAGACTTTCTGGAGAAGGCAAACACTCCCCTGAGAAACTGACCAAAGAGATGTTTGAGCACCTGCTGCAGAGCAATGCTAATCTCCAGTTTGCTCTGGACAGCTATAGTGGGCAAATATCGGTCCATGCACCATCACACAAATTGTTTCATGAGGAATTCCACCTCATTCCTCGTGAGAAAAGGAGCTGAATGCCACTCAAAGCTCTTACAGTGTTCACTGATGCATCTGGAACATCTCACAAGTCGGTGATGATTTGGAGAAATCCACAGACTCAGCTTTGGGAAGCTGATGTTGAGTTTGTAGAAGGATCACCCCAGATAGCTGAACTGGCTGCAGCCATAAGAGACTTTGAGAAGTTTTCAGAACCAATTAATTTGGTTGCTGATTCAGCCTATGTAGCGGGAGTGGTGTCCAGAGCAGAGCAGGCAGTTCTCAAGGACATTGAGAACGAACATCTCTTTAGATTTCTCTCAAAACTGATTTATTTGGTTTCAACTCGAGAGCATCCTTTCTATGTGATGCACGTAAAATTGCATACTGATTTACCAGGTGAAATCGCTGAGGGGAACTGGAAAGCTGATTCCCTAGCTGCTCCAGCCAAAAAGGTTCGGCTTCCAGATGTGTTTCAACAAGCTAAGTCACCAGCAATACCATCAAAATGTGCCAGGACTGATCTGTCAGTTCCAGCTGACACGGGGTCAGGCTAAAGCCATTGTGGCTAACTGTCCCAATTGCCAGCTCCAGGCAGTGCCATCATTAGGCATCAGAGTTAATCCCTGAGGCCTTGGAAGCTGTGAGGTGTGGCAAACAGATATCACTCACATTCCCAGTTTTGTTCGCCCTAAATATGTACACATGAGCATTGATACATACTCAGGAGCAGTGTATGCCTCTGCTCATGCAGGAGAAAAATCTGTACATGCCAAACAACACTTAGTACAAGCCTTTTCAGTGCTGGGGATCCCTAGGGAAATGAAAACAGGTAATGGTCCAGCGTATAAATCCAAGGAGTTCCTGGAATTTGTTCAGCAGTGGGGAGTTGACCAAAAAACTGGCATCCCCCACTCCCCCACAGGTCAAGCTGTGATTGAGCGTACACACCAGATGCTCAAACAAGTCCTAGCCAGGCAAAGTAGTGGAACAGGGTGGGTGTCTCCACAACAAAAGCTTTACAAAGCTATGTTTACCATCAGTTTTTTGAACTGCTCATTTGAAAACATGAATCCTCCGGTAACTCGACATTTTAACAGTGGTGATCAGTTTAAATTGTCACAGCATCCACTGGTTTTAATCAGGGACCCTGAAACTTGGCAAACAAAGGGCCCCTATGAACTTGTCACCCGGGGGCATGGTTACGCATGTGTATCCACCCCCACAGGCCCCCGATGGATTCCTCAAAAATGGGTAAAGCCTTTTGCTCCCAAAAACCCAGCCCCAGCAAAAGAAGAAGTAGAGAGACAAGTGGCAGTCGCTTCCAAAAGAAAACGCCGCTGGGAAAAACAAGAAGAAACCTTCCTAACGTCTGGTTACTCTCTGACCTGCACACATTGACTGTGAATGTGCTTTAAAAATGTTTGTTTATTTTATTTTAGAAAAGACCTACCTCACACTCAAACCCATGATGAGCCCTACCCCTGCTGTCATCCTGCTCGCACTGAGCAGCCTGACAGCGGCCTGGATCGTCCCTCAACCACAACAGAACATCTGGGTGACCCTGGCACAAACACTCCAACAAGAGAGCATCTGCCTGTCCACTGTAGCAGCAAAGGACCCTATGTCTGCCTGTCTGGTAGGAATTCCCCAGCAGGCTGAAGAATTTACAGCCAGCTTTAGTGATCCTAAGTTTAATACAATGCCTACAACACACAGTGACCAACCACATGAAAACCGTAAACGGCGAGCTGTGGCAGTGAAAAATCCTATAGAAAAGTGGTTACCAGTACTGCCCAGAGCTAATAAAGAGCCCCAAGAATTAGAGCTATTAGGTTCTGCTCCTGCACCCTTTTGCATCCACCTTATGTACAACTTACTGCCAGACACAAAACTATACAATCACATAATCCAGTATCGAAAAGAATACAGAGCAAAACAATGGTGTGGTATGCTAAGTCAGGCCTTAGCAGACGATCCTTGCCATTCACATCCAAAAATCCTCCCTAAAGGTATATTTTTAATATGTGGAGATAAAGCATGGGCAGGAGTCCCATCTCGCCTTCGAGGGGGGCCTTGAACTTTTGGGAGGCTGTCCCTGTGTTACCGCTGAAGATCACGCGGACACAGGTCGAGGTGTGGTGAAAGAAAGAGCAGAGTTTATTTTTCCTCCCAGGATTTATAGGCTTCTTACCACAGCCAGGGATTGGATGGTCAGGATAACACTTTCTCACTGCACTGGCCATGAGAGATGCTCATCACAAGAGATGTAACAGAAAGAATGTACACATATCTATGTTTACAGTTACTGTCCTGGGAAAGTCCTTAGAAAACTATGTTAGCAAGCTCAGAAGCTGAGTTTTCAAGGTGACATCCCTGTTTGCACCCAACCAAACCCAAATTATTAGATGGACTAGGAAAGACAATTTGACTCATGAAATCCACAAAAGAAGCACTGATATTTTAGACTCAAATTGTGATTCGGATATGTACCCCCGAAAATGTAGACTTGTAAGTTCTTTCCCTTATCTTGTTCTCCCCAGCTCCCCTTATTGGTTGTGTAAATTCCCCCACACCCCTTTCCCCTGCCTTGAAAAAGGGGTGCCTCTCGATACCTCTTCCTCTTTCCCTCCTGCCATCTCACTGCAAAGGATCCCAAGAAATTAAGCTGCAACTGCCATCTCAGCAAAGGGAAAGAGCCTCGTTTTTAGGGCCTCGTCTGGCAAGCTAAAACTACCTCCCCAGTCTCCCTGCCCGCTGCAGGGTGGACAGTGGTAACAGAGGGGCTGAGGACAAAGTTATAATAGCAAGCCAGTGGAAGGCCTTACAGTATATACTGCTGCAGGAAATCGACAGAAGATATCAGCCTGCACCTGGCGAGAAGGCTTGAGTTGGAAAAGCAATACCATAGATGGAGATGCACATGACTCACTGCACACGTTGGAACTTACAGCCATCTCATGGGCATTGTCTTGTTGGCGAGACAGAAAGTTTAACATTGTGTCAGATTCATTATATGTGGTAGGTGTGGTACAACATACTGAAGATGCTCTCATCAAGCCACCAAGTAATAAGCGATTGTGTCAACTATTCCTGCAAATCAAGAAATCTACTGAAGATAGAGAAGAATCATGTTGCATAATTCACATCCGCAGTCATCAAACAGAATTACTTCTCGGAGAAGGCAATGCAAAAGCTGATACGCTTGTCAGTCCTGCTATTGCAGCACCAAGAGACTCTTTCGCATCTGCAAGAGTCATGGTCTCTTTCATCAAGCCACAAAAGCCTTACAGAGACAATTTAATATCAGCTCAATAGATGCGCAAGGCATTGTAAATTCCTGTCCACAATGCAGTCAATATGGAACCACTCTAGGCTTAGGTGTTAACCCTAGAGGTCTTCAAGCCTGTGAGATCTGGCAGATGGATGTACACATGTGCCTGAATTTGGTCACCTCAAATACATACATGTCACAGTACATACCTTTTCAAAAATGATTTGGGCCACTGCACAAGTAGGAGAGAGAAGCATACATGTAATTCGACATGTAGTAGCTTTCTTTGCTGTGATGGGAGTTCCAAAAGAACTGAAAACAGACAATGGGCCTGCATATGTAGGAACACGAGTTTCTCAGTTCTTAAAAAAATGGGGAGTCAAACACGTAACGGGAATTCCCCATGTGTCAACTGGACAAGCTATTGTAGAAAGAGCCCATAAGACCTTAAAAGAGTTTTTAAGTAAATAGAAAACACCTGAACAATCAGACCCTGTTATTCAATTGCAGCAAGTGTTATTCACTCTAAATTTCCTCAGTTTAGTTGGAGATTTAGAGCAGCCCCCAGTAGTAATTCATAATGGTCAGATAAAGATGCCAAGCTACCCCAGAAATTAAATTATATTATAAGAACCCAAAGACAGGTATCTGTGAGGGAGCAAATCCATTGCTATTTAACGGGCGCTGTTACAGTTGTATTTCCACAGATGCTGGACCACTATGGGTGCCTAGCCGATGGACCAAACCAGCCACGAAGGATCTGAGGAACAATAAGAACATCGATGCCCTCAGTCAGTCACTGATCGGCTGCCAGCTGACGTCGTATGAGCAGCGGATGTTTCAAGACTGAATCGTGTTAAATCATAGTCTGTTTGTCAGAAGAATTCTGTAGAAGATCTAAAGGAGTGTAGAGACTCCATCTAACTGTATATAAAAGCAAATTGTAACTGTATTTTTACCCCTTTAAGCAAATTGCTTTCACGCTTAGATTGCATAAATACCAGAGCATGTGTGTTAAAGGTAGTTAGATAATAGTTTAAGATAAAAAGTTTAGTTTGTGTAATAATTATTTGTAGGTTATTGTTAAGTTTAAAAATATATTAGTATAAGGTAAGTATTCCCCCTTCAAGGGTTCAAGTAAGCATATTTGAAAGTTCATTTAACCTTAAAAGCTGTAATTCTGGAAGCGTGGTGTCATTTGCATGGAACAAACTGCTTATGGTAATTGTACTGTGTATAGTCCCAAACAACTGTCTGCTAATTAAGATCCAAAAGCGACAGAACATATGGGTCACTCTGGTACACTTAACAGGCCAAAAATTAATGTGTCTAAGCCTAGCTACACCTGGAGATCATTTTCGCAGCTGTCTCATAAGAGTTCCTGAATGGGATTCTCAAGCATTTAAAGGTTTAGTTAGTAATGAGACTCGACTGAATCAATTGGCAATGTTATGAGAGTGTAATTGCACTGTTGGCTTCACGTCAGGACAACTTGAAGCCTGCTGGCAAGCAAAAATTATTGAAGTTCTCAGTGTTACCATAGGGACCCCAGAAGAATTTGAATTGTTAGGTTCCACCAATACCTCAGGTGGATGGATAATATTTGAACCCCCGACAAAAAGCCACTCCAACAAAGTGATGCAACACTGGGCTACAGTTAACCCTATAGTTGATCTCATTACTAACACTGAAAGTAAAGCTTTTTATTCACAGTGCAGTCTCACAGGACGATCACCAAAGCGATTACCTAGTTCAATATTCTTAATCTGTGGAGATAGAGCATAGAATGGAATTCCTGATAGTCCACATGGAGGACCCCGTTACCTTGAAAAACTTACTTTGTTCCATCCAAACTTACACCAATTGCTGAATATAGCTGGTAAATTAAAAAACATCAAAAGAGTGTGATGATGTTAGAGACCCAGACTTTTGGGGTTGTGGTATAATATGGGTAGCCTCCTTTTTTACTCCAGGAGCAGCTGCTGCTATAGGCTTGTCAACTTTAAAAAGGCTTGCTTGTTGGACCAGGAAAGAACTGAACTTAACATCAACAATGTTAAGTAAACTTTCAGCTGATGTAAGTAGTGTACCTCATGCAGTATTGCAAAATCGAGCTGCAATTGACTTCTTGCTCTTGGCACAAGGACATGGTTGTGAGGAGTTTGAAGGCATTTGCTGTTTGAATCTTACTGATCATTCAGTTTCCATCCACAAGCAACTAAAACAGTTACAGAATGGGTTACATGCCCTGAAAGATAATGACCCCGTTGGAAGTTGGTTAGCCAGCTGGGGCATCACTGGATGGTTGAGGTCTCTTGTGGTAGAAGCGGGACAGATTTTATTTATGGTGTTAATTGGGATAGTGGTTTTAAGTTGTATGTTATCTTGTCTTCATATAGGTGTAGAACAAATCACGTCTAAAGCCTGGCTTGTGGAAAAAGAGAAAGGGGAAACTGTAGTAGAGAATATTTTAACGAAGGAGGACATAATGTTTTAGTAAAAGCCTGTCTGCACAACCCAGCCTTTGGTATAAGCGATGATATTAAAGGTAGTGTCCTTGAAACTCTCCTGAAGCAGCGAGAATGAAAGAAAAACAATAGCCTTGTGTACAGGAGAAAAAATGTAAAACAATATGTATTAGCCAATAAATAGTATCTTGCTAAGCCTGCAGACCCTGTCGAACCCTATAAAAGTGTGCTAAAGATAGAAATAAACGACGTTCGCCATACTTCTGTGAAGACTCAGTGAATAGTCTGAGCGGTTTCTCAATAATTTGCAATGCAAGAAATCATATATTTTGACTCGGATAATGCGCAGCTCCTCATGGATCCAGATGATGTCTTATGTCAACGACTCATGTGGCAAAAATTTATGGAGTGTACCAACAACGCATGAAACCCCTTGACAATATTACTTTGGAAAGATGATGCATCACCAACAGTGGGTGGCACAATTTGTCAACTCTGGGAATATGAAGACAGTATTTCTTCCTCCATCTTTGAGGCTGTGAAGAAGCTGTCAGATAAACTGACTCAGGAGTTCCAGCAATTCAGAGAGGATATGTTCTATTCCCTACCTGTATGGGTCCATATTTCAGCAACTGACAGCAGGTGTCCTCTTGGTCAAGGGAGAAGATATAGAAGGTATACACCATGGGATACCCTGTGGTTTTACCTACAGGACCACAGAGAGGATATGAGGAAGTGGGATGAACAACCCACCTCAATCCTAGATGCACGGGTGAGGGAATTGCAGGGAAAACAGCCACAAATGTTTTTTTTCCAGGAAAGTTGCTGATCCATTCCCCAGCAGACAGTATTCCAGGCAAAATGGAAGGTCTGATCATACTACTGACTCTATGGAAAGAAGTTCTAGTCCATTTCTACAAGATCTTATCAGAGAACCTTGTGATCAGTATTAGAGGGGCCCTGCCTCCAGCTAGGTGGAGGAGAGGCATTACAAAGTTTACTGGAGTGTGTGGATTTGATGGCCTGGCACAGCAGCCCCAGAAGAGTACAAGGCTTTAATAGACACTGGCACACAGTGCACCCTAATGCCATCAAGCTATGCAGGGGCAGAATCCATTTGTATTTCTGGAGTGACAGGGCGATCCCAACAGATGACTGTATTGGAGGCTGAAATCATCCTGACTGGGAATGAGTGGCACAAACACCCCCTTGTGACTGGATCAGAGGCTCCGTGCATCCTTGGCATAGACTATCTCAGGAGAGGATATTTTTAAGGATACAAAAGGGTATTGGTGGGCTTTTGTTATAGCTGCCATGGAGATGGATGACATTGAATAATTGTCTACCTTGCCTAGTCTTTCAAACAATTCTCTTGTTGTGGAGTTGCTGAAGGTTGAAGAAGAGCAGGTGCCAATTGCTACCAACAATGCTGCATCGGAGGCAATACTGCATCAATCAATACTCCGCAATTCCTATCCATGAACTAATTCATCTGGAGAGGCAAGGAGTGATCAGCAGGACCCACTCACCCTTTAACAGCCCCATATGGCCAGTGCAAAATTCTGACAGAGAACGGAAGCTGGCAGTAGACCACTGTGGCCTAAATGAAGTTGCACCACCTCTGAGTGCTGCCGTACTAGACATGTTGGAACTTCAATATGAACTGAAGTCAAAGGCAGCAAAGTGGTGCCATAATTGATATCACTAATGTGTTTTTCTCAATCCCTTTGGCAGCAGAGTGCAGACCACAGTTTGGTTTTACTTGAAGGGGTGTCCAGTACACCTGGAATCAACTGCTCCAGGGGTGGAAACACAGCCTGACCATTTACCATGGACTGATCCAGACTGCACTGGAACAGGGTGGAGCTCCAGAACACCTCCAATACATTCATTATATCATGTGGGGCAATACAGCAGAAGTTTTTGAGAAAGGGAAGAAAATAAAACAAATCCTTCTAAAAGCCTGGCTTGCCATAAAACAAAGTAAGGTAAAGGGACATGCACAGGAGATCCAGGTTTTAGGAATAAAATGGCAGGATGGACATCATCAGATCCCAATGGAGGTTATTAATAAAATAACAGCAATGTCCCCACCAACTTACAAGAAAGAAGCACAAGCTTTTATAGGTGTTGTGGGAATTTGGAGAATGCACATTCCAACTTACAGTCTGATTGTCAGTCCTCTCTATCAAGTGGCCTGGAAGAAGAATGATTTCCAATGGGGCCCTGAGCAACGACAAGCCTTTGAACAAATCAAGCAAGAGATAGTTTATGCAGTAGCCCTCAGGCCAGCCTGAACAGGGCAAGATGTAAAAAATGTGCTCTATACTGCAGCTAGGGAGAATGGCCCAACCTGGAGCTCTTAGAAGAAAGTCCCAGAGGAGACTCAAAATCGACTTCTAGGTTTTTGGAGTAGGGGATACAGAGGATCTGAAGCCCCCTATATTCCAACCAAAATGAGATACTAGCAGCTTATGAAGATGTTTGAGCCACTTTGGAGGTGGTTGGTACTGAAGCACAGCTCTTTCTGGCACCCCAGTTACCTATGTTGGATTGGATGTTCAAAGGGAGGGTCTCCTCTATACATCATGCATCTGATGCTACATGGAGTAAATGGGTCACACTGATCAGACAACAAGCTTGGATAGGAAACCACAGACATTCAGGAATCTTAGAAGTGATTGTGGACTGGCCAGAAGGCAAAGATTTTGGAATGTCACCAGAGAAGGAGATAACACATGCTGAAGAGTCCCCACTATATAATAAATTACCAGAAAGTGAGAAGCAATATGCCTTGCTCACTGATGGATCCTCCTGTCTTGTGGGAAAGCATTGGAGATGGAAAGCAGCTGTATGGAGTTTCCTATGACAAGTCACAGAAATTGCTGAAGGAGAAGGTGAATTGAGTAATTTTGCAAAGGTGAATGCCATACAGTTGACCTTAGTCACTGCTGAACAAGACAAATGGCCAATACTTTATACTGACTCATGGATGGTGGCAAATGCCCTTTGGGGGTGGTTGCAGCAATAGAAGCAGAATAACTGGCAGCATAGGGGTAAACCCATCTGGGCTGCTGCATTGTGGTAAGATATTGCTGCCAGGGTGGAGAACTTGGTTGTGGTGGTGCATCACATAGATGCTTATGTACCCAAGAGTTGGGCCACTGAAGAACATTGGAACAACCAGCAGGTGAATCAAGCTACTAAGATTGAAGTGGCTGAGGTGGATTTGGATTGGCAACACAAGGCTGAATTATTTCTAGCTTGGTTAGCCCATGACACCTTGGGCCATCAGGGAAGAAGTGCAACATATAGATGGGCTTGTTATGGGAACTCAGCTGGCTGGGATGGGTAGTGGCTTACCCCAGGTGACTTGTACAGAAGGCATAAACCTGAGACCGTGGGAGGCGGGATACTGAAAGGATGGAAATTCGGATGCTACTGGGATCATTCCATAATAGGTCATGTTTCTGGTTCTGGTTCTCAGTTGGTTTGGGACCTGTCACATATAAGGTCATGTCCCTGGCCCACGTTCGCAGTTGGACCCCTGCCCTCAGGTACCACTATATATTGCTAAGTTTGCCATGGCCCTTGGTCTTTGGAACTTTCCCCCAAAACGTGCGGTTTCTGCGGTTTGTTATTTTACCATCATTAAAGTATTTCAGGCAACTCCATCGTTCCCGCCCCTCTATTTTGCCACTCTTACCCGGCCAGACCAGACTCGGAGTCACAGTGAGCCAAATATGATAGCTCGTTATTGAGGGTTGGACTTAACCATGGACACTGTCAGAGGTTACCAATTAATGTGAAACATGCTGTAATCAAGCAGGCCAAGCCAGTAAAGCCTCTGTGGTATGGGGGGTGATGGCTGAAATATAAGTATGGGGAGGCTTGGCTGATTGAATATATCATACTCCCTCAAACTTGTGATGACAAGTGCCATGTATTTACAATGGTGGAAGCAACCCGGATGGCTGGAAACATTCTGTGCCCCATGCTATCACCCAGAAATCAATACTGGGCCTTGAAAAGCAAGTCTTATGGTGACATGGTACTCCAGAAAGAATTGAATCAGATAATGTAACTCATTTACAAAACAACCTCATAGACACTTGGGGCAAAGAACATGGTATTGAGTGCGTATATCACATTCCCTATCATTCACCAGCCTCTGGAAAGATCGAATGATGTAATGGCCTGTTAAAGACTACACTGAGAGCAATGGGTGGTGGGACCTTCAGACATTTGGACATATATTTAACAAAGGCCACCTTGTTAATCAATACCAGAGGATCTTCCAACCAGGCTGGCCCTGCCCAATCAAAATTTTTACATATTGTAGGTGATAAAGTTCCTGCAGTACACATTGAAAACATGCTGGGGAAAACAGTCTGGGTTATTTATTCCTGCCTCAGGCAAAGGCAAACCCATTTGTGGGATTACTGTTGCTCAAGGAACCAGGCACACTTAGTCGGTAATGTGAGAGGATAGGGAAGTCCAGGGTGTGCCTCAAGGAGATTTGATTTTGGGTGAGAACAGCCAATGAATTAAATTTTATTATGTTAATAACTGTCCAACACTGTGTATTGCCACTTTTATGGCAGTTGCATGCACATCACCTCACTGAGCACCTCATGGCATCAATGTTAAATAGAAATGTTCTGAGGATCTGAGCCTGACTTTCCTCTGATCTTCACACTCCCACCAATGAAGAATGAACTTTGATGAAACTGAACAAGCACAGCAGTACTGGAATTGGAACTGACTCAAATGTGCAACATGCAACAATCCAACACCTCACACCATCTTTCTTGCTTGAAAGACTGTTACCAAGGATGAAGGCCAAAGTCACAGACTAAATGAATTCAACAATTTTTTTTTTTATTTTGGTGGGCATTTTATGAACATTTGCAGAGGTGTTCTATGGATGCTAAATCTGAACCACAGTGCCTGTACAAATTACAGGCTGCATAGCTTTCTCAAGTCCAGCCTGAGAAAGTAGCCTGGGAAGTTTTAAGGAGGAATCAAAACAATCCTCAGGGACACAAAACAGCCTTGCAGGTGTTGTTTTCTATTCCTTGTTTTCCTTGCAGGAGAAAGTCAGGGGGTGGTGAACCCCACTGACCAATGATGGTGATGTAGTGATTTACTAACCAATAAGAGTTTCTTTTCTGTACTTTCCACAAAGTAATCTATATAACAAACCTAAAGCAATAAACTAGATTTCTCCTGTTCTGACTCCCGTGAGAGTCCGTGTCGTTCTTTCCCGCCGTTCCCAATTAGAACGACAGTGTTCCATAGACTAAGGGAAAGATGTCTGTATGTATATTTATCAAAACAGATAAATAGTGAAGGTGATGGAATATTGGGAAGTGTAAAACTTGGCATGACAAATGGTATGGAATAAGGGCTGGATATTGTCCTGATTTCAGCTGATATAGAGTCAATTTCTTCTCAGTAGCGGCTACAGTGCTTTGTTTTGGATTCAGAATGAGAATGGTGTTGATAATACACTGATGTTTTGGTTTTTTACTAAGTTGTGTTTAACCTAAGTCACGGAGTTGTTTTTTTTCTTGTCTCTTGCTCTGCCAGTGAAGAAGTTCACTAAAGAAACTAGGAGGAAGCATAGTTGGGACAGGTGACCCAAACTGACCAAAGGGATATTCCACACCATAGAACGTCATGCCCAGTATATAGACTGAGGGGAGTTACCTGGAAAGGCTGCTGATCTGGGTTTGGGAAAGATGGTCTGGCATCAGTCAGTGGATGGAGAGCAATTTAATTGTGCATCACTTTTTTCCACCATTTTTGTTATCATTATTATTATCATTTACCATTATTACTGTATTTTGCTTTATTTTCAACTATTAAACTGTTCTTATTTCAACATACAAGTTTTACTTTGATTCTTCTCCCCATTCCACTGGGGGGGGCTCAGAGAGAGGGAGGGTTGAGCAAGCAGCTCCATGGTGCCTAATTTTCAGCTGGGCTTAAAACTATGACAACCCATTAAATTAGTATTCCCACAATGGAATTATTATTGGAAT
This sequence comes from Pseudopodoces humilis, assembly GCF_049639895.1. Classification (NCBI taxonomy): domain Eukaryota; kingdom Metazoa; phylum Chordata; class Aves; order Passeriformes; family Paridae; genus Pseudopodoces; species Pseudopodoces humilis. The sequence continues at coordinate 652,860 of NC_142211.1, read as the reverse complement.
TATAGCATAGCTGCTTGTCCCTGCTGTAGGCATCTGCCAAACTCCCACCAAGGGCACCATCCCATTCCTTTCTAATGTATTCCCACATAGTTCAAAACAGCTGATGAATGTTGACAAGGGAGTTGGAAAAGGAGTGTGAGGCAGACAACACAGTAGATGAGCCAAGACTCACATGCTTCTCGATTTAACCTGTAATCATCCTCCTGTTTGCGAGAAAAACTTCCCTTTGCTCTCCAGCAGGTTTCCCCTATATTGCCCGGGCAATGAAAACAGCAGTTCCTGCTGCAAAGCAGACATTCTGCTTGATTTCCTAAGTGAGCAGGCTGCATGCCAGAATCTGCTCAGCCTGTCATATAATACTCAACCTCCGTTGCGAAAGGCTTTTCGCTTTTGTTTCTGGTTTGATTTCTAGCAGCTTTGCAGACTGGTGGAATATATCAGGCTCCTCTTCTTCCAAATGTCTGTGTCCTGCTGAAAAACGGAGCACTAGGCAAGGTCCTCTGTGAGGCCAGTGTGCCTGGGTGGGGTCTGGGCACTAAATATTTTCATAAGCAACCCAAAATAAACTGTAGGGCCTGCTCCTGAAAGTGCTGCATATGGTGGGGGAGATGCAGTGCCTTGCAAGGTGGCTCTTGAGTGTAACTGGCTTCCATGGCAAGGTACTGGGACCAGTGTCCCTTGGCATCCGTGGTCCCAAAATCTGCTCTTTACGCCTTTGCAGGGGTAAGCCCCATGTGGTGGGCATGCAATAGTGGTTGAAGGAGCAAAGAATCTCCAAAATTACAACCATGCTTCATCATGGAGACAACCAGCTTTGTCCTCCGGAATAACAATGGATGCATGTGTGCGGGGTGCAGATCACCAGGAGCAAACCAGAGAGTTAAGCTGATGAAATTCACATACCTATGAATATTTGGGTTTATTATCTGCTTTCTGAGATCCTCTGGGCTGCTGAGAAGCTGAAGTGCCTACTTGGTATTCTCAGGGGTTTCCGCACCACAAGGGGGACTGAAGAACCTGCCCCACAATCCCTTATCAGCAAACCACACAGGTTTAATTGTATTCTTCAGCAATTCTCCCTGGGAGATGGAGTGGGAGCAGCCCAATGCATACATTATCCTTTCCAGATGCAATGACATTTCTCCTGCAAGACACAATACTAATTATTGTGTATGATATCGCTTGCCACAAACTACCTCTTAGCATACAGTTTTCTGATGCTTTGGTGATGACTCCAGCATGAAAGCACAGAAACCTTGAAAATATCCACCCAGAGCAATGGAGAGGTTGGGATGGGAATCAGAGAAAGCTGAATTGACTGCAGGTCATGAGCCACTTGCCTAAGCTCACCAACAGGCATCTCAAGTTCATCGGTCCAGCTGGCAACACAGATGGACATCCAAACAGCTTTGGACACGAAGCTCCAGCTTCACTTCCACTTGGAAGTGCAGGAGACATAGGGCTTCCCAGTCCTGTTTTTAACCAGAGAGGCCCTTGGGAAGGGCTGTGGTGGACTTTGTTCTCAACAAGAAGGATCTGTTTCAGCTCTGTGGTCAGGATTATCACAGAGACCCCCTTACAAAGGGAATTATAAGAAAGATGAAGACAGATTTTAGTATGGCCTGTAGCAATAGGACAAAGGGTGATGGCTTTCAGTTAAAGAGGAGAGATTTCGACTAGTGTCTTGGAGATGGTTTATACCCATATCCATTTTTGGTTTTGTTTTTTGTCCAGAATGGTCACTGCCTCCCCCAGCTCTGGGAGTATTGCAATGGGTGAGAGTCAGCCCTGGATCCTGTGAGGGCTGGGGACCAGGGGCTGCTTCTGCCTTCTGGTGGGGTGATTGTCTCAGCGACCACGTGGTGCAGTGCCTCTGACTGGAGATCCCACTGCCCTGTGTTTTTTGCCTTTTTCTTTTTTCCCCTCTTGTTTTTTTTTTCTTTTTCTTCAGCACTATGACTAGAGCTGGCCAGCTTGCTTCTCTGCTCCTCTGCCATTTGGGAAGCCAGGGTCAGTGCGTGCTGTGCCAAGACCCAGGAGCATCCCATCCCCCCCCGGGCTGTGTCCTTGCCAGTATGCCATGCAAAGCAGAAATCCCTGCCCAGCCCCCTCTTATTCTGACACAGCTTCAGGGTTTTTTGCTACAATTTAGCCTGATACTCAGCACCTGCTAGGACACCCTCCCCCCCCCCCCCCCATTGCTTCTGCTTTTGCTACCACTTGGGGCTTAGTGCTACACTTCGATTTTCCACCCCCAGGGCTCTTCTCGCCTCTGCTGTTCCAGCCTGCTGCTCTGAGGTTCCTGCTACAGTCCATTTCATGAGCTGGAGGGGCACTGAAATCAGTTATCCCCTGCTATCTATCAGTTCTGCCAGCTGAGCCACCATTAACCGTGTAGAGAGACAGCTGAGCCTGCACCACATTGCCCCCTGCAGCTGCAGGGGAATCATCACACCTGCCTTGCCTGGCCAGGAGCCAACAGCGCTCCTCCTGGCTGTGGTCATAACTACACCAACAGGGAAGTTGCTTAATGGCCAAGAGATGGCTGTAAGTGGGACTAGTTTTGTTCTGTTTGTTGTTGCTGCCATTGTTGTTGTTTGTTTGCCTTGTTATATATATATATATATATTTTCTAGTAAAGAACTGTTATTCCTTTTCCCATATCTTTGCCTGCTAGCCCCGTAATTTCTAAGTTATAATAAATTGGAGTGAAGGGGCCATATTTTCCATTCCAAGGGAGGTTCCTGCCTTCCTTGGCAGACACCTGTCTTTCAAACCAAGACAACCAGATATTAAGAAGAAAATTTTTAAAATGAGGGTAGTAAAACACAGGCACACGTTGCCCAAAAAGGTGGTAGATGCTCCATCCCTGGAAAGATTCAAGGTCAGGTTGGACAGGGCCCAGAGAAACCTGGTCTAGTTGAAGATGTCCCTGTTCATTGCAGGAGGGTTGGACTAGATGGCCTTTAAAGGTCCTTTCCAACCCAAACCGTTATATGGTTCTATGGTCATCTGTCTTGGTTTTAGAAGACAGGTGTCTGCTAGAGAGGGCAGGAGCCTCTCTTGGAATGAAAGAATGTAGACCCCCTCCCTCTGAATTATTATAATTCTGAAATTAAGGGGGTTTCAGGCAGAGATCTGGGGATAGGAATAACAGTTCTTTACTAGTATAACCAGGCAAACAAACAATAACTACAGCATTAGCAAGAAAACAGAAGCAGGGGCCCCGTGACAGCTTACTTGGATGAGACGGGATGGAGGAGAGGCTTTGTTTCACAAACCCCCTTGGGTGGGCAGTCTCGGTGCTCCTGCAGGGCTCTGAGGAACAGTCGGCTGGAACAGCAGGGACGAGCTGAGATCCTGGGCCGGTGGAGCTGAGATCCTGGGCCGGTGGCTGAGGTGTATCAGCAGCTCCGCGGCGGTGGCTGGCACTGCCACACGTCCCGGCAGGACAGGGGGTGCGAGGCCACCAACCAAGAGGGGGGAAGGAGAAGAAGCAGCAGCTCTGTCTGGGTGATGGCGAAAAATTACCTTCTCTCCACCGCAGCAGCTCCGCGACCCAACAAACGAACGTCCTTCCCCGAAGCAGAAGAAAGCCAGCTAAAAAAACTGTCCCCACCCTCCTTTTCTGCCCCCTTCCCCCCCCCCCCCCGCCCTGGGCCCGGCTACTCTTTGTCCGTTGTCAATCACCCCTAAGTACCGGTAGTTAGGTTGTCCCAGCACATGATGGGTAAAAATTCCCCGGGCAGGCCAGAATGACAAAACAAAAAAAAAGGACACCTAACCCTCAACAGCTGGGTTTGAGATCCGTGAGGACAAGATCCAGCACACCTGCCCTTGGACCTACCTGGGACTCCAGATCTGTGAGCGGACCATCGCGCCCCAGCAGCTGACCATCAGAGACGACCCCAAGACCCTGCGGGACTTGCATCAGCTCTGCGGGTCCATCAACTGGATACGCCCTCTGCTTGGGGTAACAACAGAAGTCCTTGCATCCCTCTTCAACCTGCTCCGTGGCAGCGAGGCCCTCGATTCACCACGCTCACTCACGCCGGAGGCCCGGGAATCCATCACCAAGGTCCAGGAGGCCCTGTCTTCATGACAAGCCCACCAGTATGAGCCCAGCCTGCCCTTCCAACTGGTTATCCTGGGTAAGGCCCCGCGCTTGCATGCGCCCATTTTTCAGTGGGACACTGCATTGAAGGATCCTCTCCTTATCATCGAGTGGATTTTTACACATAACCAGCCCACTAAAACTATTACCACCCCGCAGGAAATCATGGCTGAACTCATTAAAAGAGCTAGAGTCCGTCTCCGCACTCTTGCAGCCTGTGAGTTCACCTGCATCTTCCTCCCATTGGCAACTGGAAGTTTGGAGCCTTTGCTCCAAACCAATGAGAGCCTTCAGTTTGCTCTCGATAGCTATTCAGGCCAAATTTCTATACACCCACCTGGCCACAGACTTTTCAAAACCACATTTAATTTGGTCCCCAAATCATTAAAGAGCAAAACACCGTTCCAGGCCCTGACGGTTTTCACAGATGGCTCAGGGAAATCCCACAAGTCAGTCATGACTTGGAAGGACCCCAGGACACAGAAATGGGAATCTGATGTCCAAGTGGTCGAGGGATCACCACAGATTGCTGAGTTAGCAGCCGTTGTCAGAGCTTTTGAGAAATTCCAAGAACCTTTCAATCTGGTGACTGATTCGGCTTATGTGGCTGGAATAGCTATGAGAGCAGATCATGCATTTCTAAAAGAGGCCTCTAACCCAAATTTATACCAATTGCTTTCTGAATTAGTATATCTTCTCTCTCACAGAAAGCAACCTTACTATGTCATGCATGTGAGGGCGCACACTGACCTCCCAGGTGCCATTGCTGAAGGAAACAGGAGAGCAGATGTCTTAGCCATGCCTGCTGAGGCAGCCAATGTCCCTGACATTTTCGCACAAGCGAAATTGTCCCACCAGTTCTTCCACCAGAATGTGCCTGCACTGATGAGAATGTTCAGACTACCCAGAGACCAGGCTAGAGCAATAGTTGCCACCTGTCCTAATTGTCAATCTTTCCAAATACCAGTTGTTAACTCTGGGGTTAACCCCCGAGGACTGAACAGCTGCCAGATATGGCAAACAGATGTCACTCACGTCCCCTCCTTCAGGAGAGTCAATTATGTGCATGTCTCCATAGACACCTTCTCTGGTGCAGTGTTTGCCTCAGCCCATGCAGGAGAAAATGCAAAGCACACCATCCGACATTTTCTCCTTGCTTTTGCTACCCTGGGAGTCCCAGAACAAATTAAAACAGACAATGGACCTGCTTACACCTCTCACAAATTAAGAGACTTTTTCAATGAGTGGGGGGTGAAACACACCACGGACATTCCTCATTCCCCCACAGGGCAATCAATAGTAGAGAGAACCCACCAAAACCTAAAAAGAGTCCTTGATCACCAGCGGGGAGGAACAGAAATCATTCCCCCCATTGAGAGGCTCTGTAAGGCTCTATATGTCATGAACTTTCTAAATTGCTCGCCTACAGAGCCTGACCCCCCTGTAATACGGCACTTCTCTAATTCAACTCATGCCAAACTCACAGAGAAGCCACCGGTGCTGATCAAGGATCCTGAATCACAACGGACATCAGGACCCTTCCCATTGATTACCTGGGGGAGAGGGTATGTGTGTGTCCACACCATCAGGACCTAAGAGGCTCCCAGGGAAAAATGTGAAACCTTATTTAGGCCCTACAAACCCTGCACCAGATTCAGAACTTTCAAAGTCTCCTGAGACCCACACAGGTCCAGAAAAACAGCAGCCCACTGCAGCCTGGAAGCGGAGACGTCATCAGAGTCCACCGAACCGACCTGCCACCAGACCAACAACCAGACAGAGGCCAAACCGCCCTGCTACCAGGGCCGCAACCAGACGACTGCCAACGTCACGCCTGACACCGTGACAGTACACAAGTCTTCTTAACTCCCTCCCCCTTCCCCTTCTTGCCCTCGTTGCCTAGCCCAAATTGCCAGCTTACACCAAAGTGCACCTCTGTGCTGCTGCTGGTGTCGGGTCATGTGTCCCCAACACACAGAATAACCTTGCGTATAATTGTTTGGGTTTGTTTTTGTTTTTGTTTTTTTAAAAAGGGGGGAGACTGGAGAGAAAGGGAGAAAAGAAATTAGCCCCCCCCCCCAAAAATCAGAGCTAATCTTTTATGTCCTGTTGTAGAAAATGGAGAGCAAAACCATCCTTGAGTTCCTGATGTTCCTGATTATCTGGATGCTCCTGAAAACATCAGCTGTGGATGCCTGGCTAGTAGCACAGCCCCAGGAGAACATGTGGATCACCCGCGCAAAGATGCTCAAACAAGACCACATGTGCTTCTCCATGGGCAGCACCACCAACCTTCTAGACCTTTTGCTCCTGGCCCATGGACACGGCTGCAAAGAATATAACGGACTGTGTTGCTTTGACCTCTCCAGCCCCAGTGAAGGCATCCACGCCCGCATCCAGAGACCCCAACACGTGGTCCAGGAACTCCAGACTGAAAAGGAGCCTCAGTGGCTTGAGGAACTTTTTGGGAGCTAAGGGCTCAAAGGATAGGTTGCCTCCGTCCTCAAGAACATTTTTTGAGTTTTCTTGATTGTTATTATCTTCCTAAGTATGTTTTCATGTTTTAAGAATCTATTAGCTAACTCTCTAGGGGATGCCTTTTTAATAAGTAAAGAAGGGGGAGTTGTGGGTATGGAGGAGCCCGCTGGGACCAAGATCCTGGCTCTTCCCTGGAGAGGAGATACTTCTCTGTAAGAGAGACACAATGTGTCGCTCCCAGAGGTCTTTGAGTTATATATGTTAAACTGTTGTGTTTCATTGGTGTTCTCCCCTGCTGTCCTACCCCGATACAGGTATCTCGGGCTTCCCCCCGCCCCTCTCCTTCTCCATAAATACCCCGGCTTTTCCCCTCTTCGGGAGATTCGCTGTTACCGGCACCCTTCGCCGAAGCTCTGCCTGAATAAAGGCTTGTGCTTGGTGGAACGCTGGACTAGCTTTCTCGTCTCTGCTTCCTGTGTTGCCTGCCTGCCGCCGCCGCTGAGCCGAGCCGAGCTGAGCTGAAATCACTCAACTACTACTGAGCTGAGCTGGAATCACTCGACCGCTCGAAGCTGCTCACGCGCTTCGGGCCGGCCCTTCTCAGGGCTGTTTCTCTAGAGAAGTCGCAGTGCTCCGGGCTTTCCGTCGCCGCGGCAAAGAGCGGTGAAAAAGCTGGCGGTCTCTCAATAGCTGTGGCATGAATAGTATTTGAAAAGACAGCACTGAAAAATCCAGCCCTTGTCTCTGTACCCAAGACATCTACAATTCATCATTATGGACTGTTCTCACCCAAAAATCAAATCCCCTTGAGGTACACATCATGTTTCCCCGCCCCTCTGTGTTACCCACCAAGTGCACCTAGGTCCTTCAGCAGAAACAATCCCATGGATGGATTTGCTTTTGCTTGAGGCAGGACTAATCCAAACTTTCTTCCCTAACACATTCTTCATATACACCAAGGGGACTTTATTCCCTTCTGTGGTACATCGAGGTTTTGATTGGGCAGGGACAGCTTGATTGGTAGATCCTCTAGTGTTAATTAACCAGGTGGCATTTAGTAAATATAGATTCAAATATTTTAAGGTCCCACCACTCATTGCTCTCAGTGTGGATTTTTAATAGTCCATTGTACCATTCAATTTTCCCAGTGGCTGGTGCACAACAGGGAATATGATCCACCCATTCAATATTGTACTCTCTGACCCAGGTGTCTATGAGACTATTTTTTAAATGAGTCCCATTGTCCAACTCAATTCTTTCTGGGGTGCCATGTTGCCACAGGACTTATTTCTCAAGGCCCAAGATGGTGTTCCAGGCAGTGGCATGAGGCACAGGGTACGTCTCCAGCCATCCAGTTGTTGCTTCTTCCATTGTAAGCACATAGCACTTGCCTTGGTGGGTTTGCAGGAGTGTGATGTAGTCAATCTGTCAGGCCTCCCCATATTTATGTTTTAATCATCGTATCCCATACCACAGAAGCTTTACCTGCTTGGCCTGCTTGATTGCAGTACGTTTCACAGTTATGGATAGCTTGGGAGATAGTGTCCAGGGTTAAGTCCACCCCTCAGTCGCATGTTGCATTTCTTTCCCAATGACCTGAGGCATCATGGTCCCACCAAGCCAGAAAAAATTCACCCTTGTGTTGCCAATCCATATCCACCTAGGACACTTTAATCTTGGTGGTCCAATCCCCCTGTCCATTGTTGTGATGTTCTTCAGTAGCCCGACTGTTGGGTACTTGTGCATTTACATACTTGCTCAGTCAACTTCTCAGACAGTGATGTCTTGCCACAATTCAGCAGCCAAGATGGGTTTACCTCTGCACTGCTAATTGATCTTTTTCCATCAGTCTAGCCACCCCCATAGAGCATTTGCCACCATCCCCAAGTCAGTGTACAGGTAGACATCTGGCCATTTCTCTAGTTCAGCTATACCTAAAGGCTTCTGGAAAGCTTTCAGATCTGCAACATGACTTGATCCACCTTGTCCCTCAATAGCTTCTGTGACTCGCCACGTAGGACTCCGTATGTCAGCTTTCCATTTCTGATGTAGCCCTATAATACTGCAGGAACCATCAGTAAAGAGAGCGTATCACTTTTTGTAGAAGATCAGACAGCTACAGAAGCTGAGCTGGGTAGCGCCACCAACCTCCTGGCCCTGGTACAGTGGAAGCCATGCGAGAGATAAACTCAAGGCAAGAACAAAAGTGAAGACATTATGTCTGGTCACTCTGACCAGCTCTGACTAAAGAAGATGCAACAAGGACATTACTGGCACAGAAGAATGTAACAAGAACTTGATAACCAAAAAGACCGTGTTACTAAGGGAACAGGGGCAAAGGGGTCCAAGCAGAAAATTTTGTATGGAAGTTAGAGAACTATAAATACTGCTGAACTAGTGTAATAAACTGCCTTTGCTTGCATAGCATGGTCTGTGTCTCTCAATCCCCAACACTTTTCATTTTTTGGTAGCTGATTATATGGTAGGGCCTCCTCAGCACGTTACCTTCTCTTCTGATTGTTATAAATGCAAAGGCAGATTTGGGTTAAATAAAAACAATTTATTATAAAACAATTTCTATAAAAAATAAACAATGAGGAAAAACCACAATAAAACAAACAGCGCAGCGCTGGGTGGACAGGGGTCTATACCCAAAGGTATAGGTGTTCCCAAATCCACGAAGGAGGGTAGACTGTCCGGGGTTTTTATAGGGATTTTTAGCCTTGAGGCCAAATTCCAGGCAGGCACCATTCACCAACGGTCTTTGATTGTTGTATGAATTGATTTCCTGGCGTTGGAGAATAGAGTCAAATGGACGTCCGGACAGAGTCTCCTCATATGTAAAGAAGTTCTGGGTGTTTCTTGATTTCATTGTGGTTCAGGCCATCTGGATGGGATGGTTGGATCCGGGTTGGAGCTGATGGATATCTCGGCTGGATTTTTTCCTTTTGTCTACCTGATGGCTTCCCCCAACGGTAGCCTGCAAGGCGGGGTGTTCAGGTCCGGTGATGAGTATCTCGTCGGAGCCTCTCCTTGTTAGCTTGATGATTCATGTCCTGTCTATTCTTTTCCGTTGATGGGCACCGAGCCTGTCCCTGTCAGCTTGATGATCCTTGTCCTGTCTATTCTTTTTCGTTGATGGGCGCCGGCTAGGATCGTTATCCTTTGAGTGGGAATTCGCGACTAGATCTGGGAAGGGCTTGTGTGCCATACTGTACTTTATATTTTATATCATTATTGTTATATACATTTATTTAGATTTCTACGAATTTTTACAAGTTCATTTCTCACAGTCCCCCGCCTAATAATCCATTACATTAAAAATTCGTGTTATTTCATCCAATTCTGCAGGGGAAGGACTATAATTTTTTTACTCACATTCATTTTCTTCCCAGTCCGTTAACGAATTCTCACTATATGTTTGTGCCAGGTTATGTCTATTTTCAAAATTCTTTAAGGCTTTCATCGCGTTTTTGTTTTCCTTTTCCTCCTCTAATTTCATTAGTTTAGAGAGAGGAGTAGGTCTCCCTTGTGCTTTCTCAGGATCGATTGGAAGTGTGGCAATCTGCATTCCTTGCACAACAGAGTGAATTAGTCTGATGAAGCAAGGAATTAAGCAGGGAAGGAAAATGATTCCGGCAACTGAACAAGTGATGAAAAATACTAGCTTCTTCCACCAAGCCCCTTGCCCGAATATCTGGTCTCACCAGGAGGCTTGTAGGATTGAATTCCATTTTTGGACTGGCACATGAGCTACTTTTTTAATTTCAGCAGCCAATCCTTTTATTGTTTCTCCGTAATCGTCTATTTCCATACAACACTCGGATTCGTTGTATCTGCCACACACTCCTCCCTCCTCGGCTAGCAAATAATCGAGAGCTAGTCTGTTTTGGTACACAAAAGCTCTCATTTGTGAATGTTGTTTGGCTAGGAGTTCTAGGGCTTCTGAAGTGTGGTTGGAAACTATCTCTACCACCGCTTGCAACCTGATAAGTCTGTTGAGGAGATAAATGGGGGTTCTGTAACCCCAGCTGCCATCATTTGCCCAAGTAGCGGGCCCGTAATATTGAATGATCCTTTCGGCAGGCCATTCTTCCTCGTTCCACTTCTGGTTGCCTCCCGCTATTGGTAGTTCCCGTTTTAATTCCCTCCTTTGTCTGTTTAATGTCTCAAAGAGAGGGGCTCCCAATGATTTACTCTCTGTTTTAGGTAGAGTAAAGAAAAAGGGGCGAATTATTCTAAGTGTGCAGGATCCTTTCCATTTTCTGGGTAGCTCGCTGTAAGCCTTTTTTTCACATATCCAATATATACCATCAGGAGCTTCCCAACCCTTGTTCAACTTTGCCGGATCATCCCAATATTCCTTCAATCCTATTAGCTCATGGAAGGGATTGGCTCCAGAGTTTTTGTACCAGCAAAGTCCAATTATTTCCATCCATTCACAGTTATTCCCCCGGGAGCGACTCCAATAGCCCGCGGGTGGTTCAGGTTGCCAGGTTTTAGTTTTGCTTTCCGAATTCACCGTGAGTGTGCTTACACACGGGGTATAGCCTACTAAATCAGTGAATTCTTTTCCCTCTCTGCTAATGCAGACAGTACCGATTATTCTTTGGTCTATAACCCATCCCTCTGGTCTTTGTTTTGTTTTTGATATTTTAGAGCCTTCCCATTTTAGAAGTTGCTCTGGGGTTAGTCCCTCTCCCTTCTAAGGCCACCTTTCAGCTGATTTTAAACTGCCACAGATCCAACAGTTAGATAGACCTAATTCTGTGGCTATTTCTTGCATTAGATCTATGAAAAGGTTCTGGTTGGGGTTTGGCAACCCCCAATTGCTGTATTGTTTTTCTAATTGCTCATAATGCTCACTAAGAGAGTTAAGCCTCTCTTGTTCTAGCCTCTTTTTCCGAGCTTCCGCTTCTCGCCTCTTTAACTCTAGGGTTAGTTGTTTTATTTTGTTTTCAGGGTCCACCCCTTCCTCATCCCTGGAGAAGCAGAACACTTGGTTGAATTGCAAACATACCCGGTCATCACTACTTTTTAACAAATCAAGGATTATCGGTTCATTATTAAAAAAAGCTTTCTCTTCATGTTTTACATTTCTACCTTCCCAATATACTTTCCCTCCCATGGTACACATTTTCAAATTCGCTTTATTGTAACATAAAGGGTTAACCGCATAATATGCCAAAAAGGTGGATTGTCTTTTTCCCCCTATCCAGACAGTTTTGTTACATTGACTGCAGATTGGAATTGGGGGAATCATTCCCACTTCTCTCCTATACCTGAAATGGGAAGTTTCAGTCTTTCTTTTCATAGGAGTTTTAGACTGCCCGTCCTTAAGACTCGCCGTTGGGTGATAACACCAGACCTCCCCCTTTAGTTCACATAGATTATACTGAGTGCCATTGGATATACAAAACCCCCTTTGTTGTTCTGGAGGACAGTCGATTATTCGTCCGGCATCTGTGGCGGTCTGGCACCGCTCACACTTCCCTAGGGGAGGATCCCCCAGAGGCACCTCGGGGCTCATTCCCTTGGTCAAGCACATGGCTAGATTCAGGAACATCAGGATTCCCCACCGGTGTATCCCTCTGCCTTGCCCTTCGCCCGTATAAAAATATACGGCGGGGATTACCATCTTCCCGGCAGCAAGGATATTCTTCAGGGGCCCTTGTAGTTCTTATGGCGTATCTTCTTTTAAAGGTAGCCCACCGAGACGACTTAATCGTGTCTGTCCTGCACGGTACTTTTACTGTCTTTCGGCACTCGATTTCCAAAGCCTCTGCCTTGGAGTCTAGCTTCCCTCTTATCCCTTTTTGAAAAAGTAGGAACCACTCAGGAGAGTCGAGTTCCAACAACCCCGCCCTGGTGGCAAGTATTAAGAGACGGCTAGTCAAATCCGGTTCCTTTTCTAGACACTTTGTGCACAATCCCTTAGGTTTGTACCCTCCCAAACAGTGGGTTACCCAAATCTGGTTACAATAGGCTCACTTAAAATGTATAAACGGAAAACAATTACACTCAGGGTGAATACAACTTATCTGATCGTCACTGTTCATTTGTGGTTACGCTGAAGTCTGATCTTTAGTTCTCCCGGAGGGGTGGTGACTTTCTACTTGGAGGTGTCGTATTCCTTTACTTTTTTTACCCGAGATGAGTGCGTCCAACCTTTTTCTGCGGTCCGGACAGCTGTGTCTGTGGTCAGGAGAACCAGGAAAGGTCCTTCCCAATGGGGGTTGCGGGGAAGCTCCTTCCACGCTTTGACGAGGACTTTATCCCCAGGCTGTATCTGGTGTATTGCGAATCCCAGAGTGGTGCTTTGGGGAATCAGTCCTCGTTTTCGCAGTTCCTGTAAATTTTTGTTGATAGCAATGAGATATGGTTGTATTTGTACATCCTCCACTTGGGGGTGTCCCACCGGCATTCCATGTTTGTATGGCATTCCGTACAACATTTCAAAAGGGGACAGACCCGTTTCAGAATGGGGCATTGTTCTTATATTTAGTAAAGCAAGGGGGAGACACTTAATCCATGACATTTTTGTCTCTATCATGAGTTTAGACAATTGGGATTTAAGTGTCTGATTCATTCTTTCCACCTGCCCTGAACTCTGAGGATGCCAGGGAGTGTGGTATTGCCATCTGATACCCAGAGCTTCTGAAGTTTGTTTTATAATTTTTGAAGTGAAATGAGTTCCTTGATCCGAATCAATACAGTCCACTATCCCATACCTAGGGATGATTTCTTCCAATAAAATTTTTGATACTGTTTGGGCCGTAGCCCTTGCCCTGGGAAAGGCTTCTACCCAATGCGTTAGTTTGTCAACTATTACTAATAAGAATTTATATCTCCCGATTTTTGGTAATTCGGTGAAGTCCACCTGGATCCTCTCAAATGGTCTGTATGAGAGAGGCCGCCCTCCCCAAACAGTTTGTTTGGAGTTGGATTTATTTACTTTTTGGCAAACCACACACCCCTGTACCTCTTGTTTGGCAATTTCAAAAATCCCCTTGCATCTGAAAAATTTCAGGAACTGATCTGCCAGCGCCCGAGTTCCCCAATGGGTCTGTTTGTGTAGTCTTTGTAACACTCTCCTTGCCACCCCCCTCGGGATCAGCTCCCTCCCATCAGGTAACCACCATTTTCCTTGTTTCATGACTCCCCCTATTTTTTTGAATTCTTCAATCTCTTTCTCTGAAGGGAGCATGGGAATTTCAGGTGATTCCTCCGGAGTCACCTCGGGAATACTTACGGTAAGCAGGGCTGCTCGTTTTGCCTCTTTATCGGCTAGGTTGTTACCTCGGGTTTGAAACTGCAACCCTGTCTGGTGTCCTTTTACATGGACAACTGATATTTCTCTTGGCCCCCGGACTGCCTCTAGAATCTGTCGGATTATTTCCCCATGAATTAGGTCTTTTCCTTTGGTATTTATTAGACCCTTCTCTTCCCAAATTTTTCCAAAAGTGTGTACCACACCGAAAGCATACCGTGAGTCTGTGTATATGGTCCCTCTCCTTCCTTTCAACCTCCGGAGGGCTCTTAGGAGAGCATAGAGCTCGCAAGCTTGTGCAGACCAACTTGCTTTCAAAGGACCAGATTCCACAACTTCCCCAGATGCACCATTTATTATCGCATATCCCGATTTTCTTTTTCCCTCAATAATTCTCGAGGATCCATCTACAAACCACTTCTCTCCCCCTTCTAACTCCTGATCCTCTAAGTCCGGTCTTATTCTGGTCTGCAGCTCCACGATCTCAGAACAGTTATGCACTAATTTCTCTAAAGGTTCACCGAATAAAAACTGAGCAGGATTTTGTGCAGAAGTAGTTTTTAATTCTAAACCGGGTGAACTGATTAAGATGGCTTCATATTTCAGGAGCCTGGAGTCAGTCAGCCACTTCTCTGCTTTTTGTTGCAATATGTTTCTCACATCATGGGGAGTGTAAACTACCAGAGGAGCCCCAAAAGTTATTTTCTTCGCTTCTCCTACTAACAGAGCTACTGCTACAATTGCTTGTAAACACGTAGGCCAACCCCGACTGACTGGTTCTAAGATCTTTGAAAGAAACCCTATAGGTTTCTTTTTGTCTGCCCATTCCTGAGTCAGGACTCCCTGTGCTGTTTGTCCACTCACATCCACAAACAACTGGAATTCTTTATTCGTATCTGGTAGAGTTAGTACCGGGGCAGTCATAAGGACAATTTTTAATTTCTGAAAATTGGACTCATCCTGTTCAGTCCACTTCAGCCTGTCAGTGTTTAATCTTTCATATAAAAACTTCACCTTTTCACTGAAACCCTCAATCCACTGCCTGCAGTATCCCAAGAGCCCTAGAATTTGTCTAATTTGCCTTTTTGTTTTTGGTGCAGGCAATGCAAGGATGCCTGCTACCCTCTCCGGGTCTAATTTTTTTTTCCCTTGGGATATCCAATGTCTAAGATATTTTATTTCAGGCTCTGTGAATTGCAGCTTGGATTTTGATACTTTCAAACCTTTCTTTCCTAGGAAGTTTAACAAGGCAATCGTGCTTTTTCTAATGCTTTCTTCAGTCGGTCCAGCTATTAGCAAATCATCTACATATTGCAAAAGCTTTGTATCGCCCTCTAAAGCAAATTGGGTTAATATTTGTTCTAAAGCTTGTCCGAACAGGTTCGGGGACTCCACAAACCCCTGGGGGAGGACCGTCCACCTTAGCTGTTGCTTGCGGTTTGTATCTGGGTCCTCCCACTGAAATGCAAAATAATCTCTACTCCTTTCATCCAGAGGGCAAGTCCAGAAGGCATCTTTCAAATCAATCACACTATACCACACATCTTCTGGTGTGAGTCTATTTAGTAAAGTATAGGGGTTGGCCACCACCGGGAATCTAGTCCGGGTCCTAGCGTTTACCGCTCGTAGGTCCTGGACCAATCGGAAGCTACCATCCGTCTTCCTTACAGCCAGGATGGGGGTGTTGTGTTGGGACATGCAAGGCTCTAAAGTTCCCCCTTTTAGGAGGTCATCAATTATTTGTTTCAACCCCCTTCTCCCTTCCATCGGGATGGGATATTGTTTGACTCTTATAGGGTCCTCAGAGTTCTCGATTTTTATTTTGATAGGTTTGATATCTAGCTTTCCTACCTCTCCTTTTGAATGCCATACTTTAGGGTTTATTTTCTCCTCATCCTTAGGAGTCAACTTAAATATTTTTACCACCAATTCAGAGTTTTTAATCAAGATATTAATTCTTAAAGCGACAATCATGTCCCTTCCCAGCAAATTGTAATCTGCTTCTTCTACTAATAGCAAATTCCCTAAGCAAATTTTATTTTCAGATTCTATTTCCACATCTTTTATTATAGGTACTTCAAAGGGGTCTCCCTTTGCACCGATTACAAAAACTTTTTCTCTGCTAGCCACACATCCGTATGGCAATTTCTGCAGAGTACTTCTCTCTGCCCCAGTATCTACAAGAAAACTTACCACCTGTCGTTGGGGTCCCACTTTTAACTTTATCAAGGGCTCCTTGGATGTTCTGGTCCCCAAATTAAAGAGCCCCTGACACCCCTAGTCTTCCTGAAAAATTTTCTCATCTTTTAATTTTTGTTTACAATTCCGCTGAACGTGTCCTACCTGTTTACAGTAGTAGCATTCAGGGGGTTCTCTCCATGGGGCCGGGGCTGCCCGGTGAGAACCTCGACCTTTCCCGGGTAGTGATTTAAACTTACCCTGCATCTGTTCTTGTTTCTGGACCTCTTTTACCGCAGTTACTAAAATTCTAGCTTGCGATTTCTGCTTCTCATCTTCTCTCCTCATGTACACTTTTTGAGCTTCCCTTAGGAGCTCCTGAAGACTTTTATCTTGCCACCCCTCGATCTTTTCTAATTTCCTCCTAATATCTTCCCAAGATTTAGCCACGAATTGTGTTTTTAACAGAACCTCCCCCACAGGAGAGTTCGGGTCAGTCCCAGAATAAATCTGTAAACTTCGCCGTAATCTCTCGATCCATTCAGTGGGTGGTTCCTCTTTTCCTTGACACTCTCTAAAAACTTTGCTAATGTTCTGGCCCCTAGGGACCGCTTCTCTTATACCTTGTATAATCATGCTCCTTAAATCCATCATGTTCCGTCTGCCTTCCTCCGTCTGTGCATTCCAGCTCGGGCTTGCGCTAGGCCCTTTCTGGTTACCTGGCATCCCCTGTGGATTGCGTCTGTCCCAGTCTCTGATCCCGGCTTGTTTAATCATTTCCCTTTCCTCCGGATTAAACAGTGATCTCAGGATTGCCATAAGATCGTCAAAGGTATAAATACTACTCCCTAAAAATTCATCTAACCTCTCAGCCACTCCGAGAGGGTCATCTAACAACTGCCCCATCTCTTTTTTAAATGCTCTTACATCTCCAGAGTTAAGGGGGACATTCACAAAACCGATCACTCCCGGGGCCGTCGGTACTTCCCTAAGAGGGAACAACCGGTGCCCCTCTTCACTCTCTCCCCATTCATTATCCGTCATTCTTGCTCTCAAACGGGTTCTACTTGCGGGAGGGGAATTGGTGATTGTGTGTTGCCTCCCTGTTATTAATTGTGGGAATTCTGCCGCCACCCGGCTGAAGGGAGGAGTCCCCTCCGTTGTATGGGAGGGTCCCGGTAGTGGCGGCTGGACCGGCAGGGACGGATAGGGTGTTCCCCAGCCTTGTGCAGGAAAAACCTCCGAGGAGGTTGCTGTGGTTACGGTGTTTACAGGCGGGGAAAGGGGAAGGGCTGCCGGCATCGCTGCTGGCCCCGACTCTCCCGCTTGAGACACACGTATCTCAGTGGGTTGGTCTCGGGGGCCCAAGGGTGCTGAGGGCACCACTTGATCTGCAGAGGAAGGTCCCGCTGGTCCTCGATACGGGAGTGGTAAGTGATCGAGGGGTTCCCAGGACTCAGCTCTCGACTCACGTTTTTCTTTTTGCTTTATTGGAAATAGCCCTACTCTGACATTTACCCAGAGCTTAGCGTATTCCCTCTCCTCAGGATCTGAGGGGACCTTGTTCTCCACATAGGAGAACAACTTGTTACACGTCCATTTTTCAAATGTGCCTAACACTGGCCAAGTGAGGTGACTTCTCAACTCCTGTCCTCCCCAAACCTCCATACAATAATGTATTAATTTCTCCTTTGATTTCCCCTTCCTCTGGGGACAATCTTCCCAGTGTTTTAGCATCTACCCCAAGGGACTTTCCAGTGGGATGTCTGGTGATTCCTCCCCCTGATCGGAGGAATCTTTTCCTGTGCTTCTTCCTTGAAGCTTACTCTTTTTCTGCCCCATACTTCGCAAATATATTCTTACCTTTCTTCGACTTCTCCGGGAGTCGATATCAGTTTCTGCGTTGTGTACTTAGGAATCAAAATTTGCCGATACTCACCTTTCAGCGAGCTGAGCTGAGGTCTCTTGTAATCGGAACTTTTGATTCTTTCCTGGACCTCTCCCTGGGTCCGTTTACTAAGAGGGTTTACCAGTCTCGAGCTCGACAAGACGTCCCTTCCCCTCTTAGTACCTTGCGATCAGTTCCCGAGACACCCTTTGGCCTCAGGTTTTACGAGTGTGTGTCGAGAGAAAAAAAAAACTTTCACTCTGTATCGCTTCCTTCGCGGCCGGCCAATTCCCTCGCGGGAGGATGGAAACGCGACCTTGAAGTCCGCACTCGCTTCGTGATCAGATCACGTCTCACACACTCGCCCGATCGCCCGCTCAACCAGCAGTACTTACAGCTATTTTCCTGCGTGGGTGTCCTTGTGCACACTAGACGTTTTACTAGCAAAGCAAGCCGCGGCTTCCCGAAGGCTCCGTGCCTTCCGAGCTCTCCGATCCGGATTTTTTCCTTTTTATTGTGGTTTTTACCTCCGCCTAAATTTGGTTCGGATATCGGAATGAACTACGGGGGTTCTCAACTCACCAGGCCGCCAAAATCAGCGGGGGTACCCGTCCTGGGCAGCGAGATTCCCCGCAGTTTCTCCGATCCGAGTCACGGCACCAATCTGTTATAAATGCAAAGGCAGATTTGGGTTAAATAAAAACAATTTATTATAAAACAATTTCTATAAAAAATAAACAATGAGGAAAAACCACAATAAAACAAACAGCGCAGCGCTGGGTGGACAGGGGTCTATACCCAAAGGTATAGGTGTTCCCAAATCCACGAAGGAGGGTAGACTGTCCGGGGTTTTTATAGGGATTTTTAGCCTTGAGGCCAAATTCCAGGCAGGCACCATTCATCAACGGTCCTTGATTGTTGTATGAATTGATTTCCTGGCGTTGGGGAATAGAGTCAAATGGACGTCCGGACCGAGTCTCCTCATATGTAAAGAAGTTCTGGGTGGTTCTTGATTTCATTGTGGTTCAGGCCATCTGGATGGGATGGTTGGATCCGGGTTGGAGCTAATGGATATCTCGGCTGGATTTTTCCTTTTGTCTACCGGATGGCTTCCCCCAACGGTAGCCTGCAAGGTGGGGTGTTCAGGTCCGGTGATGAGTATCTCGTCGGAGCCTCTCCTTGTTAGCTTGATGATTCGTGTCCTGTCTATTCTTTCCCGTTGATGGGCACCGAGCCTGTCCCTGTCAGCTTGATGAGCCTTGTCCTGTCTATTCTTTTTCGTTGATGGGCGCCGGCTAGGATCGTTATCCTTTGAGTGGGAATTCGCGGCTAGATCTGGGAAGGGCTTGTGTGCCATACTGTACTTTATATTTTATATCATTATTGTTATATACATTTATTTAGATTTCTACGAATTTTTACAAGTTCATTTCTCACATACACGATCTCTCATTCACACATGCATTCTCATTTCTTTAATAGACTTTCCACACTCACTTTCACTCACACCAAGACAATACAATAATAAGGTACCTTCAATGTTGTTGGCCAACCCCCCCAGATTTTCTTGGGTACTATACCCCACACTTCCCGTGGTTTGCACCCTCAACCTGGCAATATTCCCGGGGATTTATTAATTTTTATCCCCTTTTTGTCCCGTCTCCTAGTACACTGAACTTAGGAGAACTCCCGATTCCTTCCTTTCCAGGGGTCCAACCCCTCCCTGAGACCCCAGTCCCAGTAACCCCGGGGGGATTCTTTCACTCCTTTTTCATTCGCTTCGTCCAATTCCCGGCCTATTTTCTCGCGAAAGATAGGAACCGCGGTAGTATGGACTCCGCTCTCGCTCCGCAGGTCTGGGGTAACCAGCTTGCGTCTCATTCACACACATTCATCCCCCCCCGTTTCCACCCCCCCTGATCAGTACTTACCAATTCCTGTTCAGGTCCTGAAAGATTATGGGGTTTTGAAGGAGCGCTTTATTACTTTGATCTTTTTTTTTTTTTTTTTATTTTTCTTTGCTTTACTTGTCTCTCTCTTGTCCTTCGGGTGTTGCCCTGCTACCACCGATGACACCAGAAGAGCCAAAGCGGATTACCAAAGCTGGCAGGGAGGCGCCTTCCCCCGCCTGGAATCTCCTGGTTTCCCCGGGGCGAGGTGCTTCATCCGAGACGAGCCCCCAATTCCTGTGAAAAACGAAGTTCACTCCTGTAAGTTTTAAAAAGTTTAATAAAGACAATAAGAGACATAAAATAAAGCAAAGAGTTAAAACGGCCGGGTGCCTTGGCGCGCTGCCAAGAGCACACCTGGTATCCTATGGATACCCCTTTTATCCCATCCTTGCTGTGAGGGGTTAATGCATATTCAAGCATGTCCCCTCCCTGGTTCCGCCTTCTTAGATCATGCTTCTGCACAGTCTCAGTTTCTGCTTGTCATCATTATTCTTGCTGGTCAGCATTCTTTTGGGGTCTGGTTTCCTTATCTCTGCAGATAGTCAGTTGTTGATAAGAGTCTGGGCCCCTCATCCTTCTTCTGAGGGCAGCTGAGCTTATCTTTCCCCCCTGCCCACGTCCTGGTGCCGGGTTTCTTTCTTCTTTTTTTATAACAGTTTGCTCTCCCTTTCCTGCTGCTGATAACAGCCTGTTTTCCACAGCTTGATCCTCCCATTGTCTTGCCTTGTCCGGATGAAACATATCTTTATTATTCAGAATTCCTACCTAAGCCTATAACTTACTAAGAGAGAAAAGAATATAGTGAAAGCATATAATATATATTTATCAGAATAATTGTGAAAAGCCAATATTTACAACATGAATTCACAACACAACACAATTCCAAGAAAAAAAAAAAAACACAAACTTTAATGCAACAATCACACCTATTTACGCATTCTCACATCTGTTCATTCAACTCCACCCAGTCACAGCAAGACAATAAGGTGCTCTTTACTTCCCAGTTACTTGTTAATATACGCCCATGGGCACTGTAATATGTCAAATATCCCAAGTTTCTCGGATTATTCCTCAACTTGGCAGTTTTAAGTCCAAATTTCTTGGATTTAATCCTCAACTTGACAAAGTTTTAGAGAATCCACATTTTACTCTGTTTTCCCAGTGGATTGTGCCAGGAAAACCTTGGGCTCCCTTTCCCGAGGGTCTAACCCCTCCCCTGAGACCCAGTCCCAGTAACCCCGGGGGTATCTTGCAACCCCCGCTTCCCGCTCCCCCAAAGATTACTTACAATCCGTCTTCTTCTTTGGGTCTTCGTGCACAAGAATTATGGAGCAAAAATACCGCGGTTTTTAGGGAGCCTTTTCCCCTTTCCTTTGCTTTATTCCTCTCCTTCCTGTCCTCGGGGTTTTGACCTGCAGCCGCTTGGCCCACGCTAGGAGAAACGGAGCGGGGTCTGCTGAACTCAGCAGGGGCGCGCCTGTTTCCCCGTTCTGGATCTCCGGTGGTCCTAGAGGTGAGGTGCTTATCCCAGAAAGAGCCCCCAAAATTCTTAAAAACGAGATTCACTTAATAAATTATAAAAAGAATTTAATATAAATAAAAGACAATTAGGAGACATAAGAAATAAAGCAAAGGGTTAAAACGGCTGGGTGCCTTGGCACGCTGCCAAGAGCACACCTGGTATCCCATGGATACCCCTTTTATCCCATCCTTTCTGTGAGGGGTTAATGCATATTCAAGCATGTCCCCTCCCTGGTTCCGCCTTCTTGGATCATGCTTTTCACAGTTTTATTTTCTGCTGGTCAGCATATATTTTTTGCTGGTCATCATTATTCTTGCTGGTCAGCATTTTTCTGGAGTTTGGTTTCCTTTCTTTTTGCAAATGGTCAGGGCAGATAACAGTCCGGGGCCATCATCCTTCCCCTGAGGACAGATGGGTTTCATATCTTCCGCTGATAACAGTTTGGCCTCTATTGTTCTCTTGATAAGAGTTTGGGCCCCACTGTCCTTGCCCTCTGGGGTTTCCTTGCCTTGTACCTAGGAAATTCTTTTAAGCTTAAGACTTGTTAGCAAGAAAAAAGTACATACATAGCTAAAAAGTATTTAACATATAATATTCATCTGCGAAAGCCAATATCACAATACAAATTTATAACAAGAGCGAGCGAAAGAGAGAGAGCCCAGCCCTCTGACCCCCCCAGCAAAAAATCTCCCAGTATCTCTGCCCTTCCCAAGAGAAAAGCCCCCGGCAAAGATGCTGCAGGCAGCTGCACCCCTTCCCCCCACCTTGGCCACTTCTTTTGTCTCTCTTAAGTACTGGTCGTTAACTCTTAGGCAACAGATGGGAGAAAATTCCCTGAAAGAAAGGGGAAAAAAAAAGAAAAAAATCCTAACCTCCAACATTATCCACCCTGAATTTTTCCCATACCAACATGTTACATCAAACAAACTTTTAAGCTATATACATGCATATATACATGTATTAAACTAATTATAAATATATATACATCTAGATCAAAATACAGGCACAGTGTACAGGCAGACGCTTCACCCTGAGAGGAATGACGGATTTGTCTTTACAAACAAGCTGTGGGTCTGCTGGTAGATAAAAACCCTGCAACACTACAGACTGGGGATGGTGTGGCTGGACAGTGCCCAAACAGAAAGGGACCTGGGGGTGCTGGTCGACAGCTGGATAAACAAGAGCCAGCAGTGTGCCCTGGTGGCCAAGAAGGCCAACGGCATCCTGGCCTGTATCAAGAATAGTGTGGCCAGCAGGAGCAGGGAGGTCATTCTTCCCCTGTACTCGGCACTGGTGAGGCCACACCTTGAATTCTGCGTCCATTTCTAGGCCCCTCAGTTTAGGAAGGATGTTGAGACGCTGGACCGCGTCCAGAGGAGGGCAACAAGGCTGGTGAAGGGCTTGGAACACAAGCCCTATGAAGAATGGCTGAGGGAGCTGGGGTTGTTTAGCCTGGAGAAAAGGAGACAGAGGTGATTTTATCACTCTCTACAACCTCCTTTCAAGAGGTTGTAGTCAGGTGGGGGGTCCGTCTCTTTTACCAGACAGCAACTGACAGAACGAGAGGACACAGCCTTAAGCTGTGCCAAGGGAAATTTAGGTTGGACATTAGGAAAAAGTTCTTCACAGAAAGAGTGATAAAATACTGGAATGGTCTTCCTGGGGAGGTGGTGGAGTCACCATCCCTGTACAAGATATTTGCCTTTACAAACAAACTGTAGGTTTGCTAATAAATTAAATTGGATATTGAAAGATGAAAGAAACAATGGGGAAACACCATAAATTCCATAAGAATTAAAAATTCCGTAAGAGGGGGGTTATACATTTGTAAGAGACGGTCCAAACATTCTCCCATCTGTCTCACAACCGCCGCAAGGAAAGACCCTGAATATCACAAGGGACTTGGTACAGGGTCTCTGGCCTGGTTGAGATGGATGCTTTCCAAGTGATTGTTTGCAGGTGTGCTTGCTGTGCTGCCACGGTACACTGCCCTTGCTCTTGCTGGCTAGTAGAGTCTTGTACCCCACACCTGCCCCCCTGAGCAATGGGTTTCATCATAATGGTCATCAATCTCCTCTGTTTTTGGCCTTGTGACCCTCACTTTGTAAAAAACTATAAAATACACCCCAAAACTTACTTTCATTTGAGATCTCCCCAATGGACAGAAGACTGCATCGGTGGATAGCTGAGTGGACTTCGACATTGGTAGCTATAATCCCCTCACTCTCTTTTTCTTATGCTTTGCTTCCTCCTCTTTTCTCTCTATCGCATATAAGTGGTGCTGAGCACTTAATAGAGTGTGTTTTGCTGTTTGAGTCCCTGGTTTGCTGATAATCTTTTGTACTCCAAGATCGAATAAAAGAACCACATCACAAATCCCACCTTGCAGATGGTGACAACATTAGGGGGGAATCTTAGGTATTAGGCATTCTTGGAAGTCTGTACCTCTCAAGTACCTCAGACAAGGGGGAAAGAGAGAGGGAGATGCAGCTGGGAAATTAGGATAAAAAGGAGGCTGCATCCTCCAAAAATCGAGACACCCCAGGGGAATGCCCCATGGCCTCTCCCTTTATTCGAATAAAGTAAAAGGACTCCTCTGTCTCCTTTTTCGACATAAACCTCTGGTGTTTGTGGATTAATTTTCCTGACAACCCCAAAACAAGTTCCCCTTGAGGTATACATTGTGTCTCTCCATTCTTCTTCATCACCCACCAGGTGACCCATCTGGTCCGTGAATGAAGAGAACTCCACAGATGGATTTGTCTTTGTTTGAGGCAGAATTAATCCAAACAGTTTTCCTCAGCATGCCTCTTGTGTCTCAACAGAACTTATCCCTGTCTCTTGTATGCAGGGGTTCAGATTAGGCAGGGCCAGCTCCATTGGTGGAGCCTCGGGTTATGGGCACTGAACGAGCTGGAATGGATAGTGGCTTAGCTCAGGTGACTTGTACAGAAGGCATAAACTTGAGACCTGGGAGGAGGGATACTGAAAAGATGGAAATTAGAATGTTACTGGGATCATTCTGTGAGATGTTACATAGTGATTCATGTCATTATGGAAACACACCATGGAATCAGTATAAACAAGAATACTGATCTTAAAGTAAAACATGGACATGAGACAAAGGAAAATATAATGATTTCATTATTTAAATCCCTTTTATGTGAATTGCTATCTTTTGCTGTTATGTATTTTTGCCACTATGTAATTGCTTAGCAAATAATTATGAATTGTATCCACTCTTTATGTATAAAGAAAACAGTGGGCTTTGTGTGAACATGTAAAAACTTGCAACTGCTGTTACCTGCTTGCTAGGAGTGTAATCTGGCCACATGTTAGATCTTTGTCCAGACCTGGTGGGGGCTTGCAGCCACTGCTGCTGGGGAGATAGCCAACATGTTTGGGCTTGCCTGGACTTGTACCCCAGCACAGTAGGCATGACACAGCCCAACAAGAAATTGCCTATAAAAGTGGCGGAGACCAGGGGTAAAACGGACATGTTGGTGGAGCAGAGACTCCCCGCGTCCCCAGTGCTGCTTGCTCATCCCTTATCAACGAATTAATAAATTGCCTTATTGATTGAGCAACTCGATTGTGGTGAGCAATTTATAACAATTCCATAATAGGTCATGTCCCTGGTCTGTGCTCATGATTGGACCCCTGCCCTCAGGTACCCCTATATATTAAGTTTGCCACATCCCCTTGTCTTTGGATGCAGCCCCTCAGACCATGTGGCCCCTGTGGTCATTAAAATCTATCTTTGGGCACTCCATCGTACCCATCCCGACTTATTTTGCCATGCTCAACCTGGCCAAACCAGATGAGAGGTCTCAGAACCCCACTGTGACATTAGGTGTTAACTAAGATGGTGGCCTTGACTAACTACATCTTCCAGTTTCAGCAAGTCCCCCCACCCAGTGCCTTCAAGGTGGTTTTATGCAGGCCGTTGCACTGTTCAACTTTCCCAGAAGCTGGTGCATGATAAGGAATATGGTATACCCACTCAATACCATGTTCTCTAGCCCAAGTGTTATCCCAGTTTGAGACAAATTTGTGAGGAAACTTCCCCAAAGGACATCTCCTCTACAAGGGAGATTGCAGCAGCTTCTTCCTGAACTGGTTCAAAAGAAAATCTCCTCGGAGAAAAGTGGAAAAAACTGTTTACTTCACAAGCAAAGTACTCACAAACATGAAAAAATCAATAGTATTAAACAATAAAACCTCTTGTTGCTCTTGTGAAAAATGATGTTCACTTTCCTGGTAATTTTTAAAAGGTTTAATAAAAAAAAGACAATAGAAGACAAAGACAATAAAGCAAAGGGTTAAAATGGCCGGGTGCCTGGTATTCTGCCAAGAGCACACCTGCTGTTTTGAACACACCCTTTATATACCATTTCCATTGCATCAGCCTGTTGCATATTCATAAACAATTATGCATCTTCAAACTTTTCCAGGAACTGTTTTGCGTGGACACTCCACCTTTTTAGAGTATGTGTCTATCTTCTTTATCAACTTCAGTTTGGGCCTTGGACCTTTCTCTCCAGATGCTAGGTGTTGATAATTTGCATGTCATCAGTGGGGTCCTCATCATAAGTTCACTGGATGCTATCTCATCAAACCAGACAGTTCAAGCATGAATATCAGCTATTCCACAGGCTATTACTATGCCTAAGTTTAGTTAAAAACTAGAGCAAAACACATTAAAAATATATATATAACAATCATTCCAGTATTTTGTGAAAAAACACTATTATAATATGTATTTATAATAATTCCCCCCTCTTCTATTTAATAAATCATTTGGCTTGAGCAATAACTCTTGTCCATTTGCATGCTTTTGGATTACACAGGTAATTAACTGAATAAAACAGAGGATCGAGGAAGGAAGAAATATCAAACCAGAAAGAAGCTGAGTTTTTTCCATCATTCTACTCCTAATACTTTATCTTACCAGCTAGTTTTCATTATTTCTATAACTGTTTACAGTCTTATAATACAATACAGCATATATATATACATATACATACACATATATATACACATATATATACACACACACACACATATATATATATACATCTATATAGAGATACTGGCAGTGACATTCAGCAGAGATATTTACTCATGGTCCTTACCCAACAATCAGATCTCCCTGAGGTAAACATCATGTTGTTCCATTTCCCTGCATTATCCACCATGTGCAACCTGGTCCCTGAGCAAAGACAACCCCACAGATGTGTTTGTCTGTACTTGAGGCAAAACTGATCCAAACTGTCTTCCCTAACAGACCTCTGACATGTACCACTGGGTCTTTTGTCTCCTACTGTATGCAGGGGCTCAGATTGGGCAGGGCCTCCTCGGTTGGTGGAACCTTGGGTGTTAACTAACCAGTTGGCCTTTGCTAAATGCTGCTCCAAATTTTTGAAAGATCCCCCACCCAATGCTTTCAAGGTGGTTTTTAAAAGGCCACTGCACCTCTCCACTTTGCCTGCAGCTGGTGTATGATAGGGGATAAGGTATACCCATTCAATGCCATCTTCCCTAGCCCAGGTGTTTATAAGGCTGTTCTTGAAATCAATTCCGTTGTCTGACTCAGTTCTCTCAGGGGTACCATGCCTCCAAAGGACTTCCTTTTCAAGGCCCAGGATGGTGTTACGGGCAGTAGCATGAAGCACAGGGTAGGTTTCCAAACATCCAGTGGTGGCTTCTACCATTGTGAGCACGTAGCGCTTGCCTTGGCGAGTTTGGGGAAGGGTGATGTAGTCAATCTGCCAGGGCTCCCCATACTTATATTTGGACTACCACCCACCATACCATAGGGGCTTCACATGCTTAGCCTGCTTGATCGCAGCACACGTCTCACAGTCATGGATAACCTGAGAAATAGTGGTTAAATCCACCCCTTGGTTGTGTGCATGATTCAGTTTTCCAATATGAGCATGCTGCGTGATGAGGGCAATCCACTTGCTCCATGTGGCATTGGTGGCATGGAGGGCAGAGGGAACCTTTCCTTTGAACATCCACCCCAGCACTGGTAATCGGGGTGCTAGGAGGAGTTGTGCTTCAGTGCCTATTACCTCTGAGGTGGCTTGGACTCCTTCATACGCTGCCAAGATATCCTTCTCTGCTGGAGTGTAGATGGCTTCAGACCCTCTGTAGCTTCGGCTCCAGAATCCCAGTAGTCGACCTCAAGTCTCGTCAGGCACCTTCTGCAAAAGGCTCCAGGACAAGCCATGACTCCTGGCTGAAGAGTAGAGAACATTCTTTACCTCTGGTCCTGTCCTTACTGGGCCAAGGTCTACTGCATTGTCAAGGCACAGCTGGACTCTAGCTAGGCAAAAAATTTTGGCCATTGTTGGGGAGGATGAAACAGGGAAACCTTATGAATATGATTGTTTAGCAAAAGATTCTGAAAATATGAAGCCTAGAATCGAAATAGAAATGAGAGCTAGCTTTGTGTCATAGGATACTGAATGCTAGTTACTATATAACCAAAGAACAATAGAACAATAGCCTAGCCAGCTGAAGGAGAATCTTTGTTGATGAAACAATACCCTTCTGCTGATAGAGAATCCAAAGGTCAAGCAGCAAGGGAAGAATTTGAAAGGCTCTTAGAGTTTAAAATGTAACACTGTATGGTAATGTAGTAGTTCTTATAGGCTATATGTAAATTATTTAGTATGTCTCGTAGTGGTTGGTTACTGGGAAATAGAATATACACGATAGAAAAGGATATAATGTATTGTAACAAGAACTTTGCTCTCTTAATTCCTATTCCCTTCTCTAACCCTTAACTCTTAACCCTCATCCCCTTCTCCCCTCTCTTTCTCGCTCTCTTAACTCTCTTACTCTCTTAAGCTCTTGCTCTCTTAAGCCTCATCCTCTTCTGTCCTCTCCCCCCTCTCTTAACTTGCTCCCTTACTCCCTTCTCCTACACTCTTTCTCCTCTCTCCAGTCTCTCTCCCTCCCTGACCACGTGTACGCCGTGGCTAGCAGCGGAAACGGGTCTCTTCCTCCCTCTACCCAAATAATAAATTGCTTATACCTGAACAGCTTGACCCTGGAGAAGTCTCTCACCGTGTGTGATTTGTACATCTATAGGCCATAAATAAGAAACCAAATTTGGGTCTCCTAGTTCAATAAACAAGCCCCTAGGTGAGCAATGATAGGATAGATTTGAACTCAAACAGAGCACCCCAACCAATCCCTTTCAACCCTGAATGCAGGCATATCACTGGTCAGAGAGCTGGGCCGTGCTGAGACCTCAACCAATCAGTTGACCAGGCACAGGAATTTTGAACCCCCTATAAAAATGGGGTCCGAACAATAAACTTTGGCTGTTTGTCTCATGATCATTGGATTTGAGTCATGAATCTGTCTCCAACCTACGACCACATGTAACATGTGGTACCCTGTGTGAGGACACAGCCATCCCACAAGCAGAGCAGGGGGAGACAGAGGACAGCACATGAAGAGCCTGTCCAAGCAATGAAATAAAGCTGCAAAAATCCAAGATGTGAGAGGAGATCCACTCAGAAGCAAAAAGCTACAAAATACAGTGAGCAGAGCTGTTCGCAGCAGAAAGCTTCTCAAATCCAGAATTCCTTTGTACTTACCCTTGAAAATAGAAAAAAACAACCACTGAAGATATGGGTAGATGGATCTTCATGCAGGAACATCCAGTTATGAAGGAATGGACTCTCCTTTTAGGAGGAGGTAGAATATGATAAAGAGGCATTGTTAGCCTTACTAACGTGGGCTAAGAACTATGGGCTGGACACAACCAAAGAGCCAGCACTTGACATAAATACTTGTGTGCGGACCATCAGATTTCTAATTAAGGAAGCCTCCAAAGGCAAGTAAAGTGCAATAAAAGTTATAGAACCCTGGAAACTTTTTTTGGACTTGATGAGGCAGTTAAATACTGAGGCGAATGGTGAGGACTGGGTGCCGGAGGAGATAGCAGGCAGCATGGGCACCCTTCCAAGCCCACGGAGGAAGCAGCCGGACGACATGGCGGCCCCACGATACCGTGCTGCGTCGAATGGGCGCTCTGCACCTGCACTGTACCCTGCCGTACAGTATAGAATGACCCCACCATGTGACAGCGCCCTGGCAGGTGGCAGAGCTGGGGGGGCAGCCAAACTGCAGCCAGCAGCGGCATGCTACCGTGAGATGGAGCCCCGAGCGGTGGCGCGCTGAATTGCACAGCCCCGCCACGAGGCACAGACCTGGCAGCTGGTGGAACCCCAGGGGCAGGCACATCCCTGGGGCCAGGCACAGTCCTGGTGGCTGGAAGAACCGCAGCAAGCGACAGAGGCACAGCCATGCCAAGATGCTGTGCCATGCTGGACCACCCTGTGGCAGCACGGAGCTGTTGTGCCAGGTCGGAGTGCTCCGCCATGTTGGGCGGGTGTCCCATGGCCACGCCGCTGTGTCACGCGGCCCCCGGGACCGCTCCCCCTCTGCCAGCACCTACCTTGCTTGTGCAGTTACCCAGGCCTCCCATACTGGAACCGCACACACTCCTTGTTGCCACTGAAACCCTCAGATCACCTCTGCCTGAAGCTGATTGGCTGGGCTCTGAAGCTGCACCAATGGTCCCACCTCCATTGGCCATGCCCACTTGCTGCTGCAACTCGGGGGTGGGCCCCAAGAACACGTCACTACGGATGCCCAGATGTCGTCTTAACGTCACACCCGGAAGTACACCGGCATCAGGAAATACCAACACCACAGTGCTGGACCCCGCTCCCAGACCTGGCCCCACTCCCGCAGCCACCGCAACCCCACCAAGCCAGCAGCCAAGGCTTGAACAGCCCCAAGGAATCATATCACTGATGGATACCACAAGACCCCCAACAGACGAAACCCGAGTCAACACCCTGCTGCCAGACCCCGGAGAGGAAGCCCCTGCAACGCTGCAGGCACCAACTCCAGCCTCATTATTGTCCTGATTGAATGCCATCCCCACTCGTGACCCGGTGATCTCCTGGATGGAGGTAAAACAAAAGGTGATTGAAATTGGGGACATAGAGGACCTGTACTAATTTCTGTACCCATGTATTTGCTATCATTAGAGGACTGGCAGCAGGTGGAGGGGAAAATTGCAGCATTCCCAGTTCTGCAAGGTAATGGGACTATACCAGACAAACCTTTTAATTGGCACATCCTCTCTGTTATAGATACATATTATAATATTGACTTTTCGCAAATATTAAAATGAATGTTATATGTATAAGGTTAGAAAACTTTGTTGTATTAATATAGTTCCTTCTATTTCTGTTATTGATGAAACTTAGAAATAGTGGTATAATACATATATGTTGAGCTATGGCATAGTATTAAAGCAAAAACTACTTTTGTTTATATAACCCAGAGACTGAAAAGATAGTCAGAGACCCCCCTGCATTCTTAAGATTATCTTGTCCTCCAAGCCCTCCAAGAGAAGAATTTATTGCATCTGTTATCGGAGGATATAAAACCCAGTGGTGCCAAGAAGACTGATCTATTGGGAAGGGGGCAAGGTAAAAACTAAACAAAGGAACATCAAAAACTTAAGAAGAATATATGAATATGTATGAGAATTTATGGATATGTAGTAGGGTTCTGTTTTTAAAGGACAATCCTTTGTTAGTAAGGTGTGTTCTCTTGGCTGAATGCAGAGACACTCAGCCGTATCTGTATACTTTATTTTTATCTCCTAATTGTCTTTGTATTAAACTTTTAAATTCTATATATATAAAAAAAAAAGTGAACCTCATTTTTCACACTCTCCAAGCTACGCCAACTGGCTGCTAAACATGGGCTGGGATTGCCTGCAGTTGCAAATATGGTTTGATTTATAAGTGCTAGTATATTAAGCCCCTTTGACAGGAAACAAATTGCAAAATTACTAAGTACCCCAGTGCAATATACAATGTTTGAATCAGCCTGGAGGTGTTATGCAGAGGAACAGGGACTGCTAAATTCAAGAGTTTCACAGCAGGACCCATGCTCTGGGGCAGGGATTTCTCAACTCATGGGACTGGCCCCCATGGAAGATGCCAAACCACAAGCACGCTTGAATTCCTCAATCCTAGCCCAGGCAAAGGAATTAGGTATGCAAGCTCTAATGAAAATTACAAATATGTCTGTTCCAACCCAAAGATATTCAAGCATAAGACAAAACCCCAAGAAACTATATATGCAGTTTATGAAACATTGGCAGGATGCTTTGGAAAAACAAATAGCAAATAGCTAAGCAAGGAGTTAATTAATACTACAGTTAGCATGAGATAATGCAAACGAGGACTGTAGAAAAGTTATAGATGCATTACCCAGAAAGAACCCATCCTGTAGTGGTTTAGGTTCACCAATTTGAGTTTTCTGGCCAATGCACCAGATAATGTAATGGGTTTAGCGCTGGCTAAAATCACCAGTGCACCTACTAGAATTATTTATTCATTTCCTGCTGTGAGATATGAATTAGGAGGAGGACAAAGCAGGCTCAAAACTTAAAAGGTATAAAGAAAACTTTATTAACAGAACTAAAAGAATAAAAAGAATCAGAATAAAACCTTCAGAACGCTTTTCCTCCACATACCTGACTTCTTTTCTTTCCCAACTGACAATGTAGAGACAAAACCTGGGATTTTCAATCAGTTACCACCACTACAATAGTCTTTCATCAGTTTTTGTAGGGAGAGGAGTTTCTTTTGCCATGCCATGGAGACTTCTCCACAAGAAAGAGTTCTCTTGTGGCTTTTAATTTCCATGAATAGCAGCCACCCAGAAAATCTGCAGTCGTGAAGGTTCTCTCATTTCCACAGCCTTCCCATAGCTTAGTTAATGGGCCATGTCAACTTATGGGGTATTGTTTTAAGGATGAGCTGTTCAAAGGCAAAGGTTCTCTTCATCTATCTCTGTGACCATCTTCATCTCTGGGAACAGAGGTCTTCTTCTCTCCCTGGGGGCAAAGGGTCATCATCACTCTCATCTCTCTGTTCAAGCTTCTCATGGGAACACAGCTACTTCAACATGAGCTTTGCTTCCTTATGGATGCCTTTGCTCACAACTACAGTTTGAACACTCCATCCCCCATACTTTCTCATTAATTAAAGGGGATATTTTAGTGTATCATAGTCCATCTCCATGGCTTTACCAAAAGAGCTTTCAGCCCAAATACTAAGGCATCTCCTCATTCTCCTTCCATCTGGGACTTGACTCCTTCTTTACTGACCTTGGTGTCTTCATGTTGTCTTTCTACATGTCTTCACTCTGTCCTTTTCTCTCGCTTGATAGAGGATTGAGGTCTGAAGGTCTCATCTGTGCAGTGAAAGAGTTAATATCTCGCCCAGGCCTGCAGATAGTCATGATGGTTTCTGCCTGGCAGTGTCTGAAGCAGTCAAGGTGGTGGATTTCAGGCCCTGCTGGGCCCCTCCCGCTTCCTGGCAGCCACTAGAGCTGCGCAGGCCATGGCAGAGGGGGCGTGGCCCGGCCCGGAGCAGCTCCTGTGGCCCAGTGGACCCCGGCTTGGTGTGGACCAGCAGCGGGGGGCAGGGCTTAGTGTCAGCAAGATGTTAGCAGCTGTGGCCCGCTCAGCCTCGGCCGGGGCTCTGTAGCCTCCTGTCCCCCTCCCGGCCACCACTGGGGTCCGGCCCCACCCCACCAGGCCACAGCAGAGTGGGGCCAGCCCTACTGGCACCCAGTTGCCTCTTCAAGGCCGAAAGCAAGAGAGGGATTTCCCGGGCTTGCCTGACTTTAAAATGTGTATTTCATAGAGGTGGATGCAGCTTCTAAATTGTTTAATAGGTTGTAAATTCTCAGAGCTTGCCAGCTATTGGTTTTTTCCAGGCACAGAGGAAGCTCTTAGCAGCTTTTCAGAAAAATCATTTCTGTGGGTGGCTTCTTCCATCCTCATCAAATGTCAATTAATGCAAAACCAGCACACACCCTTAGAGGAAATGATTACTGCATATGCTAAAGTTGGAACTGGATCATGTAACATGGATATGTTAGCTAATTTTATTACAGCTGCTATTATACTGACAGTCCATTGCTACAAATATGGACAACAAGGCCACTTGAAGGAAAACTGTCCACATAAGTCCATTCCACAGGGGACATCTCATAGACAAAAAAGTGGTTATGCAAGCTGCAACCAATGTGGGAGATCTGGACATACCGCCAAGGTATGCAAGTCCAAATTTCATGTTAATGGACAATTTCTCAAAGACCAGGGAAATGGGAAACCGAGTGCAAAGAGGAAATGCGTGATGACACAAGCGCTTTCCCACCCTCTGGAACAAGCCTCTGTGACCAGCTCACCGCAAGAATAAGAGGGTCATCTGGAATGGATGTTTCCATCTCCATCCCAATAACTTTAAGCTCATTGAAGGTACATAAAGTCCCTCTCAAGGCTCAGGGGCCCATAGGAAAGGGACTGAGTGAACTGCTTTTAAGAAGATCCAGTGCCACCTTACAAGGCATTTTTGTGCACCCAGGTGTAATTGACGCTGATTTTACAGGGCAATACATGCAATAGTATCAACCCCTACTCCACCTGTGACTATTCCTGCCAACACCTGAATTGCACAACTCATTCCTTTTAAGTCTTCTGTCCCCAAAATAAATTCTAGGATGTGAGGAGACGGAGGCTTCAGGTCAACAGGAGAGCCCCAGATGTACTGGACTCAGGTTGTAGGTGATCAAAGACCTAATATGGTGTGTACTGTTACAATGTCCGAGGCAAGGCCTTCGCAGATAAAGGTCAGTGGGATGATTGACACAGGGGCAGATGTCACTATCATCTCTGCCAAAACTTGGCCTTCATCATGGCCTACCACACCTGCAGGATCTGACATTGCTGCCTTTGGAGGGACCACACAGAGCTGCTTGAATAGCAGTTCTGTGTTGGTCAGAAATCCAGAGGGTCAAACAGCTAAAATTTGGCCATACATTACTGCTGCACCACTTAACCTATGGGGGAGGGATGTCCTGTCTGCATGGGGCGTCTGAGTGGGGATGGATTTTTAACAGGGGCCACTGTATTAAAGGGCATAAAGCACCCCACATTAGCTTTAAAATGGCTCACTATTCAGCCTGTGTGGGTACTACAGTGGTCCTTTGAGAAAGAAAAACTGGATGCCCTAGAAGCCCTGGTACAAGAACGACTAGTTCAAGGACACATAGAACCTTTTATGAGCCCTTGGAACAACCCAATATTTGTCATAGAAATCTGGTAAATGGAGGTTGCTTCATGACCTGAGAAATGTCAATGCTGCAATGGAAAACTTGGACGCCTTGCAACCTGGTATGCCATCTTCTACCATGATCCCTGCCACCTGGGACATTCTGATTGTGGACTTGAAAGATTGTTTTTTCACTATTCCACTACACCCAGACAGTACCCCAAAATTTGCTTTCATGGTGCCTTCAATTAATAACGCCGCATCTGTCAAACATTATCAATGGAAAGTTTTACTGCAAGGTATGAAAAACAGCCCCACAATTTGTCAGTGGTATGTTGCACAGGCACTCTCATCAGCAAGAGAACAATTTCCAGGGGTGTACTGTTACCACTACATGGGCGACATTTTGATAGCAACCCAAACCAAAAAGAGAACTCTCACAGATTCAGGCAAGCCTCTTGCAAGCATTAAAAACATTTGGGCTGCAGGTAGCACTGAAAAAGGTGCTGCAACAACCACCCTGGAAATATCTGGGACTCAAAATAATGAATCAGACCAGCCACAAATTATTTAAGTTTCAATTAAAATTTAAACCCTAAATGATGCACAAAAACTTTTAGGTACCATCAAGTGGATAAGACCCTATCTAGGATTGACCAATTCACAAATGGCACCCTTATTTAACCTCCTAAATGGTGATCCTGAGTTAACTTCCCCCAGAAAATTAACTCCAGAAGCAAAAGCTGCTCTCAAAATTGTAGAACAGGCTATCACAAACAGGCAAGTCCACCAGATATGCCCAGAGGTATTCATCACTGTATTCATTCTCATTGTTGATTTTCACCCTACTGGTATTATTGGACAGTGGA
The DNA here is from genome assembly GCF_049639895.1 of Pseudopodoces humilis. Classification (NCBI taxonomy): domain Eukaryota; kingdom Metazoa; phylum Chordata; class Aves; order Passeriformes; family Paridae; genus Pseudopodoces; species Pseudopodoces humilis. The sequence goes on along the minus strand of NC_142211.1, from coordinate 617,417 downwards.
ATACTCACTGGCCTGACCCTTTGCACAATCTAGAGTGTGTTGTAATGCAGTTAGGAAAAATGGTATGACCCAAAGAACGTACCCCCGAAAATGTAGAATTGTAAGTTTCTTTCCCTTATCTTTTTCTCCCCAGTTCTCCTTATTGGTTGTGTAAGTGTAACCCACTCTTTCTCCTGCCTTCAAAAAGAGAGGCTTATCTATACCTCTTCCTCTTTCCCTCCTGCTCCCCGACTCTGGAGGATCCCAAGAAATAAAGCTGTAACTGCTATCTCAGCTAAGGGAAAGAGCCTTGTTTTTAGGTTCTTCTTTGCTAAGCTAAACTATCTCCCCTGTCTCCCTGGCTGCTGCTGGGCGGATAGTGGTGACAGAGAGGCAGGGGACATTAGAAATTATAGCAAGAGTGGATGTTTTTACTTCATCAGCCAAAAAAGACATCATCTACCGTCTTTGATCTGATTGCACAGTTAATTATCAAATGCTGTCACAAGTGTTTGCAATTAAATGCTTCAAAAATTATTATACCTGTGACACAAGAACAATTTGAATGGTGTTTTGCCAACAGCACAGTTTAACAAAGCACCTTGCAAAATTTCACAGGACAAATTACTTATCACCTACCAAGCCATAAATTACTGTGGTTAAGTGGGGAAACTGCATTGTCTCTAAAACCTCTGAATAGCCGTACACCCCTAAATGGTGTTAGAGTGTTTACCGATGGTTCTGGAAAACGGGAAAAGCCATTGTAACATAGAAAGAGGAAGGTCAGTGGCAAACATTGGAGGGTTATGAGAGTGGATTACCTCAGTTGGTGGAGCTATGTGCTGTAGCTATGGCTTTCCAACCTTTTCCCCACATTCCTCTAAATGCTGTGACTGACTCTGCCTATGTAGCTGATATTACAAAGAGATTCGACTGAACACTCTTAAGAGAAATTGACAATGCAACACTATTTAACTTACTAAAAACTCTGTGCCATACCATACAAGCTAGAACCTGCCCTTATTACATCTTACACATCAGAAGTCATATAAATTTACCACGTTTCATTGCAGAGGGCAATACTTGAGCAGATTGGCTAGCTAGGCCTGTTTGGACAGTACCACCACCAGACATGCTCGCACAAACAAAGGCATCACATGATTTTTTCCACTAAGGTGTTTGAGCCTTACAGCAACAATTCCAGCTGTCAAACACAGAGTCTCATAATATAGTTAACACCTGTGCTGACTGCCAAGGCCACACTGCACCACTGCAGATTGGGGAAACCCTCGTGGACTGTGTGCTTTGCAAATCTGGCACACCAATGTCACTCATATCCCTGAATTCAGACGTCTAAAATATATACATGTATCAATCAATACCTTTTCATCAGCTATATGGGCTTCAGTACACACAGGAGAAAAAGGTTGGGATACCATCGCACATTGGCAATCAACCTTTGCTGCTTTAGGTGTCCCCCATACCATCAAAACAGACAATGGCCCTGCAAACACTTCACAGAAAATGAGACATTTCCTACAGCTCTGAAGTGTGTCACACCACACTGGTATTCCCTGCTCAGCAGCAGGACAGGCCATTGTGGAGCTTGCACATGGCACTTTAAAACGTATACTTGAAAAGCAAAGAGGGGGAATGTGTGGTGAGACCCTACACAACAGGGTGGCTAAAGCCATCTATACCCTAAATCATTTGACAGTATTAGAAAATTCCCAGAAGCCAGTAATTTTAAATCACCTTTTATCATTACAATCGTCCTGTGATGCCCAGTTGCCCGAACCCAAGGTACTGGTGCAAGACCTTATCAACAATAGATGGGAAGGTCCTTGGAATCTTATCACCTGGGGAATGGGGATACACTTGTGTCTCCACTGATACTGGAATGTGATGGGTACCTGCCAGGTATGTCCAACCTGCCCTACATCCTGCTTAGGACCACAAGCAGCACCCTCCTGACAGCCTCTCAACAGACATTGTGGAGCTGTATGTGGAGCAGTGATTGAAACAACTTGTTCACCTACTTTGTGGAAATCTGGGACTCTTGAAAATGACTATATTTAAAGATTTTGTTTACAAATTGTTTTTTTCTGTTGAGTTTTTCTGACTTTCTAAAAGTTGAATGGTTTCTAGTTTATAGTGTTAAGTTGTAACTTGTAAGCAGTTAGCCTGTGACATGCTAGCCTGACGGACTGTGTTGTTCCTGGTTTCACCTGAGAGCTCCTAGAGGTGAGTGCAGTAGCTCTGGTGGTACATGGGATACAACACTGGCTGGGGGAAGCTGGGTTTGTCGAGTTGGGTGAAAAGCCTTAATCGAACTAGGCTCATGCTGTCTTTTATCATCCTGTCTGCAAAGGGCCCTTGAAGGTAGGATAACAGAAAACACTATGCATTTTTTAATAAAACAAAGAGGGGGATTTGTAGTGAATATCCTTGCAGACCAAGGACACAATATTTTATTCAAAGCCTGTTTGCACAACCCAGATTACAGCCCCAGGGGCAGTGACCTTGAAGTTGCTGTGAAGAATGAAAAGGAAGAAGAAGAAGATGAGCAGGATGCACTAGCCAATAGAAGCTTTGCTTAAGCCATGTGAACCCTGAAAAAACCCTATAAGAATGTACTGAATTATGCAATAAACAAAGTTCACTCTTAACTCCATGAGGACTCCCTGAATATTCCGAGCAGTTTTCCTTTACCTGGTGCCCTGAACAGGGACCCTAAGTGGGTTGACAGCTCGAGCAGATTCGCATGGCGGACAGACGCGGACAGCAGATCAGAGCTGGTGAAAACCGGGGATGGAGGAGCCTGAGCAAAGACCGAAGGCTAAGCGTCATCGGCATTCAGGTAGGAAGGATCGCTACCTTCCCCTGTCACAAGGTGGCTGCCAGCATGAATGTAGAATTTGCAGCAGCACAAAAACTACTTCAAAGCATACTCGTTAAGCAAGGGGAAGCAGTAAGGGAAAACTATTTAGAAAAGCTCATTGTATGGGCAAGAGAAAATGGTTACTTAAAAGTGCCTCCACTGCTATTTGTAGTGGAAGAATGGAGAGAAATAGGAGATTAACTGTGGGAGAAAACTATTACGGGGAAGGGCAAGGACACTTTGTCCGTCAGCCCTACTTGGCAGACTGTAATAAATACCTTAAAAAACATGAAAGCGGAATCCACCGTTGCTGCAGCTGCTGTGCAAGCTATGGCTCGATCGGAGGGTGCTGTGCCGCCACCACCCCCTGACACATCAGCTGACTGTCTGGCCACCTTCTTTGGGGTTGGGCATGTGCAGCCAGTAAAGGCACTGACAGAGAAGCAATGTAGCTCTGTCTCAGAACTTTTGAAAACTCAGGAAAGTGCTGGGACTGGCGGGTCTGCTCCGGCAGAGCAAAAACCAGAAGTTACCCCAGTGAGCACCGATGTTGAAATGATGCCAAATGTGGAAGGAGAAGCCGCCAGCCCCGGGCAGGTGGAGCCCCGAACGTTAGCAGAAGTGAGACACCCAGCTTGCAAGTCAAAAGTCTACCTGTCACTGCTATCTACTGTTCACTGGAGAAAACCAGAGAGCATTCTGCTCCCTCATGATGATGATCAATCTATGAACTCTGAAGACACGTGTCCACAGCCAGGGGAAGAGCCAATGGACGTCTGAGCTGTACCAGGAAAGGACTTAGTAGAATGGCAACAACAAATAGAAAAACTTGTGCAGCAACTGCAAAGCCGCATTGAGCAGTCATTAAGCACAACTGATACCAAACATCACCATAAGAAGGCGGCCTCGCAGCAAACACCAGTACAACAGGCAGCCTTGCAGCAAACGCCAATGCAACAAGCAAAGTCTGTTCAACAATTGCAAGAAATGATGCATCCTGAACCAACTGCTCCACCTTGGAAGCATTAACAACGCCACCGCTTTATTCAGGTTCCAGCCCTACTACCCTAGAAAAAGAACATAAACAAAGATCAAACCAAAGGTAGTCTGGCATAATTCAAGATGCAGTCCTTGAAGGAGAATGGCAAGCAGCAGGAGCGGTAGCCTATTTTATATGATCAACAAAATCCACAATATGAACAGCATGACTGGAAAATTTTACAGCAAGCCAAAAAGACAGCAGCTGAAAATGGCATCAAGTCTGAGGCTGCGAGCACAGCATTAGATTGGCTGTTCACGTCTGACGTTAATAGCCCCACAGATAGCCAGAACTTTGCACGTTTGCTTCTATCTCCATCGCAATTCATGGTATGGGAAAAAGAATGGAGGTTAGCTGCTCTTGAAGCTAACCGACCTCAAGATCAAAATGATATGCTGTATGGACTTAATCCTGACATACTCACTGGCACAGGAGTCTATAGTCACATGACCGTACAACTTAATTATCCCCTCACAATGCATCACTTATTGGCGTAACTTGTCCTTCAAGCCTTCAATGCTGTACCTGATTCAAAACCACACCCTTCCTTTATGACTGTGTGGCAAGGCCTTACAGAACCATATCCTCATTTTATTGATCGTCTGTCAGCAGCTTTAAAGGCTCAAAATGATATGACTGAAGAAGCAAAGCATGTTTAAACTGTTAGCTTTTGAAAATGCCAACACAAAAATAAAGCCTGTCCTTGCTATGCTTCCAAAACAAGCAGTTGTGGGAGACATGCTAGATATAGCCATGAGAATTAATCAGTCTCAACAAGGACATCTTGTAGCCAACACAGTTGCAGAAGCCATAAAACCTGCAAACCTGCTTGCCATAGCAGTTAATAAATTACGAAGTGGACACAAACCAAGTACCACCTCCCCAAGCATTTGTTACCAGTGTGGTACTAAAGGACATTTCCAAAAAGTACTACAAAAGCTGAATAGCAATCTGCCAAACCCTGCATTGTTGTATGTGGACCTGATTTTATCTGAGCCTGAAAGAATTACAGCCTGTCAGTGGCTGATCTGTTCCCAAGGGAAAGTTTCCTGGGAGATCTCTCGCTCAAGGACATTTGTAAACCATCTTACTTTCTCAAAACAGTTCTGTATAACTGCAGATAGTGTGTTTTTCTCTTGTCCCACCAATGAGACAAGAGATGGTGTTCCCTTGGCCAATCATGTTAAACCTGTAGTGTAAGACCATATAAAAGCTGAAAAGTTCAGAGAATAAAGGCCCCTTTTCCTAGCAACTCGTTCTGGTGTCTGCTTTGAACCCACACTTCTACATCGTGTCCAACAGCGACAGTTGTAGTTTTTCTCTAGTAAAACTGCACTTTAAAAGTCCTAACAAACTTAAGCATATACCAAGCAATTCCTACTATGAATAAGTATTTTCAGTTACATCTGCAGTTATTATGAGCTATTCTCAAGGCCAAATGACATCAAATCATAATGTATTTGTGTCATGGGGTGACTTTACCTTTAAGATAGCTTTGGGAGCTGGGAGGAAGTTGAAGCTGCAAGAGGCTGATGGGAGTCTTTTCTCCTGACCAATTATCAGTCATTTTTAAGAATTGACAGCAGTTTTGATCATTGAAAAGTGAGATCAACTTGTGAACACCACCTTAAGATGTAAAGCCAGAGCTCTCTTGTTCTCTTTGGTTTCTGGCTTTTGACGAGGTAACAGGCTCTGTCTGGGCCTCCCCCCCCCCTCCAGGCCGGACAAGGCCACGGGGGGCGGGGGGGGGGGGGGAGGGGCAGAAACAGAGATGGCCGGCCTGACTTGGTTTGCAGTTTCTGCTGCTGAACTGAAACCTGACACCATGAACATCTGCAGCTTTCCAAGACTTTAACTCTTTTACTACCTGGATGAGACATACAGATTACTCCTTTTTCTCAGAGAGACAGAGAGAGAGACAATCAACATGAAAAAGACATCATAAAACCATCAAAGACAGTGAAGAAAAGAGTTAAGTTTTAGATGGGGAAGAGAGACTAAGGAGATGCTTTATAAGCTGAAATATTTTTCTGTTTAAGCTATGGAGATAGACAATAGTGTTCTGAAAAAAACTCCTTTAATTCATGACAGAGTATATTAGGAAGAATGGAGTGTTCAAAGTGTGGATTTTGAGCAAAAGGTGGAGTAATTGTGATACAGTGAGGTGCTGGAACAGAGGGGGGAGAAGTAATAGTTGAAGATTTGGGGCCGTTGTAGAGGCAATGAGAAAACTTCTGTTTCCAGAGAAGCTCACAGAGACAGATGAAGAGAACTTTTGCCTTTGAATAACTCATCCTTAAAAATGACATCCCTAGACTCATTGACCCATACACACCTCAGAGTGATGTGAAATGGGAGGAGTGAACTGATGACAGGATTTCTGGGCAGCTGGCATCAGAAAAATAGAAAGCTATAACAGAAATAGTTTTCTTGTGAGAAACTACATAGATTAGCAGAAGAAGACTTCTGTTTCTCTACAAAGGCTGATGAAAAGACTCTAGCAGGAATTATGACTGTTTTAAACACCAAAGTTCCAAAGTTTTTTGTCTCTGTGTTGTCATGTGAACAAGGGAATGGTTGGGTAGTGAGGGATAAAGGGGTTTTCTGGAGGTTTTACTCTGGTGTTCTTATTCTTGTAGTTTTGTTAATAAACTTTCTTTATTCCTTTTAAGTTTTAAACCTGTTTTGCTCTTGTTCTAATCCATATCTCAGAGCAAGAAATAAGTAAGTTTTCTAGTAATTTTTTAGTTACTGCTTTAAAACCATGACAATTTGTTACATCTTTATAATTTCTATAATAAATTCATGTTGCTGTTATACTGTGTTCAAAAGGTATATACCAAACTTTCAGTTGCCTTTTTTGTAATAATAGAGTAAGATTGAGTTATGTTTTCATTTGATATAGATTAAGTGTTAATAGAATTAAGCAAAGTTAAGTTTCATTAAGTTTAGGTCTGACTGTTCTTAAGTTTTATCACTTTAGTATTCTTTTGAGGTTAAGTTTTGTTATTTCCTTCTGTCATAATTAATTTCTACCAGGTTTGAATATTGTTTAATTTAAATTGTCTCACGTTTTGTTAAAAGGCACTTGTCTAAATTGCAAAGTATAGTTATTTTCCTAGAGAGATGAAGATGACTACAACTGAAACAGCTGTGATGGAACACTGATAAACACCTGCTTGTAGAGAGAAGATACAGTCTGTTGCATCCTTCATTTCATCAAAGGTTTAATTATTTGTTACAATCTCTACTGGTTTTGTTTTCTATAGTACTTCCAGAATTCCAGAAAAAACTATCATTGCTAAAAATCAGTTACCATAAGAGAAACTTCAGATTAAACCAACTGCTAGATAGTTCTATAGGTCTGTTGCCTAAGACTTCTAATAATTTCCTTTACACAAATGCACTTCAATGGTTTGCTGTGCTTTAAGTATCTCATAGCTGCTATTATTAAGAATCTTGTTTTGAAAATGACTTAAGAGACATCTTTCCAGTTTAAAGCCAGGTCTGGCCAAACCTTGACTTTACCTGGATGGAATGTTTGCCAACAAATCCAGATGTCTACTGTACCAAATCAATATTTGAGTTAATTTTGACTTGGCAATTTGACCCTATTAATATGACAGCTGGATCAATTTTGAAGTGAGCTTGGAGAATCATTTCTGGAGGTGGTTATCCAATCCTTCACTGATTTGAGGCTTGTCAGCTGTCTGCAGACTCTAAGATGCTGGCATAGTGTTTTAGTGTCCTGATGGCAACATTTGCGGTTGGGTTTTTTTTCCCCCTTGGACTGAAGATTGATGAGCGAGACGCAGTTTTCTCTTGTTCGAACTTGGTTGTTTATCCTTCTTTTATCTGCATTATATGCATACAAGATACAAGGAGCTACGTGCACTAAGATAGAAAGGTGAAAAATTACTAACAAATATTTTCTTCAAAGTTTTTTATATGTCCATTTACCTAATTAAAAAATGCCAAATACATTATTTTTCTTAGTGACCAAATGACCCAACACCTGTGCGCTACACTGTGGCATTTTCTATCCAATCACCTACTACTACCCAAAAACCTCTAGAAGAAGAAGATGAAGAAGGAAGAAGAAGGAAAAGAGACAACACCCTAATTCCTCCATCTTGCCTCTTATTTCCTAAACCAGCTGAAACCTTAAAGTTTAACTTTCTCACCCAGTGACTTAAGAAAACTCTCTAATTTACATACTTGCACTCTTAGTTTTTCTATTTAACTTTAATGTAATGAATAGAGACCCTTTTGTTCGCCTAAACATGTAAGATACGATGCTTTGCAAAACTATGCTTTGTGTAATAGAGATGAAGTTGAAGGCTGCTGCTGACGTCTGCATAATTATGAGAACAGCCTTGCAAGCTCTCTTGAATTCCAGAAAGTTAAGCCACTCAGATAAGCCTTAAAAGGAGAACAGTGAGGAAAGGTCAAAAGAGGAAGACTCCTGATCTTCATCCTACGACCACCAGAAGGCAAAAAGCGACCACCAGTGACTGGAGGCACATGCGCAGAGACACCCGAGAAAGGACACGTAACCCGGAAGCCGGACCACTTAAAAGGGAAGACACGGAAATCGGACGTGCGGCAGCCGAAGGAGTGGAGACTCCCCTGCCGCCCAGCGCTGATTTTTTGCTTATTGCTTGCTTGCTGTAATTAATAAAATTTTTACCATATCACTCTCTTGAGTGCGTTCATAACATTTAACAGTTGTTTTTATGGTGTTATATAAAATTTGGTGCTTTCTTGGATGTCAGAGACAGATATCAAAGATAGAGGCACACACTCTGTGCCTCTGACTCCAACATTTTAGTAGTCAGTAGTAATTTTAGATCACATATGCTATTAACAATGTTTATTATCTAATAAATTTTAACTGCTGTAAGTTTTCGTTCATTATGTGTATAGTTTTGTGTTGATAATAATGTGCATGATAAAAGAAGTACATCTCACTTTTAAAAGCAAAAGGAATTGATGCCTTTAGAACATTCAATTAATGTAGTATGTGCATTGAAAATTTAGACCACAATTAATTTATAATAATGAAATATTTACACAAAAATTTTAGAAAATATCATAAAATCTGAACTCACAATTAAGTGTACCACGGCTGAGCCAAAACGATTCATTAACTTCAAGGGGAGAAGTGCCTATGTTTTGTTGACAGGTTCAAAAATGTCACCTATTCGTCTGACCAGACTGACTGCCTCTGGCAACATGAGACCCAGTAAACAGAGAAGTCACCATACAGCCTTAGTACTCCAAACAAGATCAGAAGTGGAGCTGCCAAGACACAGTTGTGTCTGAAAACTACACAGACAGTTTACCAACAGAAGTTTTATGTTATCATCATAATGTTGTGTCACTACCAATTTTCTTCAGTTATTCCGTTTCAAGATTTGAAAGAATGTGTTGTATGAATCTTTTTGACCACTCAGTCTCTATCCATAAACAACTAAAACAGCTGCAAAATGAGTTACATGCCCTGAAAGAAGATGATGACCCCATTGGAAGTTTGTTAACCAGTTGGGGCATTACTGCGTAGTTAAAGTCTCTTGTACTAGAAGGGGGATGAATTCTTGTTATAGTATTAATAAGGTTAATTATTGTAAGTTGTGTGTTAACAGGGTGTCAAGTTGTATTATGACTCTGTCAGTGGGTTGTTTTGTTGGTTTTCTTTTTTGTACTACTTCATTTTTATTTTAATTTCCTTAGTAAAGAACTGATATTCCTATTCCTATATCTTTGCCTGAGAGCCCCTTGATTTTAAGATTATAATATTTTGAAGGGGGGATGGGGTGGTTTATATTTTTATTTCAAGGGAGGTTTCTGCCTTCCATAGCAGACACCTGTTTTTTCAAACCAAGACACTAGGTGAGCAATGATAGGATAGATTTGAACTCAAAGCACCCAACTACTCCCTTTCAACTCTGAATGCAGACATATCACTGGTCATGTTACTATAGGGTTAAATGTTTCTGAAAATCATGTATAACTAGGCCAAAAGAATGCTTGGTATTCGGGATGGTTATAGCAAGCTAGAATGTTTATAATAATGGAGATCAGTATTTGGGGTTTCTAAGATACTTATAGATAAGATTCATACATGTTCATACAAGCTCGGGCTATGCTCTAATGAAGCAATATCTATAAGGTTGTTATACTGATTATTGCTACAGCTGAAATTGTATAAATATGTGCACTTTGAACAAAGACGATGGAGCTAGATTTGGGTTGCTAATACCCCTAGTTCCCATGCGCTTCAATAAAAGCACCTGCATATAATCATTTTGTTATTATGTGTGTTCACGAACGCTAACAGTCAGAGAGCTGAGCCATGCTGAGGCCTCAACCAATCAGTTGTCCAGGCACTGGAATTTTGAACCCCCTATAAAAGTGGGGTCCGAAAAATAAACCTTGGCTGTTTGTCTCATAATCCTCAGACTTGAGTCCTGAACCTCTCTCCAACCTACAACTGCACGTAACACTGTATGAGCTATCGCCTGCTTGATCTGGGCAAAGGTTGTTGCTGTTCAGGGCCCCAGTAGAAATCATTATTTTTGCAGGTAACCAGGTAGAGAGGGATCACAATCTAGTTGTACTCAGGAATATGCATTCTCCAAAAGTCTCTGGCACCTAGGAAAGCTTGTGTTTCCTTCTTATTGGTTGGTGGAGACATTGCTGCAATCTTGTTGATGACATTGGTGGGAATCTGACACTGTCCATCTTGCCACTTTATTCCAAGGAAGTGGATGTCATGGACAAGTCCCTTGACTTTACTCTTCTTGATGGTGAAGCAGGTTTCCAGGACAATCTGGATGATTTTCTCTCCTTTCTCAAACACTGCTGCTGCTGTGTTCTCCCACACAATGATGTCATCAATGTACTGCAGATGTTCTGAAGCCTCATCCTTTTCTATTGCAGTCTGTATCAGTCCATGGCAGATGGTGGGGCTGTGCTTCCACCCCTGGGGCAATTGGTTCCAGATGTACTGCACTCCCCTCCAGGTGAAGGCAAACTGAGGCCTGCATTCTGCTGCCAGACGAATGGAGAAAAATGCTTTGGCAATGTCATGTGGCGTACCACTTCGCTGCCTTGGACTCCAGCTCATACTGGAGCTCCAACGTGTCTGGCCCAGCACTGCTCAATGGTGGAGTCACTTCATTCAAGGTACATTAGTCCACAGTCAGTCTCCATTCTCCTTCATATTTGCACGCAGGCCAAATGGGACTGTTGAAGGGTGAGTGGGTTTTGCTAACCACCTCTTGGCTCTCCAGCTCACGGATCATCTTGTGGATGGGAATCACAGCATCTTGAGTTGTCTGGTACTGCCAGCAGTGCACTGTCAAAGTTGCAATTGGTACTTGATGTTCTTCCCCCTTCAGAAGGCCCACTACAGATGCATTCTCTGATAGTCCAGGCAAAGTGTTCAATTGCTTAACACCCTCTGTCTCCACATCAGCTATCCCAAACACCCACTTGAGTCCCTTTGGGTCTTTAAAATACCCAGTTTGGAGGAAGTCTATACCCAAAATGCACGGGGCCTCTGCACCAGTCACAATAAGATATTTTTCCACTCATTTCTGGTCAGGCTCACTTCAGCTTCCACCAAGGTCAAATCCTGCGATCCCCCTGTCACACTAGCAATAGAAACAGATTCTGCTCCCATGTGTCTCTGTGCACCACTGTGTGCACCAGTGTCGACAAAGACCTTATATTTTTTGTGGTTCTTATGTGCCAGGCCAACGAATCCACACAGTCCAAAAGACACAGTTTTCCCTAGCCTCTACCTGGCTACTGGCAGGGCCCCTCTAGTCAGCGTTATCATTCCCTCCGTGGGTGTACGTTTTAGAGGTTCCTTCAAGGGGATCAGACGTTATTGTGACGGCTAACAGGTGGCCTGAAGGCCTCACAGACACAAGTAACCCTGACTTTGACTCAGTCAGCCTATACCTGTGTGTGGGAAGTGGACAAATAGAAACTTCCACAGATACTGAAGGGTTCAATCTGCTACCTCTGAAAGAGCTTGGGTTAATGTAATGATAAAGGTACACAAACATTAATTAGAAAAATTATTAACTTATGTTCCTATAATTGTGAGTAAGGATATGCCTTGAGTAAGAAACTATATTAGGTAAAATAGTGAGTGGTTTAAGCTGTAATAATGTGACTTATAGGGTAGGCTAAGGATCTAGAAGCTATAATAGAGGTGTGTGTGGGTACGTGACCTATCAGTTTATTGGCTAAGAGACAGACACAGTGCGGCAGAATTAAGCAAAGGTGATAGGTTATTAAGTAGAAAAAAGTTTCATACTAACTGTCTATTGGACCGAAATGTTATATATTGCTGTGTGAAGAAGAATCCCGTGACTACCTTTAAGCTATGGCTGACTTGTTGCTTCTCTTCAAATCTCACGCCTTCAAGACTATCTTATCTGGCTTACTTAAACAATAAATCATCTTAAATAGCATGGTGGTCTCATCTCTCATTTTTCATCTCAACACCCGTGGAAGAAAAGAAGTGGACATCCTTGGGGAGGAGGGTATGAAGGGTGGAGGGGTTTGGTTGCAGAGTATAGGCGCCGGCCAATCTTTGGCAAGCACATGCGCAGGCAACTATTGGTCAGTGAACTGGGTGGTAACAAGTTTCTAGCCAATTGGGATCGAGCGCGTGATTTTTGAAAAGCATATAAATATTAGTTGTGAACAATAAAGTTTGCTGTTGCTGCATGAACCTTGGAGTGTCACGTCGTATCCATCTCAACAACATCATCATACCTGGCAGTTTGGCTATGGGAAACTGGGGCTGCTTCCTTTCTGGTGGAACTTCTCTGAGTCTTGCCCTCCTTCAATTCCCTCTGCATTATTATAACTTTGGACTTTCAGGCAAAGATGTGGGAAAAGGAATAACAGTTCTTTACTAGTACGTATGTGTGTAACAAGGCAAACAAACAGCAAAAATGGCAGCAACAACAACAAACAAAAAACCCCAGAAAACCCAATAAACACTCTCTTCCCACTCTTTAAGCAATTTCCCCTTTGGTGTAGTGATGGTCACAGCCGGCAGGGGTGCTGGCGGGCTCCCAGGGGGCAGGGCAGGTGTGATGATTCCCCTGTGGCTGCAGGGGGCGGTCTGGTGCGAGCTTGGAGACCACATGGTTAATGGCGGCTTGGCTGAGACTGGAAATCACAGGCAGCAGCTGGTCGCAATAGCCGGGCTACTACACAGAGGTGGCCCATATGAGGACACTCCACACGCTGGCTCCAATGGCCAGGAAACAAAAAAAAATATTTAAGCAGACTTGCAGTGCCAGAAAACTGCAGCAGACTGGGATCTCGCAGTCCAACACACAGGAGTGGAGGCCACAACACACTGCGGGCAGAGGGTCTGTCAGGAGCCAGTCTCAATATTTTGGCACCACACACACTGGTTGTGAGCTCCAAGTGGTTAGGCGGCAGGGAAAACGGCAAACAGCTCCTTTCTCCCTTGAAACCAGAAACCGGTCTGGTCAAAAATCTAGCCAAACCTCCAGGGTAGCATCCTCACCTTTTTTTCTTGTTATCACTTGCAACCCGCCCAGGGCCATTTCAATGGAATATTGTGACGCCCAGCTACTGTTTTGTTTTCTTAAGTATAGGTAGTTATTGTTTCCTAGCAACTCATGGGACAAAATTCCATGAGGGAAAGAAACAAAAAGAAAAATCCTCACCCCCAACACAACGACAGAAACGCCCTTGAAGAACGTTGGACTGTAAATCAAGCTGCTGAGATTTGATAAAGGGAAAACACATTCTTCAATCACCTAAAGCCCGGGTAGAAAAAACCAAGTAAACAAGGAAAAGAATGTGAGCCAAACCCAGAAGCCATGCTAAGAATAATCTCTAGCTTGTTTTGGGGTGGGGGAGGCTGTAGCCCACAGACCCATTTTGCTGGGATCAGGTTTACACAGATTTCCCTCTCAGCCGAGGTGGGGGGGAGGAAGTTTTGGTGTGTTGTAACCTCTGCTCAGAGGCAGGGAACCCATACTCCCTTATGCAAACTGGCTACGGAACCCCGAACCCTGGGAAGGCTACATCTGTGGAAATGATTTTCTGAACCTGAGGGAATTTCAAGCTCTCAGGGACTGATTGTTCCCAAGAGAAAGTCTTTTGAGAACTTTTTCTCTCTTTTTATAAATTTGTATTGTGATATTGGCTTTCGCAGATGAATATTATATATTAAATACTTTTTAGCTATGTATGTACTTTTTTTCTTGCTAACAAGTCTTAAGTTTAAAAGAATTTCCTAGGTACAAGGCAAGGAAACCCCAGAGGGCAAGGACACTGGGGCCCAAGCTGTTACCAGGCGAACAATAGAGCTCAAACTGTTATCAGCAGAAGATATGAAGCCCAGCTGTCCTCAGGGGAAGGATGACGGGCCGGATGGTTATCAGCAAGTGACCATTTGCAAAAGAAAGGAAACCAAACTTCAAATAATGCTGACCAGCAAGAATAATGATGACCAGCAGGGATAGTGCTGACCAGCAGAAAATAAAGATTGTGCAAAAGCATATTCTAGGAAGGCGGAACTAGGGAGGGGACATGTTTTTGAATATGCATTAAACCTTCACAGTAGGGGGGGATAAAAAGAGTGTTCCTGAGATACCAGGGGTGTTCCTGGTGTGATAAATGTAACCTTGGATAAAAAAAATTCGTGAAAGAATAAATAAGTATATAACTAGATTTGTAACAATGTAAAAAGTATATAAAATATAGTGTGGCCAAAGAATTTCCCCAAACCCAGCAGTAACTACCCATTCAGGCGGTAACGACCCTAGGCTACGTTCATCAGCCTGAAAGAAAGAGCAGGACACGAACGATTAAGCCAAACAAAGAAAGGAGCCAGGCCGAGATGGCCATCGACTCCACACCGCACCTGGGCACCCCTTCCTGCAAGCCCCGACTGAAGATGCAATCAGGCCGGACAATAAGTGGAAGCCCAGCTGAGATATCCGTCGACTCCACACCGGACTTGGATACTTCACTCTGAGAGCCCAACCGAAGATACAATCAAGAAGCACTCAGAACTTTTACATACGAGAGGACTCTGCCCAGTCGTCTATTGATTCAGTTCCACGGTTCCAGGAAATTCATTCAACCAACCATCTAAACTCTTTGTTGAACAGTAACTGCTCAGAGTTTTGGCCTCAGGACACAAAATCCCTATAAAAACCCCGGACAGTCTACCCTCCTTCGTGGATTTGGGAACACCTATACCTTTGGGTATAGACCCCTGTCCACCCAGCGCTGCGCTGTTTATTTTATTGTGGTTTTTCCTCGTTGTTTATTTTTATTATAAAAATTGTTTTATAATAAACTGTTCTTTTATTTAACCTAAATTTGCCTTTGCATTTATAACACTGGCAAGGCGCCAGGGCACCCGGCCGTTTTAACCCTTTGCTTTATTTCTTATGTCTCCTAATTGTCTTTTATTTATATTAAATTATGTTTATAATTTATTAAGTGAATCTCGTTTTTAAGACTCTCAAGGACTGTTTGTGAAAATAAGGTTTGGTTTCCCAAAACAAGACACAAATGTTCTGAGAGTGTTTTTCTCTTGTCCCACCAATGGGATGAGGGAGATGTTGTTCCTTCTACCAATCAGGATAACCTGTATCAAAACACCTTATAAAAGGGTTGAAAACCCCCGAAATAAAGGGGTTTTGCCTCCTGAAAACATCTGGCTGCTTGTGTTATCAGAACCCTCGCTCTATACTTTGTGTCCTCTAGCAACATCTGGTAGCCCAACATGGGTTCACCATCTAGATTACAGCAACAGCGGAGAGGTAATATCTTTTCCCCCGCCTTCGAAAAAAGGGTTTTTTTTTCAGTCCAGACTGCGGGTTTCTTTGCCTGCCGTTTTTCTTTTTGCTGGAGACTTTTTCCCAGTGAGCTGAAAACATGCCAATCACTGCCTTAGCTCCAGAGGATGAGATCGTCCTCGACTTATGGATGGACATTCTCCAGAAACATGATCTGGACATTTCTGAAGCAGATATTAATGCTTTATATTTATGGGGGAAAGAACATTGATTTTTTCCAACTGCCGCTGACACACTATTGAAAAATCGTTGGCAGAGTTTAGGTGACGCCTTGTATCAACTGGTGCTGTCTGGCGACGGGGAAGATACCAAATTGCTTCTCCCCTGGAAGAGATTAATGACTATAGTAGAAGCTGCTAGCTCCAGAGCCTCATCTCGAGACGTCTCAGAGTCCGGCTCTGAAGGAGGAGACTGGTCTGACCCAGAAGCCGCTCTGCTGGAGCGTGATTCACGGGAGACGGCATTGTACTCGGACCAGGACTGCCTAGAGGGAGTTTTTTCCCCAACCCCATCCCTTTGCGAGTCTAGCCTAGGGGTGGATGCTCTTTTGTCCGTGTCACATGGGACGGGTGACCGGTGGGAGGGGGAAGCAAGAGATTCAACTCTCAAAAGCCACCCCTCCCCCGCTCAGTGGTGGTTGCCATGCCCGGGGTTCAGGAAACCACGGGATGGAGACGAACAAAGCATCCCCCATGCGTTTCCCACGGTGAAGGGGACACTAGCGGCTCCTGTTCTGCCGGCGGCGGTGGTGGGACCGCTAAAACCCCTCTCCGTGGTGTGTATGAATTGTGGCGTTACTGCACTGATCCCCTTCCCGCGGTCAGATACCGCGAGCATTGGGAAGGATAGGATTTCGTCCGCTCCCCAGTCGCGGCGGGAGAGCGGTCCCACTGTGCCTGCGCAAGTGACGGCCGGCGCGGTAGGGCAATTGATCTGATTCCTGAAGGAGATGGTGCGATCCCGCTCTGTCCCGCGAGAGCTGGTTCGCCGCTGCCTACCTCGCGGCCCCTTCACCCAGAGGGGGCCAGAGGCGCAGGCCCAGGCGGGACTGGTGGCGTGGGTCCGGCCGTCGCCGCCGCGGCCGCAGGGGTTGACAGGATTGGCTCCGCTCCCAGCGCGGGCGGGGATACTGCTGCCGCTGCGGAAGGCGGGAGGGTTTGGCCACTGCCATGGCTCCCCATGCTTCCCCTCACCTTGGGGGGATGGGGGACACAAACGGCGCAGGCGGCGCTGCGGGCACAGGTCCTGTGTTGGAACCGGGCTCCCCTGCGGCCCCCTCAGCCAGCGCGGCAGCGGCGGGGGCTGGTGAAGGTGGCACCGCCCACAGGGACGGCGCCGCGGCTCTGTTGAGCCCTCCCACCTTCCCCGCGCTGGGATCAGTGGCGGGTGGGGGTAGGGGCGGCTCCCAATTGGCACCGCCCCCTCCCTCCCATGAACAGGGATCAGACGCCGGGGCTGTCCCGGATCCGGCAGCTGCAGGTGTCGGAGCAGCGGCGTCTGAGCCTCCCTTATTTACATTAGGGGCTCGCAGTGACGCTGGCTCTTCGGGGCGAGTGTCTGTTCGGAGTGGAGGACACTGAGACGGTCCCCATTCCAGCGCTCATTGGACACTTCCACCTTGACAGATCAGAGATCCCAGATGGTTCTGGGACGAGGTCAAAGAAAAAGCCTTGGATATGGGAGATTGGGAGCTCCTTGAACGATTTAGGGGAGCTGGAGATAATTTTCCCGATTTTTCAGATTCTGCCAAGAACAGCCAGTCTGGTACAGAAGAGGCAAACTCCAGCCAGATGCCTGTCTCTACTCCTGTGATGTCTAAGGGGCAGGATCAAAGACATGCTATGACCTCACAAGGAGGTCTTCAGGCTTTTCCTGTGGTTAAGGGAAATCTTCGAACAGGGCAGCCTAATACGCATCAAATTATATCCATTAAAGCTGTGATGGACATTAGAGACAAGGTTGCAAAGTATGGTCTAGGGTCTCAGGAGGTAATGCAGATGATTCGCTTTATTAACTCTGAGCCACTGATACCATATTGTTGTGGTAAAGTTGTTAGAATATTGTTAAGTTAGTTTATGTTAGTAGTTGATAGCTTGAAATATATATTTTCCCCTCTTCTAGTTGTGATTTCCCACCCCCCCCCCGCTTCTCTTTCTCCTATTGTTTACCTGAAGTCAGGTTACCATGGTTACTGAAGTTTTTCTCCTCAGCTCCACGGCGAGAGGCCAGATAGAGTGGAGAGAGGACCCTGCTGGCATTTCCAGCTGCTTGAAATTTCTTTAGCCCAGGAAAGCACGGGGTTGGGAGAAGAGAGACCCTTCTCTCCAGCATGAAACTTGTAACTCTGTTTTTCCTGTCCCAGAATGCCTCCGAGCTATGGAAGCCGAGTGGGTATTCTTACCTTCCCTTTCTTTCCCTCCTGTGTTGCCAGGAAACCAGCCTCCCCCCCTCTCTCCCCCTCTGCCCCTCTGTGGAGAATACTCCTACACCTTTGTGGGCATTTGAAGAAGTTGGTGTCTGTTATTTCTTATCTTAGCACGTGTAACCTTGATTTGTAGAAAGTTTGTAAGATGTACTAACTGAGAAAAATAATTGGTTCTCTCTTTGATGTTCCCTCCCTCTGAGAAACCCTGTTAAAAGAGACTCCACAGACCCCAAATCCTTTGTCTTTCGCCCTTTGGATTCCCCTTCACAGAAATAAACTGTAGAATGCAAACCAGGGATGTTGGGGAAGGTGAAACAGGGAAACCTTATGAATGTGATTGTTTGGCAGAAGATTCTGAAAATATGGAGGCTAGAATCAAAGTAGAAATGAAAGCCTGCTTTGAGTTATAGGATACTGAGTACTGGTTAACCAAAGAACAATAGCCTAGCCAGCTAGAGGAGAATCCCTGTTGATAAAACAATGTCCTTCTGATAAAACAAAGTCCAAAGGTCAAGAAGCAAGGAAAGAACTTGTAAAGTTTTGTAGAATCTAAAATGCAACACTGTATGTTAATATAGGGAAGCGCATAGGCTGGATGTAAATTCTTTAGTGGGTGTGTCTCATGGTGATTGGTTACTACGAATTAGAATATTCACGATAGAAAAAGATGGATTGTAACAAGAACTTCGCTCTCTCTTAACTCTTACCTCTTAGCTCTCTTAACTCTTAACTCTTAACTCTTGCCTCTTGCCTCTTACCTCTTAACTCTTACCTCTTACCCCTTTACCCCTCTCCCCCACTCTTAACTCTCAGCCCCCTCTCCCTGCTCCTACTCCTCTAGTCTTCCCTGCTCACTCCATCTGGTTTTTCCCTCTTTCCCTCTGTTGCTCTTACTCCCTCCCTCCCCCTTCCAACCTCACCTCCCCTGCTCTACCTGTGTTCTCTCCCTCCTCCCCCGGACCACGTGGACGCCGAGGCTGGTGGCGGACACGGGTCTCCCCTCCTTTTATCCTTGTAATAAATTGCTTATACTTGAACACCTTGACCCTGGAGAAGTCTCTCACCGCGAGCGAGCGTTTTTTCACTCCAATACAGGGAGAGAGTTCATCCCTGATTTCTTTACTCGCTTTATAGACTCAAATTCCTGAAGAAAATTAGTGAACCCCACAAATATATGCTGGCTCAAAACCAGAGTGAAGAGAAACCTCATCACTGAGCTAGCCGGGCCACTCTGGGGGTTTGAGTCAGCATATGACATTAGGCACCTTGCTCAGGTGTTATTTCAGCCTGTCCAGTTTGAAGTCATTGAAGCCAATTGGAGTCAGTTGGCCACAAAAGTAGCTGGACATAATACTCAGTTGTCTCACCATGACCATAGGTATGGGGTTGGAAGTGAACTGCTGACAGGGGTCGAGAATTTTTTCGAACCCCGATTTCAAGGTTATGTTCCACCCACAGATGCTGGATCAGTGCCAGAAGGCAGGCATTGCAGCTCTGATTAAAACCATTGAGTTGTCAGCTCCAAAGCAGAAGTTCACTAATATAGTCCAAGGGGCTAAGGAACCTTATATGCAGTTTATTGAAAAACTCTCCATCTTTGGAGAAGCAGGTGGATGACCCTGACTTGAGAAGGCTACTGGTCAGACAGCTTGCAAGAAGCAATGCCAATGATGACTGTAGGAGGGTGACAGAGGCCCTCCCAGGGGATCCATCTTTACCACAGATTGTTCAGGGTTATGCTAATGTAGGCATCACAGATGATAAGATGGCTACCTTGGCTACTGCCTTACCATCATCCTCAAAAGGGTCAAAGGGTAAGCAGCAGAAACAGGTGACAGCAGAAGCCACAAAAAACAGGAGAAACAGAAGCAGAAAGGGAAAACTCCCTTGTTTCTGTGCGGTCAGTGTGGAAAGCCAAACCATGTTGCAGAGGCTTGCATAGCAAAGCTAGATGCTAAAGGCCAACCTTTGCCAAATCTGGGAAACAGAAAGCTGAGCGCTTTGGGGAAACACATGAAGACATAAGCCTTTCCCCGGGTCCTAAAGCTGATGCAGGGTTACTCAGCCGGCTTGTGTCCAGTACCCGTGGCTCAGCCGGACTTGCATAGCAGCAATTCAACTCTTGCGAAGTGCATAAAGTTCCTTTGGATGCCTTTGGACCCTTGGGGGAAAGTAGAAGTGCTCTCCTAATGGGAAGGTCAAGTGTCCCTCTCCAGGGTATCATTGTGTATCTGGGACTTATTGATACAGATTATTTGGGACAGATTTGTGCTATGGTTTCCACTCCCACCCCTCCTGTCACTATCCCCGAAAAAACACACATAGCTCAACTTGTGCCTTTCAAGTCTTCAGTTTCTAGGGCTGCAAACCAGTGTCGAGGGGACAGTTGCTTCCAATCAACTGGACCACCTCAGGTGCACTGGACTGTAACCTTGACTGACAAGCAGCCTGAGATGTGGTGTACCCTGTGCCTCCCTGGTGCCACCCTGACAGACATCCACCTACAAGGTCTGATCGACACGGGTGCTGACGCCACCATCCTGTCCTCTGCGTGGCCTCCGCAGTGGCCTCTGGATCCTGTGGAGTTGGCTGTCACAGGATTGGGTGGAACAGCGCAATGCTTCATCAGCCAGCAGCCTGTGCTGATCACAAACTCAGAGGGACAGTCTGCTGTGGGTCGGACTTATGTCACCACGGCTATTGCTGACCTCTGAGGGCCAGATGTACTGCTGGGTTAGGGGGACTTGGATCGGGATGGATTTTTGATGGGTGCCACTGCGACGAAGAGTGCACAGTGTTCCACGTCTCCTTTACGGGGTCAGAGGGACAAACCCATCTGGGAAACCCAGTGGTCCCTCCAAAAAGAAAATGTAGTCGCCCTTCGAAATTCGGTTCAAGAGCAAGTTACAAGCTATACCAATCTGCCAGATGTCATAGCAGAAAATAATGCCAGGGCTGACAAGTGGGCTAACCCTGCATGGGTAGCACCTCAGCCTGATGTACTAGTGCAAGCCAAAGCATTGCATGAATTCTTTCATCAAAACGCACATACATTGCAAAAGCTCTTTCAGTTGACTCCAACTGAGGCTAGTGACACTGTCAATTCTTGTGATGACTGTCATTTGCTTGCTCCGCCTTTACCAGCAGGGGTAAACCCTAGAGGTCTCAAGGCCTTGGAAATTTGGCAAACGGATGTTACCCAAATTGCTGAATTTGGCAGGGTGAAGTATGTGCATGTGTCTATTGACACTTTCTCCTCTGCAATGTGGGCTTCTGCTCGCACTGGAGAAAAAACTCGTGATGTCATTGCCCATTGGAGTCAGGCTTTTTCCATGTTAGGGATACCTTCTACTGTGAAGACCGATAATAGCCCTGCTTACACCTCACCGAAAGTGCAGCAGTTTATGCAGATGTCGGGTGTTTCACACAAACTTGGCCTTCCATATTCTCCAACTGGTCAAGCCATTGTTGAACGTGCTCATGGTACTCTGAAGCAGGTTCTTCAATAACAAAAACGGGCAATGCAGGGTGAAACCCTACAAAGTCGATTAGCAAAAGCTTTGTACATGATAAATCATTTTATGGTACTTCACCTTTCATTGCAGGCTTTGGGCGAGATGCATCAGCCCTGAGCAAAAGTTCGGGTGTGAAATTTGACCACCAAGCAGTGGGAAGGCCCATTTGAGCTTATTGCTTCGGGTCGTGGGTATGCATGTGTATCCACAGATACTGGGGTGCACTGGGTACCTACAAAGTGTGTCCGTCCTGACCTGCAATCACAAAGGCAGAACCGAGTCAACAGGCAAACCACAGGCCGTGACCAGAATGAAGGTCCTCAAGTGGAGGAACCTTTGAGTGATGACACAGATTCAGAAGATGGGAGTGATCACTTGAATGGTCCCTCTACGAGCCGGCATTAAGCATTTTGCTAATATTTTTTTTCATTTTTATAGAAAAAAAGGTGAGATGTGGACATGATTTTCTGAACCTGAGGGAATTTCAAGCTCTCAGGGACTGATTGTTCCCAAGAGAAAGTCTTTTGAGAACTTTTTCTCTCTCAAGGACTGTTTGTGAAAATAAGGTTTGGTTTCCCAAAGCAAGACACAGATGTTCTGAGAGTGTTTTTCTCTTGTCCCACCAATGGGATGAGTGAGATGTTGTTCCTTCTACCAATCAGGATAACCTGTATCGAAACACCTTATAAAAGGGTTGAAAACCCCCAAAATAAAGGGGTTTTGCCTCCTGAAAACATCTGGCTGCTTGTGTTATCGGAACCTTTCACTCTATACTTCATGTCCTCTAGTAACAGCTACATCCACGGGACATTAACATGAGGATGTCATAAATACATACTATAATATTGTCTTTTTGCAAAATATTGGAATGTGTCATATATCTATTGTTAAAGTGGTTTTGCTCTAGTTTTTATTTTAACTAAACTTAGGCATAGTAGTGGAATAACTGATTGTCATGCTTGAACTGTCTTCGTGGCTGAGATAACATCCAGTGAACTTATGATGGTGACCCTACTGATGACATGCCAGTTATCAACACCTAGTGTCTGTGGAAAGAATGGACCAAGGCCCAAACTGAAGGTGATAATAAAGGTGAGAGAAATGAAGGTGAGAGGGTTTGTCTTTACAAACAAGCTGTGGGTCTGCTGATAAGATGCAGCTATCAGTGAGAGACAACAGAAACAATGGGATGGATTCCACTAAAAGATGAAAGAGGCACTGAAAGAGCACCATGAATTCCACAAAAGTTAAGAATTAAGAAGGGAATATGCATTGGGGGAGGGGGAAGGTATCCCAGGTATCAGGCATTCTGGGAAGCCTGTACCTCTCAAGTACCTCAGCCAATGGGGAAAGAGAGAAGGGACAAGCGGCCGAGAATTAGGCTAAAAAGGAGGCTGCGCCCTCCAAAAATTTGAGAGACCCCAGGGGAATGCCCCATGGCCTCTCCCTTTATTCGAATAAAGTAAAAGGACTCCTCTGTCTCCTTTTTGGGCATAAACTTCTGGTGTTTGTGGATTAATTTTCCTGACAATTTTTGGGGGCTTGGTCCGGGATATTTCCACCGTCCGGGGCAGTGGGCAGCGAGCGGAGCTGAAGGCGCACCTCACCCAGTTTCGGTGATCAGCTCCCCTTGGTGGCGGCCAACACCGGGCGATTGATTAGGTTCCCGAGACTGTCCAGGAGACAGACGAGTGGCGGACCAGGGGGGTCCGTGAAGAGTCCACAGGGAAGGACCACTGAAAATCTCACCGGTGAGTAACATGTGATCTTCGGGAGTGAAGCCTGGGAGGGCACCCATGGAGGATAGCACAGGCAAGCCTGGGAGGGCACCCATGGAGGGTAGCACAGGCTAAACAGAGCACCCATGGAGCGTTGCAAGGGTACAGCCAGGAAGGGGTCCCAGCAAAAGGGATGACGATCCCATAATACCCCTGGAGAACTGTCTTTATATATACCCCTCTGCTTTTTGTATGTTTTGTTGTAAAAAGGCAGAATTGGCAAGTTTCAGTTATGAAGCCAATGCTGCAACTCATAACTTATGGAGAACACCCCCACCAGTCTGTGGTTTGTTGTGGACCTAAAGCAAATTCTGTAGCTTCAGCCTTGTGAAGATAGTGTTCTATAGAAGGCTTGGGTATTTGTCATGCACTTCCTCTGTGTAAGTTATGGGAAAACTTTAAAGGAAAGTATTTTGTTTTCTTTCCTTAATAAAAGTTTTAAATGTTAAAGGTTATAAAATGTTATAAATATTAGAGTTTCCTTAATGGAGGTTAATTTGTCAGTCACCTCCCTATGCCTAGGATGGATTTGATGCAAAAATTGAGATGGGGAGTGGTTAGTTACTAAAAAATTAAGAAATGTGATGTAATTGGCTTGAAGCAGTGGCATTACTTGCTGCTGAACTAGATCATGTTTATATAAAGTCACCTGTTTTGTTTCAGCAAACTTCGCAAAAGAAAAATGTTAGGAGAGTTTGCTCCACCCTCAGGGGTTAATTTGTTGCAGTATGTGGATGATTTGCTGTTCTCAGGGGAACAGGAGGAGATGGTTGAAAGAGCTACTGTGAAACTGCTTAAGTTTCTTGCTAAAAAAGGACTTAGAGTGTCTGAAAAGAAAGCACAGTTGGTAGAGAAAAAGGTCAAATATTTGGGACATATTTTAACTGGAGGGTTACGGTGCATTGATCCAGAAAGAATACAAGGAATTCTACAAGTACCATTACCCCAAACAAAAAGGGAGTTATGACCGTTTTTAGGGTTGGTGGGTGTCCTGGGGTGACTTTATGATACTGGTATCTTCAATCGTCTGGTTTATGTTATATATTAAGTTCTGCACCTTTAAGACTGGCTTTGAGAGCAAGAGAGGGGGAAGAAGAAGCGCGCAGTTTGTGTTAAAGAAAAACATCACTCCCCCACATCTCGCTGGCGGGGTGTGGTGTCTGCAGCATGGACAGACAGCGGGACAGAGCTTCTCTCTGGCTTTTAGTTAGTTCTAGCTAGCTGAGGCAGAGGAGTTCCCTGGACTTTTGTTTGTTTTTTTTCCCAATTTTCTTAGATCTGTGCAAGCCTGCTCTGGACTGAACACCCAGCCAAACCCTGGGAGCTCACGCCTGTGGCCCACCGGGGCCTGGGCCTCGGCACTTTCTAGCGCCGGAAGGACTGATAAGAACCTGAGCGAGCCGAGCTACACCACATGAAAAAGACTTTTTTCTTCCTAGATTTGCCATCTCATCGAACAGCAAGAGGTTTTATTATTTAATATTACTCAATTTCTGTTAAATAAACAGCTTTTTCCACTTCTCTCCAAGGAATTTTTTTTTTTTTTTTTTTTTTTTTCCCGGACCAGTTGGTGGGGAGGGGCATCCCCATTTGGAGTTTTCCTTCCTAATTTGCCCTAAACTAAGACAAATACAGTTTTTGGCACCCAAGGTGGGGCAAGAGAAAGTGGAAAAACCTGTACTGATTGTTAGTTGTATTTATTCTGTATTAAGATAAAGCAGTCAGTAGCCATGTTGTTTGGATACATAATGTCTCTTGGGGTAGAGGCCTTCATGTGAACCTGGTCCCTAAAAGTTTTTAAGGTTTTAATACCTGTCTTTGCCCTCTTTCACAGTAGAGGGGCACGGATTAAAATAGTTATTGTGCTGAGCTCAGTGATAATGATTTATAGGAAGTTTATAGAACTACTGAAGTTTCTGTCAAGTATGTTTGGCTTATGGTTTCTTCGCCCAACCCTGCCTCCCAGTCCCAGTAGCACATTTTGGGAGTTTATTAGTAATTGCACCCAGTTTGTTAGAGGAAGACCAGGGGATGAGGCTTTTCAGCCTTTTCTTTCCTTCTTCTCCTTTGAATCTGTTATGTCCCTCTTTGAGACTATCCAGTTTCCCCTGAGTGTTAAAGATACCACATTCCTGGTCACTTTCCTAGTAGTTCAGCTGTTGAGCTTCCTCTATATGGTCTGCAACTTCTCTAGAATGAAGGCTGAGATATCCAGAGGAGCCAACGAGACCCCTGCCCCAGAAGTAAACTCAGGTGTGGGAAATCCTGATTAGTGTAAAGAATAAGAGAGAATTAGCCGAACTCTGAAAGAATTTTCTAATCCCCCAGCCTGAGAATTTTCACGTGAACAAATTCAGAACCCAGATAAAGTAGAGAAATATCTGGAAGAGAATTGCTGTGATGATTCTAAGAAGAAAAATATCATTGCAATAAGCTGGGCCCTAGCGTATGCTTATCGCACGGTGCTAGATACTGTAGAGCAGGCAGATAAATCAGCAGCTACCCCAGTCACTCAGGCTGCAGCCAAGCCAGCAACCAAACCAGACAGTGAGCCTAAGCCAGTGTCTGTTGCTCCTGCCACGAGAGGCATGAAATTCAAAACCAAAACCGATCGGCCAGTAGATGATGATAATAGTGATGCGGGAGAAAGACCCTCAAGACCAGCAACTGATCAAAAATCAGAAAGCACTGGTGAACCTTTCTCCCTGAAGGACCTTCATAGCCTGAGAAAAGATTACACTCGATGAACTAATGAATCTATAATTAGTTAGCTAGTCTGTCTGTGAGATGCTGCAGGTGAGGCTACAGTTCTGGATGGCACTGAAGCGAGGCATCTGGGGTCCCTGTCACACGATCCGGTTATTGACCAAGAGATGATGAGGAGGGCTGACCCTTATAGTCTCTGAGAGCGGGTCCTAAGAAGTGTGGCACAAAGATATCTGTGTGCAGACGATCTCTATATACAGCAAACTCGTTAGAAAACCATAGAACAAGAGATACAGCGCTTGAGAGAAATGGCAATAGTAGAGATTGTCTTTGTGAGTGACTTAGGTACTAGAAATCCAGACTTGGTGCCATGTACATCTGTGATGTAGCGAAAACTTGTTCGACTTAGGCCACAAGAATACGCTTCTGCTTTAGCAACAATGAAGCGAGATGACCGAGAGGAGACTGTGCTGGATATAGCGAAGAAGCTTTGAGCATATGCAGATACCGTGCATGGCCCCATGCAGGCAACAATTGCAACTGTGAAAACAGATATGCAAAACTTCCAAAACAAAATAGAGGAGAATCTCAAGAAACTCAGGGAGGACCTTCTTCCAGTCTTGGCAGTACAGACCAAGAGCCCTGGTACTCAACACAGAAGTTCCCCAGATAGAGAGAAAAAGCTACGAGCTGAGCTGTGGTTTTTCCTACGTGACTGTAGAAAAAACATGAAAAGATGGGATGGAAAATCTACTGCTGCTCTGGCAAAACGAGTGCATGAATTGGAAGACAGCAAGACTCAGGGGGAATACTCCACCAAAAAGAAAGCCACTCCAGTAGCCTGTAATCAAACTGACAAGTATGATGATGACATGTCTGACTCCCTTAAAAGAACCTCCAAGACATATACCCAAAAAAAGAAAGATCACCAGGCTTAGAGGGGCCCTGCCTCTAGCCAGGTAGAAGCTAAGGAAAACCGTGTCTTTTAGACTGTGTGGATTCGTTGACCTAGCACAGTGGGATACTGCCGAGTATGGATAGAAGACTTTTCTGTTGTGGCCAGACCTTTATATGGCTTTTTAACACAAGACAGTCCTAATGTTGTGGTATGGACACCGGAAGGAGAGCAAAACTTAAAAAAAAATTAAAAGACAAATTCGTTAATGCCCCAGTCCTAGCTCTTCTAGACACAGAAAAGGAATTTGAATTATATGTGGATGTTAAACAAGGTCATGCAAAAAGAATTTTGGTTCAAGAGCATGGGGGAACACAGAGACCTGTTGCCTATTTTTCTAAAATGTTAGACCCCGTAGCCAGAGGCTGGCCCCATTGTCTGCAGAACTGTGCAGCCACAGCTCTGATGGTGGCTGAGGCACGAAAGCTGGCAAGGGGGGTTATCTGATTGTTAAAGTTTCACATCAGATTAAAGCTCTGTTAACTAAGAGCGCCTCTAAGTGGATGGCCAGCTTTCAGTTATTGCAATATGAGTCTTGTTTATTGGAACAGGAGGATTTAGAATTTAAAAGTGGGGAAAGTTTTAACCCAGCCTCCTGTTTGAATGGCCCTAAAGAGGGAAGTCAAGGCAAATTCCATGACTGTATTCAAGTAATAGATCTGCAGACTAGGGTAAGGAATGATTTGTGAGACATTTCATGGCCTGAGGAAGAAAATGTGTTTATTGATGGGTCTTCAAGGGTGATAGAAGGAAGACGATTTACAGGATACTCTGTCGTGAATGCAAAGCAATTTAAAGAAGGTGGAAGATTACCACCCACCTGGTCAGCTCAGACAGCAGAGCTGTATGCGCTTGTGGGAGCCTATGAATTATACCTAGACAAGAGAGTAAATGTTTTTACTGATTCTAAATATGCATATGGTGTGATACACGCATTTGAGAAACTATGGGAAGAAAGAGGTTTATTAACCTGCAGAAGAAAGACCGTTGGCTCATGAGAACTTAATCTCCCGCTTATTAGAGGTGGTGAATTTGCCAAAAGAGGTAGCAATGATGCACATTAGAAGCCACCAGGCAGGGTGCTCAGAAGAGGCAAGGAGAAGCAGACTGGCTGATGGAGAAGCTCAAAAAGCTGCATTGTTGCCGGAGGTTTCTGGGATACTTCCCTTGCTCCCAGTGGCTGCCCCCTTGCCAGAAAGGTTGTCTTTTCCACTGGAAAAACTTGAGATAGTTGTGGAGAGTGGGGCAGAGGAAAAGGGGGGTGGTTGGTTGGCAAGGGATAGTGAGCAGAAGATGCCGAGAGCTCTGGCCTTGCAGTTGTTGAAGCAGCTTCATGAGGGAGGTGCCGAGGCTCCTGAGGGATGACAGAGACCTTCCTCAAGACGTGTGCTGCTGTGGGTCTTTTTGCTCTGGCAAAGCGAGCTTTTAGGGTTTGTTTGATTTGTGCTAAAACAAATAACAGAGTTACAAAGAAACTTGCCAGAGGGAGAAGGCTTTGGTCGGTACCCTCCCTTCCAGAGATACCAGGTAGATTTCACTGGAATGCCCCTGGTGGCAAGATTTAAATATATTTTAGTAATAGTATGCCAGTTATGAGTAGCCAGAAGTGTTCCCAGGCGTTTCCGCAACTACAGGGTCAGTTATTTAAGTATTTTTTGGAACAAGATCAGGCAGAGTTGAAAAGATGAATGGGGAAATAAACACCTTCTGAAGCTGGTGATAGAAACTGATATGCCATGGGTGCGGCTCTTGACACTAGCTTTAGCAAGAATAAGGGCCAGACCCAAGAGAGATATTCAGCTATCTCCCTTCAAACTGATGTTTGGAATTCCTTATCCTTGTAATTCTTGGCCTGGGGCAGGAGTAGAGTTAAGTGATGTATATTTAGAACAATTTGTGGCCTGGATAGTGTCTTTTGTGAAATCTCTTCGACAGGAAACTCAGCTGACACAGACCCTGCCTTTGGATTTTTTGGTGCATAATATCCAACCAGGAGATTAAGTCCTAGTTAAGGAGTGAAAAGAAGCACCACTGGTGGCTACGTGGTGTGGACATTTCCAAGTGTTGCTAATCACAGAAACAGCCTTCAAGACAGCTGAACACAGGTAGACCCATCACACTCGAGTCAAGGTCTCTGAGGCCCCTGAGGTTTGGACATCTCAGCTGGAAGAGAAGGATGGGAAGCCGTGACTGACACTCCACAGGAATGAACTGGAGCAGTAGCCGTGTGTCGACATCGGGGGAAGCCCTGAGTGCCTACCCACAGACTGCCTGCTGAAATAGTCTGCACCCCTGCTCTCAAATCTCCAGTCACTGGGGGCCAATCCATGCTGTCATTGCTTTCTTTATGCTAAGCTGTTTCTGTGCTTTCACTTGCCACAAGTAGTGTAGAAGACAACGTGAAAGTGAAAATTAGGTTAGGAAATTAGATTATTACACTATTAGAATGTTTCTCTTAATAATTTTACCTTTATATTTTCAGTTAAGTTGGGGTCTAAAGTGAGAAAATAATTTCTTAACCTTAGGAGAAGAAGGAGCAAAAACCTTTAACCTTAGAAATTGTTGGGTCTGCAGAGGGCCACAGAGATCTGAAAACTGGCCATGGGTGGCCAGCCCGGTCGAGCCTAAATGGTGGGTTAGCACCCTGAGTGAAGTCCATAATGGAACAGGATTTTGGGACAAAGAAGGAAGTCCATGGCAGCTTCATTCTTCTGAAAGAGGCATATATTGCCTAAATAGAACAGGAAGCACATATGTAGAAAAGAGCGTTTGTGACTGGACTTTATCTTTGGGTTTAGATTGTTGGACCCCCAACTGCCCTCCTTATGACTGTTCCAGATATTGAGGCAGATGGAATCAAACACACGTTAAGCTCACTAATGATAGCTGGGTAAGGTGTTCCTTCCATAATTACAAAACAGATTTTGAAGGCTGTAAAGCAGTGGGGAAGTATAAGTTTTTCGACCCCTTATTTTTAAGCTGCCCCCCGGATAATTCTACAAGTAAGACATATGTAGTCCGAGACTATCAGTGGAAACGGCAACACCAGAATGGAACTCGAACCCTTTTCAGTAAGTTCTGGTCCAGATCTAATAAAACAGATCTGGGATGTAATTGCAAGTGGAAACCTCATGTAGGAGCTTGGAAATGCAAATATTGTGATTCGTATGGTGAGGCAACTATTGTTGGATGGACCACTAGGCCCTGGAAGCAAGCTGTACTTTGACCCACCAGTTGATGATGAAAATTAAAAAAGTCCCTTTGCTAATGGGACCTGGGCTTTAAAGGGGCATTACTGGATTTGTGGCCAAAATGCTTACCGCAAGCTACCCCCAAACTAATTAGGGATATGTTATGTGGGGTATAATAGACCATTGTTGTTTCTACTACCCCAAGTTCAAAGAAGTACAATAGAAAGGTGGTAAAACAAATAACAAAAAGAATAAGAAAGTTAGCTCATGTACCAGTGCAAACTTGGAAAGGATGAGAATAAGACATGTTTTCATGGTTACCTGGTGGCCTATGGATTAAACAGATGCTTTTTTTCCTCTTATGTGTTGTAGCAACTCTAATCTTTTTACCATGTGTTATAAATGCAAAGGCAAATTTAGGTTAAATAAAAGAACAGTTTATTATAAAACAATTTTTATAATAAAAATAAACAACGAGGAAAAACCACAATAAAATAAACAGCGCAGCGCTGGGTGGACAGGGGTCTATACCCAAAGGTATAGGTGTTCCCAAATCCACGAAGGAGGGTAGACTGTCCGGGGTTTTTATAGGGATTTTGTGTCCTGAGGCCAAAACTCTGAGCAGTTACTGTTCAACAAAGAGTTTAGATGGTTGGTTGAATGAATTTCCTGGAACCGTGGAACTGAATCAATAGACGACTGGGCAGAGTCCTCTCGTATGTAAAAGTTCTGAGTGCTTCTTGATTGTATCTTCGGTTGGGCTCTCAGAGTGAAGTATCCAAGTCCGGTGTGGAGTCGACGGATATCTCAGCTGGGCTTCCACTTATTGTCCGGCCTGATTGCATCTTCAGTCGGGGCTTGCAGGAAGGGGTGCCCAGGTGCGGTGTGGAGTCGATGGCCATCTCGGCCTGGCTCCTTTCTTTGTTTGGCTTAATCGTTCGTGTCCTGCTCTTTCTTTCAGGCTGATGAACGTAGCCTAGGGTCGTTACCACCTGAATGGGTAGTTACTGCTGGGTTTGGGGGAAATTCTTCGGCCACACTATATTTTATATACTTTTTACATTGTTACAAATCTAGTTATATACTTATTTATTCTTTCACGAATTTTTTATACAAGGTTACATTTACCACACCATGCATAATCCCTTGCTTAATACAACTCATTCACCATGTGATCAAAGGAATGCAGGTAGTAGCCGCGCCTACTGACCCAGAAATGGCTACAAAAGAGCAGAGAGTGATGGCACTGCAAATAATTGCAAAGCCAAAAAGGACCCAAGAACAAGAAATTAAGTCAATGATAACTAAAGTTTGTAAAGACAACTATTAATAAAAATTAAAAGAGGAGGGATTGAGAAGAATGATGGGTTTGTTTTTACAAACAAGCTGTGGGTCTGCTGCTAAGATGCAGCTATCAGTGAGAGACAACAGAAACA
The DNA here is from genome assembly GCF_049639895.1 of Pseudopodoces humilis. Taxonomy (NCBI): domain Eukaryota; kingdom Metazoa; phylum Chordata; class Aves; order Passeriformes; family Paridae; genus Pseudopodoces; species Pseudopodoces humilis. Next base: position 585,633 of record NC_142211.1, on the reverse strand, counting down.
ATGGGATGGAATCCACTAAAAGATGAAAACAGCACTGAAAGAGCACTATGAATTCCACAAAAGTTAAGAATTAAGAAGGGATTATGCATTTGGGGGGGGGGGGGGAAGGTATCCCAGGTATCAGGCATTCTGGGAAGCCTGTACCTCTCAAGTACCTCAGCCAATGGGGAAAGAGAGAAGGGACAAGCGGCCGAGAATTAGGCTAAAAAGGAGGCTGCGCCCTCCAAAAATTTGAAAGACCCCAGGGGAATGCCCCATGGCCTCTCCCTTTATTCGAATAAAGTAAAAGGACTCCTCTGTCTCCTTTTTGGGCATAAACTTCTGGTGTTTGTGGATTAATTTTCCTGACAAAGGTAGACATATGTGCTAAAAAACCAAACAGCAGGTATGTTCTTGGCAGAATGCCAAGGACCCGGCCTTTTTAACCCTTTACTTTATTGTTTGTCTCTTATTGTCTTTTTTTAATTAAACCTTTTAAAATTTACCAGAAAAAGTGAACGTTGTTTTTCACAAGGAGCAACTGAGGAGGTGCCTTAATCCATCAAAGGCCCCCAGAATTACCCCCCACAGTCATCCCTGAAGCCTTGCACCACAGGACTGCGCATGATGGAACAAATTTGGAGTCTCTTGTAAGGGACAATGGCAAATCCCCCCTCCACCCCTCAGCCGCCCTGGAAGGTGCCTGGGTCTTCCTACCTAGGCTGAGCTATCTTAACCAGTTGAATTCTATGCGTTTTTGGGGTTTTTTTTGGGGGGGGCACTATGGATGCAAACTCTGAAGCAGGCAGCATAGTGCCTGTGGAATAGTAGGCCGCATAGCTTTCTCAGTCTTGCCTGAGAAAGCGGCCCGAGAAATTATGAGGAGGATTTAAAACAATCCTCAGAGACAGAAAACAGCCTTGCAGGTGCTGTTTGTCTGTTCCTTGTTTTCTGGCAAGAGAAGGTCGAGCAGTGGTGAGACCCACTGACCAATGATGGTGATGTGTTAGTTTCCTAGCCAATAAGAGTTTATTTTATGTACTTTTCACGTATC